>NC_133380.1:21751065-21836219 GCF_049309525.1 Garra rufa
AAATAATGTAAATAAACAAATTCTTTTTAATTTTGTATTTGTCAAAGAATACTAAATAAAAAATTAAATCTCATGGCCTCCACAATAATATTAAGTTGTTTTCATTTCACATAAATTTTCTATTCATCAAAGAATCCAGATAAATAAATAAATCATGACCTCCACATAAAATATTCAGTTGTTTTAATTTCAAATAAATGCTATTCTTTAAAATGTTTTATTCATTAAAGAATCTTGAAAGATACAGTTGCAATCGAAATTATTCAACCCCCTTGACATGCAAGACATTTTGTTCCAGATAATTTGTTTTTCTAAAAACAAATCTACAAAGGCATTAGGACACTATTAGATAAAGTATTTTAATACACATTTGAGTATTTCTGAGAACATAAATTGATAAATAATGAAAAAAAAATCAAATTGGCTCTAAACGTCATGTTCAAAATTATTCAACCCCCAAAAGTAAAATTTAGTGCAGAATCTTTTATTATTTAAAACCACCAATAAACGCTGTTTGAAAGTGTTTAGAAGCGTTGATCACCTCTCTCCTGCAATCTTGGACCATTCCTCGGCTGAAAAAGCTTTTAGATCACGGATAATCTTTGGTTTTCACTTTGCCACTGCTTTCTTCAAATTCAACCAAATATTTTCAATGAGAATTAAATCTGGAGACTGAACAGGCCACTCAAGAACATTCTGTGACTGATCCCTGAACCAAGCACAAGTGGATTTGGACGTTTACTTTGGGATGATTGTCCTGCAGGAAAGTCCATTGATCATCATCTTCGGTCTTTGCACCAAAGGCATCACAATTCTTGTCAAAATGGCCTGATACTTCAAAAAATCCATGGTTTCCTTCATACACTCATGTTTTCCACTTCATGCTACAGTAAAACAACCCCATAATTGGATCAGCCCACCTCCATGTTTGATCATGGAGATAGTGTTCTTCTGCTCATTAGTTTTCCCTTTTTTGCACCAGACATATCGCTGATCTATACGTCCAGAAAGTTCTAGTTTAGTCACATCACTCCATAAAACATTCTTCCAGAACTCTACAGGTCTATCCAAATTAATTTTAGCATATTCAAGCTGACCTTTTTGTTCTTCTTGATCAAGAATGGTATTCGCCAAGATGCCCCAACATGAAGGCCATGCTTGTCCTATGTTCATCTTCTACTCTGGAATGAAATATTTTTCCTCCTTTCATCGGGTCATCTCGCAAGTCTTTGGCTGTACATTGCAGGTTTTTCTCAGTTGCTCTGATCAAACATTTTATGAAATTGTGCATTTTTGGTTTAACACCCTCAAAGGTTTTCTGGTACAACACACTTTAAACTAAGGAATAAGGCTTTTAATGTCTTAGAAATCTTCACGTAGCCTTTGACTTTCTAATACAATACAACTATTTCTTTTCTATAGCTTTTGTGAAAGCTCTGTTGACTTTACCATATTTGCTACTCAACTTCAGCACATGCATGGGATAAATGTATAGATGTGTAACTGATTCAGTTTTTTTTAATAGTTTCTAAAGGCTTAATTGTGTTTTAGGAGAATTTTGTTCCCTACCACAAAAATAAATGACTTAAAACTGGCAATGTTGAATAGGGGTTGAATAATTATGACAGCTGTGTTACTAAAAAAATCCTAGAACTCAAACACATTACATTATATATTGACATTGTCACTTTTAATATGCCAGTACACTGTTGTAGATGCAATTTTTATAAAGTCCTGAAACTTCAGACAAGCTTTTATTTGCAAAGTACTGCAGTCTCTGGGGGGTTGAATAATTTCGATTGCAACTGTATATAGATTTTCTTTTCATAAAAGAATCCAGGAATAAATAAATAAATTAATTAATTTAAATAAATAAATCCACAAAGGGGATTTTTAAAAAAAGTTGTTTTCATTTTTAAATAAATGCTATTCTTTTTATTTTGTATTCAACAAAAAAATCCTAAAAATAAAATAAAATAAATAAAACTCATGTCCTCCACATAAATATGAAGTTGTTTTCATTTTAAATAAATGCTATTATTTTAAATCCAGGAATGAATGAATAAATAAATAAATAAATAAATAAATAAATAAATAATGGCCTCCACACAAATATTAAGATATTTTAATTTAAAATTGATCAAAGAATCCTGAACAAAATATATAATAATAATAAAATAAAAAATATATATCATGGCCTCCACAAAAATATTAGGTTGTTACCAACACAGATGATAATTAGAAATATATCATGAGCACCAAATCAGCAAATTAGAATGATTTCTGGAGGACCATGTGACACTGAAAACTGAAGTAATAAGTACTGGATATTCATCCTTATATATTACATTTTAAAATATATTTAAATATAAAAAATATTATTTTACACGAATAATAATAATTAATAATAATTTTAACATGTACTTTATAATCTTATTATTTTACTGTATTTTGTAATAATTGAAATTATTGGAATTATTGGTGGAGGTTCATCCTTAAAAATACTACAAGAATCATAAGAAATAATAATAATGCAGAACATAAGAAATCCAAACTGGAACCAGAATTGCTAAATTCCTTCATATAAATAATTCTCATCCCTACTCACCCAAAACCACTGACATTCAATCTCTTTTTAAACATCAAGGACTGTGGGCCAATAAGAGACTACAGTAAAAGCACATTAACCCAGTTAATCCTCTAACTCAGCTTAGCATGACACCATTTAATTAAGTCAAACAGCTCAGATTCAAGCTCCTCTAGTTAAACCCAAAAAGAGCTCCTCATGGTTCACGAATCCGCAAAGCAGGCGACCCAGGCGAAAAGCCCTTTTCTTGTTTGGTGACACATGTGGCTCCACTTTGATGACTAATTGCTTGTAAACAGAGTGTACTTGGACTTGTCTATGCTCAGATTGATTCTAATGGATATATAATAATACGCACAATCTGTCCGTTGTGGAATTTAAGAAAGAAGATTAGAGCTTCATGGCAACTAGTAGTTAATTTGTTGCACGCTTGTCTGTGTACGTATTTTAAGCACAGCAGTTTGCAAAGCTAGAATGTAGAACAAAGACGATCAGTGAACCAAAGACTGGCAACCAAATGATTGACCAAAAGGGATTATGGACGCTTGAAAAATCAAAGATGAAACCTGTCTCTTTCATTCGCTTTCTTGGTCTTTCTTGGTCCGTCATTGCCTTTCATCATTCTACCTCTTAATCTTAGCGAACACTCCTCTCTCACCCAGTCTTTCTCTATGGCATTTCCCCTCTATCTTTTTCTCACTCCTTCGGACGATGGACAGAAGCACTTGTGTTTGACTGACAGCTCCTCAGAATAGCAGCTCCCTGGCCAGGAGGCGTAAGGAGGCAGGCGGTGGGAGTGCTGAGTAGCAGTCTGGTTTGTTTGGCTCCCTGCCTCTGTCTTACAGGATGGGGGAAGGGGGGTGTCGCAACATGCCGCAATCTGATACCGTTGACACCTAAACAATGAAAGGCGCTGTGAATCAAATTTGTTCTTTTATACAACACCTCTGTCTTGCCCACATAAGCACGTCATGCTTTACGTCACTGAAAGGAAAAAAATGATGAGCAATCTTTTTCAGTATAAATTTAGCTGCAATTAAAGACATTGATTCAAGCTACAGAATCAAGTAGAGAATTACAGTGAATGCAGAGGGCTGTGGTGAAAGCACATTATATTTGATTATTACACGGCTCTCTGGAATGCTTGATTCTGATTGGTCAGTTGAGACATTTGCAGGTTCGTTCTTTTCAAATAATCACCGCTCCAAAGTAATAACGCATAGCCGGTACTACTTGTATGTTTAAAGATTACCGTTTGGCGCCATCTTGTGACAAACACTGGACAACCACAATTAACAATGGAAAATTTCGACATTAATTTTAACATGTACGGTAAAAACAAAACGTTTGAACAGTGGATAGATTCGGACGAATCAAATGACTCCCCAATTAAAACGAAAATTGAACTACGAAGAACAAACAACGACAAGACACAGGGAGCTTACTGAGACTGAACTTGACAAAATAGAGCATGACAGCTACGAAGCCAACACACACAAAAAAAATACAGAATGGGCAATAAAACTTCTCAAAGACTGTCTAAAAGAGAAAAAAATGGAGACAGACTTCGACAAATATGAAGCAGAGGATCTTAATAAGGTATTACGATCATTTTATGCATCTGTTCAAAGCGCGAACGGTCAGACTTATTCAATAGCCAGCTATATGGCCATCAGGACGTACATCGTTTGAATGTTAGTCACGTGGTACTATATCGTTTCGCGGAAGGATAAAAATGTTAATTTAAAACAAATATGCCAATAAAATGTTTCAAATTCATATTCATGTCCAGTTTTTTTTCCTTATGTGGCAAGTAGCCGTGTAATAAGTGGGATAATGCACAGGCAGCCTGTAGTTATCGCGAAATAAGCCCCTTCAGTGTCGGGGCTTATTTCTGCGATAACTACCGGCTGCCTGTACATTATCCCTTACTTAACATGTATGGATTTTTGTCCATGTCTATCGTTCATTACTGGAGTACCAAGTTCTACCTGATCTTATGACGAAAACGTACGTACGTACCATATCACTACAGTTTCCAACAGAAATGTCCAATAGAGGTGGTAAAACAGACAACCCTTGAATTTTTTCGTATACAGTTATGACACCAGCTCCATATTTTGTACTTTTCAGATGTAACAAGCTTGTTTGGTAGCTCAGCTGGCATGGAATTGGACTTAGGATGTGGAATCCTTAGGTACGAATCCCGTGAAAAGCATGACTCATGATCAAAAAGATGAGAGATTGTAAAACAAGCTAAAACGGCATGCTTGCGATTGCGTTTTTACGTCACATTCGCTTTTGTTCATACTATCAGGTAGGTTTCAGTATGGTGCATCTGGTGCGTTATTTTAAAACATCACAAAGCATTAGAGTTATAGCGCCACTCAACGGACATTTTAAGTCAGGACTGTGGTGACACGTACAAAACCAACGTCACATAAAACGTACCATATGTACGTTCATCTGTTCTGGGGAAAAAAACCAAACGCTCTTTTAGCACAACATTTCTGTTGGAAACTGCAGTCATATGTACTTATTGGAATGTATTTCGCATCTCGTGATAACGTCCCCACAGGTACATTTTCATCATGAGATCAGGTCGACCAATGTATAAAGCATTGCTCACACAGAAGTCACTTTGAAACCAAGCAGTTTTATGTTGGTTAACATAGCAAAGTCACATGACCAACTTGAGTATGATGCAAAATCAGTGTGTTTAAATCACATGGATTCCTATTGAAATGACTATATTTAAAGGGGTAATGAACTGAGAAACCAAAATTCCCTTGATCTTTTGATCATGAGAGGTCATTGTACTACAAAAAAAACATCCTGTATGTTTCAGAAGTAAAAACTTCCTTGTTAGTCTAAAAACAGCTTATTCGGTTGAAGTCAAAAGTTTACATAGACCTAGCAGAAACTGCAAAGTGTTAATTATTTCATACAAAATGTATGTTATTTTTTGTTTAGTACTGACCTGAATAAGATATCTCACATAAAAGATGTCTACATAGTCCACAAGAGAAAATAATAGTTGAATTGATAAAAATTACCCTGTTCAAAAGTTTACATACACTTCATTCTTAATACTATGTTGTTACCGGAATGATCCACAGCGGTGTTTTTATTTTTGTTTAGTGATAGTTGTTCATGAGTCCTTTGTTTGTTCTAAACAGTTAACCTGCCCAGTGTTCTTCAGAAAAATCCTTCAAGTCCTACAAATCCTGTGGTTCCCTTCCGAAGGGAACTCTCACTGCGTCCTCTAGAGGGCGCTTTTGGGGAACGCTGCAGCGTGCCTCGAGTCTGAAGAATGCATAGAAAAACTACATGAAATGGCCGGCGCCAGCGTATGACGTCACCGCGGCGCGTCAGTCGCTGCCGTTGCGTCACTACCGGGCGACCATAACATAAAGAGGCGCCCGTGCAACACAATACATCTTCGCTGTCTTCAGCTTTCTCGGTTTGGATGTGCATGGGAAGAAACGGTAAGAATCCTTTCTTTGAACTACTATCATGGCAAGCACTAGCAAGTCGTTTAAATGGTGTGTTCATCCGTGTCCGCGTTATTTGACACCTGATGACACACATGATCTTTGCGATATTCTGTTTGGGCTAAGAGCACACACGCGATGTCCTTGAGGGGGCATTGTGTATACATTATGAGCGCTTCTCTATGAAGAAGCTCCGGTCTCGTCTGTCTCTCTTTCTGAGGAAAGATGAGCGTCCACTTGCCCCTCGCGGTTCGGGTCCTGCCGTTGCCGAGGCACGGAGGAAACTGAGCTCGTGGGGCTCGCAAGTGGAACTGGCTGACGATCTTGAGAGGGGTCTCTCTCTCTCGCCAGCCGGAGACGACGACAGGCTCCTAGCTGATGATGGTGCGTTATCGCTGACGTCATCAGATCCAGGAGCAAGTGCTCTTTTGGGTTCCACCCAAGAAGAGCAGGAAATGCTAGAGATGGATGAAGACGCTGAGGCTGAATCCTCTCTACCTTCCTGCCCTGCATACGAAGAGCTGCCAGAGGTTATGGACCGCACCACGGCCAGGCTTGACCTGCTGTGGAAGCGGGCTAGAAAGATAGCGCCGCGGGGTCGCCTTGACGAGCGATATCTTTTCAGGCCATAACCATCCAGCTCTGGTGAGTCTCCCATTCCTTCCCGATCTTCATACTGAAATCGAGAGGGTCTGTAAAAAGCCGTACGCGGCGCGCATTCATAGTTCGTCCATTGCGAACTATGCTAGTATCGAGGGTTTGCGCGACCACGGCTATGAGAGGACGCCCCTTGTGGAAGAGATGCTATCTCTCCACAGGGCGGGCTTTCTCTCTCAAGACTCCCTCTCTGCCTTCTCCGGCCCTGCTGAACGGCAGAGCGTATGCAGCAGCAGGTCAGGCGGTGGGTGCACTGCACACCATGGCAGTGCTCCAAGCCTACCCAGCCGATCTGCTGAAAAATCCTTTATCCCTCGAAGGTCCAGGTCTCAGCCCGAACACCACAGGGGTCCTGCTCCGCCTCCTTCTGAGGAACGGAGGTAGGTGCAGAAGGCTAGTGTTGCATCCCGCGCTCCTCCCCCGCCTGCGAGCAGGTCTAGGAGGCGACGCGGATCGAGAGGTGACAGACAGGATTTCAGGGAAGTCATCCAAGCGAGACAAAATTCTCGCAGGGGTCAGAGTAATACCTCTCCTTCCCTCGGTCCAGTCGGGTCGCCATATTAATTCCCCTGTCTCCATTTAAGCTTCCTGCACTCCCCGGACCCATGATGTCCTTTGGGGGTTCTACCTGTATAGAACCCTAATTTTCGGACGGTCTGGAATCAGGCGGTCTCTGAAAAAAAAAAAAAAAAACCCCGCCTCTTTCTATGAAACAGGATGCTTTTAAATGGGTGAGTATGATCCATTTTTTACGTGAAGGAACTTCATACTGTCTCAGACCTGTGTATGTTTTTCTCTATTCACAGAAGAAATACGACGAGTCTACGGCAGACGCCCCCTCTGATCCTATGGATTAAGGTTACGGCAGTGTTTGCCCTCTCCACTCCACAGGCTGTGCGGTAAACCAACCCTTACAGCATATTTTACACATAGGACCTCTGTCCTCTTCAAGGTAAGCTCCCTAAGTTTTTCTTAGGTTTGCCCTTGGTATGTTTATGCTGTCCTTTGCAGGCCTAGTGTAGACTTATGTCCTGTTGAGACAGGAGCATAACTCCCTAGTTACGCCCCCCTTATGGCTGGATAGGCGTGTTGCCTGCAGGGTTTGGGTTGCGTGTTGTGTTTTTCCCTCAGAAAAGGAATGTGGAAACATCTCGACGGAGCACCCCTCCCTTCCGGTTGTATGGTGGTGTCCGTCTACACAACACTCGTTCCAGCACAATCGGGCTTCCCCCTTCAGTGGTTAAACGAGCAAAAGGAAATTTTTCCTTTCTCCCTAGGTAAGCATCTTAAGATATTTATATTTAAGATTGCACTAGTATGTTTAACTCTGTTGCAGACGGCCTGTGTGCGAGGATCCGCTTCGTGTCCTCTCCTAAATACGGTTTCTATGGAAACTGAGTGTCTACACCTGTTGAGACAGGTGTTCACTTACATAGGAGTACCAGCAGTCCGGAGTGCTCGCTGCGGACTCGGAGCAGGTTTGGTTGCTCCCTTTTCTGCGGAAAAGGTTTTTTATTTGAGCACCACCTGGTGACACGCTTTCCAGCTGGGGTCTTGATTCTCGGTGTGCGCTCCCCTTTCTGAGGAAAGGGTTTTTATCTGAGCGCTACTTTGAGACTCTCTTCAAGTCGCCTCATTCTAAGCCTGAGGGCTGAAGCAGCACTTGATGTAGGATCTACACCCAGGCTGTCGAATGTCTCCCCTACAGAGGGTTTGAGCATCCTTCGGTGTTTAACACCTTAGAAAGCCGTCACTTTAGGATCGATCGGTTGTGCAGCTCCCCTTCTGGGAAGGGTCTTCTATGAGCGCCAACCCACCTTCGTGAGATTGCCAGACCTTCATACAGGTCGCGTGGACCGGGCTGTGCACGCTTCCCCTTTTCATTAAGGGTTCCCTAAAAGACAGCAGTGCCCCCTTCTGGAGAAGCGATCCTCCCTGTGGATCAGGGTCAGGATTTTTGTCCTCTACTGTCGTCCACTATTGCAGGATGGTCTCAGCTCCATGTTCTTCTCTGTTGACAGATAGCTTACGAGCTTCTGTCCAGGGGAGGGTTAGTGTGGCAATCCCCTCACCATCAGGGTTATCCCCTTTCGGTCTCTTCAGACGGCATGGAGCTGATAGTGAAACCCTCTGGGAAAACACTCTCCTTAAATCCGATCATGTCGGTAAGCGTCCCACGCTATGCCTGGGCGTCTTCCAGTTAAAACCACAAGTGTGGTAAGTGCACACACACCTGGGGCACTTCTATAAAATCCACGTGTTGGTAGGTTCCCACCAAGTTTGGGTTCCTCTTTTAAATCCTTTTTTGGTATGGGTCACACGTTTTGCCTTGTTCCCATCTATTGGAGTCGGCTCACAACCCCGGTTCCCTGGGTTCGACTCCTTTGATATCTTAGCTGATGTCTGCTGACCATCCACTATTAGGGCGCGCCACTACTAGTGGCCCTTTGAACGGACCCAGGACAGGTTTCTGCCCTCATATGGGAGCCAGTTCCTGAGGGAACTAGGCCCTATGTTGCGGTAGTTTCTGGTTCTGACAAGTCTAAGTTTCCATCGAAGCTTAGCCGTTTCCCTCAGAAGGAATTACTATAATTCCAAGCCTGAGCTGTGCCCTGGGTTCTACCCAGTCTGGTAAGTGGGTAACAGGTCAGGCCTCTGGCCGGGAGGGGTAACGTTTTGACAGCCGTCACCACGTCCTAGTAGGGGCAATTCCTCTCAGAATTGTTGCTTAGTGCTCGCTGGCTTAGCATGCACTCCCCTCAGCATGGCAGTGTTGGTATACCGTTTCCCAAAAGCGCCCTCTAGAGGACGCAGTGAGAGTTCCCTTCGGAAGGGAACGTCTCAGGTTACGTATGTAACCCTAGTTCCCTGAGAATAGGGAACGAGACACTGTGTCCTCTAGGCTTCTTCGCCATGCTTCGGACGATAAAGCTTCAGACTTTGAAGATGTATTGTGTTGCACGGGCGCCTCTTTATGTTATGGTCGCCCGGTAGTGACGCAACAGCAGCGACTGACGCGCCGCGGTGACGTCATACGCTGGCGCCGGCCATTTCATGTAGTTTTTCTATGCATTCTTCAGACTCGAGGCACGCTGCAGCGTTCCCCAAAAGCGCCCTCTAGAGGACGCAGTGTCTCGTTCCCTATTCTCAGGGAACTAGGGTTACATACGTAACCTGAGACGTTTTTCAGCTTTTTTGTGTATTTGAAACCTTTCCAACAATGACTGTATGATTTTGAGAACCATCTTTTCACACTGAGGACAACTGAGGAACTCTTATGCAACTATTTCAAAAGGTTCAAACGCTCACTGATGCTCCAGAAGGAAAAACGATGCATTAAGAGCCGGGGGTGAAAACTTTTGAACAGAATGAAGGTGTGTACATTTTTCTTATTTTGCCTAAATATCTTCTTTTTTCCTTTAGTTCTGCCCTTCCGAAGCTACAGAAGACACTTACATGTTTCCCAGAAGACAAAATAAGTGAAATTTGCTTTTCTTTAAATTCCAAAAGTTTTCACCTCCGGCTCTTAATGCATCGTGTTTCCTCCTGGAGCATCAGTGACTGTTTGAACCTTCTGTAATAGTTGCATATGAGTCTCTCAGTTGTCCAACATTAGGAAAGAGTGGCTTGAACTTTATATCCTGTCCAAAACATACCTAACCAGCATATGCTGGTTTTTTCAACAGGGTTTTTAATAAAATTCCACACCATGTCAGTGAAAACTTCATGTGAAATCCAGTCAGTGAAATCCAATTCGACACTGGATTTTCAGAAAGACTGAAACTAAAAGACAATGCTGTGCCGGCTATATTGAATCCAACAGTAATGTTGTACCACAAATGTGAAAACTGTTTTTATTACATGGTCACTATTTGCTTTGTCTCTTATTACAGATCGCTTGATACGTACTGAGTATTTATGCGTTGATCTGTGAAGGATGTAGGCTGTAGGCTGTAAAACATACATACAACTGTTAGCCAATCATAGCAGTAGGCGTTTACTTCCGAGTCTACAATCCGCCACACCTATTCAAACAGAACATTTTGATGAGGGGGGTCAAAACAGGACAGAAATAGCCTATTACTTCTAAACATTTATCATGAAACAAAGAACAGAATAAGACGACACCGCATGTAGCTACTATTGCCATACAAAATCATATCGGAGGAGATGACAGGCGAAAGCACTCTAAAAAAAGCTCTAGTGTGGGAGTTTTTTGGAATCGGCTCTCTACATTTGTATTTAGAGTTTGATTCATTGGCCAAAAAAGACAGAATACAAATGAAGTATTTCACATGGACAATTTTAATGATATTCTTACTACTTTTCTGGGCCTTGAATGTGGTAGTTGCATTGCTGTCTACGCAGGGTCAGAAAGCTCTCGGATTTGATCAACAATATCTTAATTTGCGTTAAGATGAATGGCGGTCTTACTGCCTGGAACAACATGAGGGTGAGTAATTAATGACAACATTTTCATTTTGGGGTGAACTACGCTTTAAGTGAGCCAGGCTCATGACCCTTTGTTTAACAATGTTTTAAAATACTGTGTGTTTATATATGTATGCGGTATTAAAGAGGGTCATTATGAATCACTAGTCTGTGACTCGAATGCCGTTTGGGTGACGAACTCAGATCTCCTGGAGCCCTTGCACGTTCAAGCTTTGATTGGCTGTAACTGTGAGAGCAGGAAATAGAGCGAGCAGCAGGAGAGAGGAAAGATTGTGTTTAGGAGGCACCCACGCACCCGCAAAAAAAAAAAAAAAAAAAAAAATCAATGGACACATTCACAGCCTGCAGTGTGCATAACGTTAGACTGAGAGCTTTATCCTTGTCACCTCTCAACATGCCATTTCCTATCTATGCGTTCACCTCATAATCACTCTTCTCTAAGTATGGCTAGACTCTTCATTCACTGACTAGTGTTTCTGTATTTATCTTCAGTCCACGGCGTGTTCACTTATCCTGTTAGTGCCACAAAGGATGCCAAGACCAGAGATAGAAAGAGCCACAGAGAAATAAAGAGACAAAGATTAGAAAGTACAGCAGAGAGCAGAGAAATAAGAAAGGAATTTTGTGTATGGTACTGAAAGCTTAAAGAACAAAAATTTCCTGATAATTTACTCACCCCCCCATGTCATCCAAGATGCATCTTTCTTCAGTCGAAAAAAGTAAGGTTATTGAGGAAAACATTCCAGGATTTTTCTCCATATAGTGGACTTGTTGAAGGTCCAAAATGCAGTTTCAATGCAGATTTAATGGGCTCTACACGATCCCAGTTGACAAATAATGGTCTTATCTAGTGAAACGATTGGTCATTTTCTAAGAAAATTACAAATTTATATACTTTTCTCCCAATCCTAGCTTTTTTAACTGGACTACACAGACTACACTAACCATGCATGACTTTTCCAATGTTATTAAGACACACATTGCAGAGCTAATGCAAGACGAGCATTTATGGTTTAGTGATAGTTGTTCATGAGTCCTTTGTTTGTTCTAAACAGTTAAACTGCCCAATGTTCTTCATAAAAATCCTTCAGGTCCCACAAATCCTGTGGTTTTTCAGCTTTTTTGTATATTTTAACTCTTTTCAACAATGACTGTATGATTTTGAGAACTATCTTTTCACACTGAGCAACTACTACAAAAGGTTCAAACGCTCCTTGATGCTTCAGAAGGAAAAACGATGCATTAAGAGCCGGGGGTGTAAACTTTTGAACAGAATGAAGATGTGTAGCCTACATTTTTCTTATTTTGCCTAAATATCCTTTTTTTTTTTTTCATTTAGTACTGCCCATCAGAAGCTACAGAAGACACTTACATGTTTCCCAGAAGACAAAATAAGTGAAATGACTCTGATCTTTAAATTCCAAAAGTTTTCACCCCTGGCTCTTAATGCATCGTGTTTCCTTCTGGAGTATCAGTGACTGTTTGTACCGATGGATGTACTAAAAAAAAAAAAAAGGTAAAACAACGATGTCAGGTGAATTTGCAGTCGGAGGAGAAAATGAGATGGAGTTTTTCTCCCTATCCTATCTTTTTTCAACCGGACTACACAGACTACACTAACCACGCATGACTTTTTTGAAGACACACATTGCAGAGCTAATGCAAGACGAGCATTTATGGTTAAAGAGTAGGTCATTTTCTTAAAAAAATAAAACGTATATATCGTTTCGCTAGATAAGACCCTTATTCTTCAGCTGGGATTGTGTAGAGCGCTTTGAAGATGCATTAAAACTGCAAATTTGGACTTTCAACCCGCTGATTTCCATTGAAGTCCACTATATGGAGAAAAATTCTGGAATGTTTTCCTCAAAAAATGTAATTTCTTTGCGACTGAAGAAAGAAAGACATGAACATCTTGGATAACATGGGGTTAAGTAAATTATCGGGAAATTTTTACAAGTATAAATTTTTTACTAGTTACTAAACTAATCCTTTAAGGCTTAATAATGTGTTATATTTTTTTGCCCATATAGACCTTTTTCCTGAGTAAACGATGAGTGCCGCCATTACGAATTCTAATTCATTCTAATTCTCAGATTGAATGCTTTTCTGTTCCGGTTTCCATAGGAACCCATTCAAATAGCGTCCATGTGTTTTTAATGTAGCTACCTTCCGCTGCTTCGTGTCATCTACACACTCATTAAAGTGAGGCACTGACAAATGACGGTCATTGCGACATTGACAAGTGATGGCGCTATGGAGCCATGTGCTTTTTAAAAACATTTTAATAGGTTTAACATTAGTTTATTAGCTCGGAATATTCCATAATTTGACTAGAAACAATGCAGACCGGAAATGCAAAGGAAAAAGGTGTTCAGGAAAAAGGTCTATCTATTCATTTATTTAAAAATAATAATAATAATGCAGTGATTTGAATGCACCCTGAGCATATTTCATCATTTTTACATTTTTGTGGAGGTATAAAATCAAGAAAGTCAGGGTGATACAACTGTCTTGATATCATAAATAAGAAAAGAACAATTTTAATTTGTCAGAATCATTTATTCTAATTTTCAAGAGTAAAAAAATTTAACTAAATGGACAAATCAAATCAAATGTTGTCTGCCGAATCATAATTCATATGGTGCGACCAACATGCAAAAAAAAAAAGCCTTAGGAAAAAAAGTTTATTATATCAAAACATCATGTGATGCAACCCCCCCCAAAAACATATTTGCAATACAAAAAAAATTATAACTTGCAAAATTATTTCTAAAACCTCATTTACAATAATTATTTAAGATACAAAGATTTAAAAAAGCACATTTCTAAGAACTTGTTGCTTTTTCTGTTACTTTATCATGGACTCTTAAGTTTAAGTGCCAGGTGACTGCAATGCACATGTGACAGGAAAACCCCCTCTGGGTGTGTGCAGGATATCACGGGGTGGCACGTTAAATTTGTCTCTGATGCAGGCCGGTGCCACGAGCCTTCACACACGAGTGCCATAAACAAAGACAACAGCAAGTACTCACGGAATGCATCGTCATGATTTATAGTCCCATCCAGATGCACAACAGAGATAAACTGTCTCAGCACCAGACAATATCAAAATATACTGCCAATTTCCTGTCTCAGAACGCAGAATTACAAGCAACAAGGATAGCGACCCTGAACTTCGAGGATCTTGCAACAAAGGCAAAGTTCATAAATATGGATGTAGCAGCATAAATTCCTATACTATGCTGGCCTGCCCCACCAGTACTGTAGACTAATAAAACAACAGCAGAGGTTAAAAATAAAGCAAGAGGCATGTCGCACAGCTGTGAGATACTTTAAGATTTGTGTGCTGTCAGTCTGCTTAAATCCCAACAGCTGAGATGACAAGAGGTTGTGGATTTCTTTAGCTCTTTGCACTTTGCCTGTGTCTGTTAATCATATGGGTTGCATTCAAGACACATTTGCTTGCAATACATCCATAAAACAAAGACATTCTCAGCCAAGCAAGATGAAAAGCAACACAAAAATGACAGTATTTTAAAATTCAGCACAAGTATGGCAGGTCTGACAAGCCAAGGTGTCAGTAAAGCACATGAAACACAAAACCACAATCCTAAGAGTGTGTAAAATCTACTTACCACTTTCTCTTGGCACTGGGTTTCTGGGAAGAGTTTAAAAGTCGTTACACCTTCATGGAATAATCACTTCTGAATAACAGGCCTCAGTAAAACCTCTCGGTCCTTCCTTAACTGGAAAATGAGTGCAGGCGAAATGGGATGAGCAAGTGAAAGACAAATGTTTGGAGCTAATCGTTGTGCCAGAGAATGATTTCACTCGTTCACTCCACAATGTGTGGCAGAGCCATTAAAAACAAGAGCTGATGGAATGGAGGAATAAGCAATGAAGAAAGACAGAGAGAAAGAGGCTCAAACGAATACTTGCAGTGCTGAGAGGTGGCAAGTCTGCTTCTCAGACTAAAATTGCCTCCCAGCACCCTCCACCCACTAAACTCTCTCCCATCGTCCCCCAATCATGAGTCATCAATCTCTCTGCCAATCACAGCTCAGCAGTCCAGCTGATTAAAATCACCTCTCAGCTGGAAAAAAAATTGATCAAAGACCAAAAATGTAATGCATTTTTGAATGTCCAAAACAAAACCTGTGAAGCTTTCTATTTTGAATCAGAATCAAGCAATACCACTAGCAATGTCTATCTATCTATCTATCTATCTATCTATCTATCTATCTATCTATCTATCTATCTATCTATCTATCTATCTATCTATCTATCTATCTATCTATCTATCTATCTATCTAAGCAGTTTTTGATGTAAATTAGATTGTATAATTTTAAAATGTGATGCAAAAACAGAATGGTCTGACCTTAGCTTTGTGAAATTATGCTACATAAAACACATCTGCACAAAAAAAACAGCAGATGGTCTGAATGAGACAAATTCACTCTGTAACAGCAGGTGGCGCTTGTGGAACAGCAGTGATGCAGCGTTTTCTTGGTTACTCCTGTAAACAAGGCGATGCTGTGATTTTAAAGTCTCCATGAAATCAACATTTTATTTTTTGGCTATTAGTATGAATATGTTAGCTTTAAGGTTATCTATAAGCTAGAGTGTTTCAAAACAACGACAAAATTCGCATTTCCAAGATATAAGCATTCAAAACCAAGTCTCTACCAATGACACTTTAGCTTCTCATCAAAATTTCTGTCCAATCAAATGCTCTCTAGAATCTGAAAATTTCTGCCCCCCTACACTACTAAATGAAGCTGCGACTAAAATTTTCTAAAAGCTAAATTTTCAGCACCCAGTCTTCAGTGTCACATGATCCTTCAGAAATCATTCTAATATTCTGATTTACTGTTCAAACACTTATTGTTATAATATTATCAATATTTAAAACAGTTGAGAACTTTTTTTAGGATCTTTTGATGAATAGAAAGATCCAAAGATCAGCACTTATCAAAAAAATCAAAAGCTTTTGTAACATTATTCATGTATCATTCAAAAGCTTGAAGTCAGTAAAATGTATTTATTTATTTATTTTGGAAATAAATTGTATCAATTGATACTTATATTTAGCAAGGATGCTTTAAATCAGACAAATAAAAAATGATCAAAAGTGATGATAAATACATTTATAATGTTACAAAAGAGTTCTATTTCAGATAAATTTTTCTGAGCTTTCTATTCATCAAACAAACCTGAAAAAAAAATCTACTCAGCTGTTTTCAACATAATAATATAATAATACATGCTTTTTGAGCAGCAAATCAGAATATTAGAATGATTTCTAAAGCATCATGTGACTGGACTAATGATGCTAAAAATTCAACTTTAAAATCACAGGAATAAATTACATTTTTAAATATTTTCAAATAAAAAGTAGTTATTTTAAATACTAAAAACATTTCAGATTTTTACTCTTTTTGCTGTACTTTAGCTCAAATAAATGGAGGCTTGGTGAGCAAAAACGTCTTCTTTAGAAAACATTAAAAATCTTACTGTTCACAAACTTTTGACTGGTAGTGTACGTCAACACATAGAATAACGCTGCATGATTCAAAGCACTTCAGTGGATCTTTAAATACTACATTAATTTGCATTATACAGAGGGAAGATGAAAAGAAAATACCATCTAAACTTTTCTGAAGACCCCTCAGAGATTCAATTCAGTATTTAGGATTTTCTTCCAATATTTCCCGTATGGTGAAGTGAGTTCTGTCTGCTACAGCATTTTTCCCTCTTTGCGTTCATCTTCAGCATCCCTGGCTTCTGTTAATGGCTGTTTACAGTTGGTTTATTTGTTTATCATTTTATTAATAGTTCTAAAAGTTCTCCAACCATTAGTCAGAAGTGTGTATATGCAGTCAACAAGGATCAGTTAACAGTAAAACATTAATCATTTACCATTTGAACTAGTATATCGCCCAGCAATATTAGAATTTATGCAACATTAATTCACATCGAGTGCAGTGGCTCACAACTGACATTCTTGGAGAAAACATTCCCATAAACCCCACTTTTTGCACCCCATCATGCTTGCTCTTGCCACAATATACTGTATAGGAACATAATATGAGCCTATAAGCAGTATTCTAGTCTGACATTATCTCTAAATGTTGAAGCCGGAGACTATGCCAAGACTTGGAGCGGTAAAAATTCCACGGCTGCTTGCACGACTCTTTAATGTAATTATATGTTAGCTCGGCACCAGGCAACCTGCTCTGAATGCCTTCGTGAATGGAAGCTTTTTATGTGCAATTTAAGTGTGGTTGGTCATATGATGTGAGATAGAGCACCTCAATAATCGGCTGTTGTCTTCTGACTCATGTATTTGCACAAATTTGCATTCCAGTGTTTTATATGCTTAAAATTTAATGTTTTATATTGTATGTCTCTGCATTTCCACCAAATGTGCACTTAAGGAGTCTATAATGACACCTGTAAAAAAAATCTGTTGAGAGGAAACCGTGACTGTTTTATTAAAATAGTGAAATAAGGGTAAAATGAGAAGGAATGAAAGGGAGAAAGTCTTTCCCTGCATGTTCCCGTGAACACGTAACATGTTCCATCTCACATCATCACTAATTGAAGTTATCAATCAATAGGGGTGTCCCAAGAGAGTAGGATTCTGGGGATTTGAGAGAAAAACAGAGAGAGAACTGTTTCCACAGTTAATGAATGAAACAGCTTGACCCGCCAGTTAACAAATGCACTCTATTCTTGTTTAAGTGGGAAAATAATTTGTGACCCACATAGAGATCTTTGACTAAGCACAGGGTGCGGAAAACCTCAAAATATTCTAAAGAGGGCAAAGAGAGAGAACGAGAGAGCGCCATGCATAAAAAGGCAGTAAGAAATGCGTAATGAAATCTGAGAGCGGGAAGGAAAAGCCATCAACGACGGGACCTTTTTGGACTGTTGAGGGGTACAGGATAGTTAGACACTGTATCAAAATCAGTCTTCCTCTTAAATCAATACGCTCACTCTCATTTACGACAAACGGGAGAAAAACGGGGGAAGGAAATAGAATATGATACCAAAATGACTCCATCACATGTTAAAGTCATTTCTTTTTTGCTGCGGTTTGGTGTGAACGGTTTGGTAGGGACTCCAACACCATATGCATATAATACAACCTCTTCATGGAGGACCACGTGAATGTCTTCTACTAATCATTTAGTTTGATAAGTACAAAGCAGGGTTATTATGGTTAACTAAAACCATAACAAAACAAACTAAAACTGTACTGTACAAAAATATTTTTTGAAGTTGTGAAGTTGTGAATAATACAAATGTTATTGTTTTACAAGGAAATATTGAACAATGAACTATTTTATTGATGTCTTTACTACCTTTCTGGGCCTTGAACGTGTCAGTTGCGTTGCTGTCTATGCAAAGTCAGAAAGCTCTTGGATTCCATCAAAAATATCTTATTTTGTGTTCTGAAGATGAACGAAGGTCTTACTGGTTTGGAACGACATGAGGATGAGTAATTAATGACAGAATTTTCATTTTTGGGTAAACTATCCCTTTAAGAAGCTTCTAGTCCATCAGTTAAACCAGTCAAATGCCGGTTTGACTAGGTTTAGGCAAGGCTAGTTTGACTAGGTTTTGTTTTTGTAAGCAAGAACACCAGGTTTTTTTTATTTGCCTCTTTCTGTCTTTCTTTCACTCTGTATTTCTCTATACATCTCTTGAGAAGTGATGAGCAATAGCTGGTCTGAGCACAAGCTGGTGTGGGAGGGAGATCTTTCAGTGCCGGGTTTCGTCTCATTACAAGGATTTTTTGCAGATCAGAGTTTTCCTCTTATAGATTGAAGAGAAATAAAATAAAGTGACAAAAAATGAACATACACAATCAGACAAATTCAATTATATAAACAGTTTATGAAGATAATTATGAGAGTGACAATGATGGAACTTATAATGATTAGGATATTCAAAAAATGCAATTGAGATACAATGACTTGTTTTCTAATATATATTCTCCTCACTCTGCTAAATCACTCATGCAGTGTTCTGCAGTGCTCATCCACTCTATACGGCTGCCTCAGCACTGCTTCCATCACTGCCTCAACAATTCATCAAACCCACTGTGCCTTTTACCAAACTTTACTCAAAATCTAATAATCTATCATGTCAATAAACGTCCCAGTAATACAATAAACTCTCCATGGCCTTCATTTTGAGATTATATTTCATTCAAAAAGGAAAATTCTGTCATTATTTATTCATCCTCATGTCGTTCCAAAGACCTTCGTTTATACTCAGAACACAAATTAAGATATTTTTGATGAAACCTAAGAGCTTTCTGACCCTGCATAGTTGAAGGCCCAGAAAGGTAGTAAGGACATTGTTAAAGTATTCCATGTGACATCAGTGGTTCAACCATAATTTAAGCTATGAGAATACTTATGTGTGCAAAGATAACAAAAATAACGACTTTATTAGAGAGTACCATAACGCATTGCTTTAAAACTTCAGTTCAGTGCAATATAAATTATTTTTTGATTGTTCAACTTGGATTGAACAAGTTTACTTGTAATACAAGTGCATTTGCATATAAACTACATTAATTTCGTAATATACTAAATAATATTAAGGGGACACTGCACTGAACTGCAGTGGACTACAAGTATGCACCATATGTATTTGTACTGAAAGTACTACTTGAAAGGTGCACCAGGAAGGATTTGTTATTTAATTTTTCATTAGGAATGAATTATTGAGCCAGTGTCATGCAAGATCCTATCCTCCCACAGAGACATACCCCCCTTAAAGAGAAAAATCCCTCTGCAGTGTATTTATACAGTTGAAGTCAAAAGTTTACATACACCCTGCAGAATCTGCAAAATGTTAATTATTTTACCAAAATAAGAAGGATCATACAAAATACATGTGCTTTTTATTTAGTACTGACCCGAATAAGACAGTTCACGTAAAAGAGGTTTAAATATAGTCTAGAGAACATAATAGTTGAATTTATAAAAATGACCCTGTTCAAAAGTTTACATACACTTGATTTTTAATACTGTGTTGTTACCTGAATGATCCACAGCTGTTTTTTTGTTTAGTGATAGTTGTTCATGAGTCCCTTGTTTGTCCTGAACAGTTAAACTGCTTGCTGTTCTTCAGAAAAATCCTTCAGGTCCCACTGATTCTTTGGTTTTTATACATTTTTGTGTATTTGAAGCCTTTCCAACAACAACTGTGTGATTTTGAGTTCTATCTTTTCACACTGAGGATAACTGAGGGACTCTTATACAACCATTACAGAAGGTTCAAATGCTCACTGATGCTTCAAAAGAAACACAATGCATTAAGAACCAGGGGTGTAAACTTTTGAACAGAATGAAGATGTGTACATTTTTCATACATATATTTTTTTTTCATTTAGTACTGCCCTTTAGAAGCTAGAGAAGACACTCACAAATTTTTCAGAAGACAAAATAACTTACATTTACCCTGATATTCAAAAAGTTGTCACCACCTGGCCCTAAATGCATTGTGTTTCCTTCTGGAGCATCAGCGAGTGTTTGAAGCTTTTGTAATAGTTACATATGAGTCTCTTAGTTGTCCTCAGTGTAAAAAGATGGATCTCAAAATCATACAGTCATTGTTGGAAAGGGTTCAAATACATAAAAATGCTGAAAAACCAAAGAATTTGTGGGACCTGAAGGATTTTCCTGAAGAACAGTGACAGTTTAACTGTTCAGGACAAACAAGGGACTCATGAACAACTATCACTAAAAAAAAAAAAAAAAAAAAAAAAAAAACAGCTGTGGATCATTCAGGTAACAACACAGTGCTAAGAATCAAGTGTATGTAAACCTTTTAACGGGGTCATTTTTATAAATGCAGCTATTATTTTCTCTTGTGGGTGATATATAAACATCTTTCATGTTAAATATCATATTCAGGTCAGTACTAAATAAAAAAATAACATGCATTTGGTATGATCCTTTTTTTTTTGTAAAATAATTAACAGTTAGCAGACTACAACAATTTGGCGGCACATTTCAGGCTTCTGTCATTCATCTTGGTGCATTTATGTTCTGTAAACAAGCAGAAAAGCTTATTTCAGGATAGATGGGCCATTAAATTAATCCATGCCAAAATTTAAATCAATCTTTTGAAAATTTGCAGAATTAAATTCTAAATAAACTCAACACAACTCTCACTTTTATCTTTCATTGCATTAATTATTTTATTTGTATTACATTTGACATTCTATAACTTCCTCCATGACATCATTTTAACCTTCAAGTACTCCAAATAGAGGAGCAAATGCCGGGACAGCATTACTGTGTGTTTAACTTGCCCATCACAGAAGGTCCCAAAAGGCACATCAGAAGACAAACACTGACATGGTTTATTTAGGTATCTACTTCAGCTGCCAATCAAAGGAGCTGAGCAGAACATTTAACCAATGAATAAACAACGTGCGTGTTAGTGTCAGCAGTCAGCCCGGGGTAACAGCCGTACTGGCGAAGATGCAAGCAGACTTATGGTTTTGATTAGACAGGAAGAGACGATGAGAAACAGTTCGAGGTCGCGACCTTTATATTTCCAGTCTCTAAAACTGAGAGATTGACAGTTTCTTCTCTTCTCACAATGTTTCTCTCCCGCTTTTATTGTTTTTGGTTCTCTCACACAAGAATGCACATATAAAATTAGGTTTTCAACAGCACACTCTGCTTAAAACCACCAGGAGAGATATCGGGCAAAGGTCAGCGGAGATGTGACTCAAGACCTCTCCCGGAAAGCACAGCATCAGCATATTGAGGCAACTGACAGTGTTCAGCATGGAAGAATGTCTTGAATGATAACAGACTCTTTGTGCAATACATAGCCAACGAAAGACAAATCTCAGATGTTTATATCCCAAAGACTTGACCGTTTTTGGATCCTTTTGATTTTGTAATGCATTGCTGCTTATCCTCTTTTAAAGGAACACTCCACTTTTTTTGAAAATAGGCTCTTTCTCCAAATCCCCCCGAGTTAATAAGTTGAGTTTTACCGTTTTGAAATCCATTCGGCCGTTTTCCTGTTCTGGCGATATCACTTTTAGCATAGCTTAGCATAGATAATTGAATCCTATTAGACCAATAGCATCGCGTTCAAAAATGACCAACGAGTTTCGATATTTTTCCTATTTAAAACTTGACTCTTCTGTAGTTATATTGTGTACTAATCATAGACTGTAAAAAATATGGACGTAGTATCCGTGACGTCACCCATAGGATTCTGAAGCGCTCTTTTGAAGCTCATAGTGGGCGGGATTCGGCCGTCGCCATCTTGGAATCGCGTCACCGCGCGTCACTCCCGGATAATCAAAAATGGGCAAAAAGGCGGGACATGGGTGGAGCTGGTTGCTAAAACCATGCCCGCCTAGCGCAACAGTGTTGACAGCAGCGGCAATCCCCCTGTCACTCAAGTGGCCACGCCCTTAATTATGCTGAACTTTAAGGCTTAATATAACTTAAACGGATGAGTTATAAAAAAATTCACCCCCCTCACAGTTGACATGAAGGGCAAAACTAGCTATATAGACCAAAACCATTTTTTGAACCAGGCTGTAAACATACTTTTTTCTGCTGTAAAGTTGGGCATTTTAACATGGGGAGTCAATGGGACTGATTCTCTTTTGCAGCCAGTCACTTCCGTGTTGGTTTCCATAGAGAGAGCGGGAGGTTGCCGCTTGGTACTAATACCGGCGGAAAATGTAAAGCTGCGATTTTCTAGGCCGATAAGATTAGGATATTACTGCGCCTTTCGGCCATGTTACTGCAGCAAACTTCCTTGACTATTACGCCGGAATGAAAGTGTAGTTCCTAATCTTATCGGCCTAGAAAATCGCAGCTTTACATTTTCCGCCGGTCTTAGTACGTGATATAACTACAGAAGAGTCAAGTTTTAAATAGGAAAAATATTGAAACTCGTTGGTCATTTTTGAACGCGATGCTATTGGTCTAATAGGATTCAATAATCTATGCTAAGATATGCTAAAATTGATATCACCAGAACAGGAAAACGGCTGAATGGATTTCAAAATGGTAAAACTCAACTTATTAACTCGGGGAGAGTTGGAGAATGAGCCTATTTCCAAAAAAAGTGGAGTGTTCCTTTAACTCTTTGTGGTACTAATGGCATTATAACTTTGCTAAGAACAACTCAGAAATCTCGTAAATGATTGCTTACTTGCATGATGTGGGTTTGGAGAGGCTATTAACTAACAAATAAACAAAACAAATAAACCAAAGCCACATCAGACCCACCGAATGTTTCAGAAGAAGATCTAAATATAGCACCAAGGATGAGTGATGGATGGAAACTGTGCCACATAAGCTTTCTTGGGTTTTTCTACTATGTTTTAAAGGCATTCTTTGGTTAGTAGGTGTAAACACAAAAAAGCTTGTTTATCTTATCAGCAGTGCCATTTGTAGAACAGCCAAACAATAGTCTATTAAACCATCTCCAATGATACAAAACAGGTTTCCTGCTGTAATTAAAGACCTTTTGCCTTGAAAGCGACCCAGACAATAGACCAGTCAAGTAATCCTGACCACAGAATTGAGTAGGTGTGGTAAATTCCTTTCAGGATCTATTGTGGCCGGCAGGGCTCCTTGTTACGGACCTCTTGAATGTGGCGTATGATGCTCACACACAAATAAAACAGTGTCCAATCAGGGGGGATACCTCATCCTGTGATGCAGTGACAAAATCAATCAACAAATATTACTTCTATTGACAAGCGGCAGAGGAGGCCACGGTCTGTTGGTCAACAAATTAAGGTGCACATCTAGGGACGCACACATATCATTGATCTTAACCGACCAAAAATGGTAAAAAACAGCCTATTCCCCCTCTGGGAAGACATGGGCTGGCTTGATGAATATTTCATTTTGGTGATATTGCATCATTTGCATTAAACAGTAACATAAAAGGGAAAAGGCTATTTGGGAAATAACCAGATCTAATATGGGTGGAATGAATGAATTTATGATGAGTCTCAGGATGTGCAGTCTTTAGTCGCCAAACTCTTTTAAGAACAGTTCACTGAAACTCTGTCTAAATGTCTGAATCTATATTATGTTCTCAGCTGTGAAATGCAAAGGAGTTTCCATACAATGAAAGTGAATGGTGACCACAGCTATCGAGCAAGATTTTTAGCAAATAACAACATAAATTTAAACCTTTTTCTTCACACAGTGGCTAAAGAAGACTTGAAATACATTGAATAAGTTGTATGGTCCAATTTTTTGCCTATTTTTTGGCCTTTTGAACCAAACTGACTCACAATAAACTGATTTTAATTGAATAATGACTGTTTACTGTTGTCTTTTTAGAGCTGCTTTGCAGCAGAATTTAATTCCCTTTGCCTCACTGAATCATTATGAATCATGAATTCTTGTTTAGCATTGTAAAGCTGCTTTGAAACAATCTGTATTGTATAAAGGGCTATATAAATAGATGGGACTTAATTTTGGAGCTTAAAGGGACAGTTTACCCAAAAATGAAATTTTAGTCATTCATTACTCACCTTTATGTTGTTCCAAACCTGTAAGACTTTCATTTATCTTTGGAACACAAATTAAAATATTTTTGATGAAATCCGAGAAATATTTAGACTTTATTATTGCAATTTTGACTTTATTCTCGCAATTTCAAATTTATTCTCGTAATTTCAACTTTATTCTCAAAATATTTCAACTTTATTCTTAAAATATTTTGACCTTATTCCCGTATTGCTACAACTTTATTCTCACAATTTTGACTCTATTCTCAAAATATTTTAACTTTATTCTTGTAATGTTTACCTTATTCTTAAAATATTTCAACTTAATTCTTGTAATTTTGACTTTATTCTCAAAATATTTAGACTTTATTCTTGTAATTTTAGCTTTATTCTCAAAATATTTCAACTTTATTCTTGTAATTTTAGCTTTATTCTTAAAATATTTCAACTTTATTCTTGTAATTTTAGCTTTATTCTTAAAATATTTCAACTTTATTTTTGTAATTTTGACTTTATTCTCAAAATATTTCAACTTTATTCTTGTAATTTTAACTTACTCTCAAAATATTTCAACTTTATTTTTGTAATTTTGACTTTATTCTCAAAATATTTCAACTTTATTCTTGTAATTTTAGCTTTATTCTCAAAATATTTCAACTTTATTCTTGTAATTTTAGCTTTATTCTTAAAATATTTCAACTTTATTTTTGTAATTTTAGCTTTATTCTCAAAATATTTCAACTTTATTTTTGTAATTTTGACTTTATTCCAAAATATTTAGACTTCATATTTGTAATTTTAGCTTTATTCTCAAAATATTTCAACTTTATTTTTGTAATTTTGACTTTATTCCAAAATATTTAGACTTCATTTTTGTAATTTTAGCTTTATTCTCAATAAATATTTCAACTTTATTCTTGTAATTTTTACCTTATTCTCAAAAATATTTCAATTTTATTCTTGTAATTTTGACTTCATTCTCCAAATATTTTGACTTTATTCTTGTAATTTTAGCTTTATTCTCAAAATATTTAAACTTTATTCTTGTAATTTTGACTTTATTCTCAAAATATTTTGACCTTATTCTCATATTGCTAAAACTTTATTCTCGCAATTTTGACTTTATTCTCAAAATACTTAAACTTTATTATTGAAATTTTCATTTTCTTCTCAAAATATTTCAATTAAATTTTCTTGTATTTTTTTCACAAAATATTTCGATTTTATTATCAAAATATTTTGACCTCATTCTTGTAATTTTGACTTTATTCTCAAAATATTTCGACATTATTCCTATAATTCTAACCCTGCCTAAACAGCAATGCAACTGCAACATTCAAAGCCCAGAAATGTAGTAAGGACATAGATAAAATAGTCCATGTGTACATCAGTTCTTATTACCTTCCTGGGCCTTGAACGTGTCAGTTGCATTGCTGTATATGCAGGGTCAGAAAGCTCTCATATTTCATCAAAAATATCTTAATCTGTGTTCTGAAGATGGGTTTGGAATAACATGAGGGTAATTAATAACAGAATTTTCATTTTTGGGTGAACTATCCCTTTGAGTATGCAATGGTGATGCTACTGATTTTTCGGTCATTTCATTTAAAGTGATCTCAGAACAGAGCTACTGTGAGAGTAAAAATGGAGTAAAACTCCAGAGGATACAGAAAACAAGGGATATTAACTGCACTCAGACAAGCGAGAGAAAAAGAGAGACTACTATGGAGTCCAACTGCCATGTGGAAATAAGCAATCCACTTACTGACAGTGAAGTGTAAAGTTCACAGCGCTTGTGTCGGCCCATCTGCCAGTTACGCATCAGAGAGTTTTATCCAAGACGAGACCATAGAGACCATCTTTCTTTGTGCTTGTTCCGCCTTAACTTGCCGACTTGCTCTTGTTATCTCTGGCTTTCATTCGTTCAGTTTTCTCACATCTCTCTTTCTCTGGCTTTACCACTCTCCTTTTCTAGTTCACTTTCTCCTGTATAAGGGGAACAAGGCAATGATAAAATCAAGCCTGCGTGCCATTCAGAACTAAACTAGGAGTTAAATCCAGTTCAGTTCCTGAAATAGCAAACAGGATGTAGTTACAATTTATATTTTAATACGTTTTACTTATAAACGTTACTGTCTATAAGTCTTCAAGAAGGAGTTAAACAACAAATAGCTATGTAGACAAGTTAAGCAGAACCCCTACAAAATCATCTGGCTTTTTTTTTTTTTTTTTTTGTTTTGTTGGACTAATGAAATACCCTTTTTGTTTCTTTAATATAAACAATTGCAGTTCCTCTACCTCTACCATTCCAATTCAACATCTTGTGGAGCATGTGGCCAACGAAATTACAAATCATGAATTGAAAGAGAATCGTTTGTTAAATTTTGAGTTTTGCACAACCCTGTATAAAATACAGAAGACGTATGACCGGGTGCCACACGGGACCCACCGAAATCCAATTTCACATAAACAGATGTCATATATCAGAGAGTGAGTGAGTGAGAGAGAGAAACAGAGGGACAGGAGGGAATTAAAGAGCGAAGAAGCTTGCAATAAGAGCCAACTGGTCTTCCGTCTGCCCTGAGAACAAAGAATAAACCGCGGCCTGGTCTGCAAGACAGACAGACTCTTCCTCTTTTGTTTTCTTTTATTTTATGAAGTGTGGATTCCATCCCGCACTCCCTCGAGCTGCATGTGTTGGGTGTGCATGCGTGTTTCTGTGTCGGAAAGCTTGGGAATGATTTAATCATAAGGAGGCAGCAGGAAGAGCCAGAGAGACGGAGGAGCGCTGAAACGCGACCCCTTTCAGACGTCTCCCCTCAAACAATGACCGACCCCCGGCCCCTCCCTCTCTCTCCCTGTACTGATGAGAAACAATGGAGAAGGCAATTTGCCATGAATGCAATCATTTCAGCATTGAAAGCCTATTAAAACGGGCTCCTTCACTTCTGAGCAATTTATAGAAATGGGTGCACAATGCCAGCCTGTCAAACACAGTGCTATTATTGGCTTCAAACAAGGCACTCGTGCTGATTTCAAAGTGAAACGTGTTATTATTTGAAACAATCAAAGAATAAGGCTTTCCAGCTTTTCTCTCTATGGAAGTTTCTGGTTGGGGGGTTGACAAGTTCAGCTAATGAGCTGCATTAGGGCAATGATAGTGGCATGAACGTTTTGGCAACATAAATAAACAACTGCAATAACTTGTCTGCAAGTTTTAGCTTTCCGGAGCACCAAAATTGACAATTGTTTATTTGTTATGTCTGAGGGTCCTGGAACCCCAGTGCAGTATGTGCAAAAATTAAGGAGACATTATCCCAATTCGGACAGGACTAGTTTTCCAGGCAGACATTACAGAAATTAGCGTTTCACAGACATACTTTGTGATTTTAATCTTGTGCGAATCTGCCAAGTGTGTGTTTCTTTCACACAACGTCTGTAATAATTCCAGAGCAAATTACCTAGTGTTTTTCAGCAAACTCAGTGATCCTCTGAGAAAATCCTGTCCAAATGCCAATGTCTGTGATTGCTCATACTGTATTGTCCCAAAGCTTCTCCTTGTGTGTTTTTTGGCCTATCTGAGCTACCATTTAGCACCAATCTTATGCATGCTGCACCTTTCACTATTAATGGTATCAGACCAAAAAATTAAATAATAAAATTAGTGCTGGGCAATGGTTAATCTCAATTAATCACATCCAGAATAAACGTTTTTGTGTACATAATATGTGTGTGTACTGTGTATATTTATGTATAAATACACACATGCATGTATATATTTAAATATTAAATATATTTATATAATATAAATTATATGAATATAAATGTAATTATTAAATTAAATTAAACGTAAATATTTTCAGGATATATACTGTATGTGTGTGTCTTTATATATACATAATAAATATACACAGTACACACATTTATTATGTACTAAAAAACTTTTCATTTTGCATGCGATTAATCACCATTAATCACGATTATCGTTGCCCAGCCAAATTGCGGAAGCTTCTAAGACTGGCCATTTCAACATCAGCATCAGGTAAGATTCTTGTCTAGATTTTGCTCACTTATGTGGGTTTATTATATTCAGCCACTTCTATAAAATTATGTGAAGTTTAAGTACTGTTTTTATAATGAATTAAAATTATATTAATTCATAACTCATATAATAATTCATAATTCATAAAGGAGACCTATTATTCCTCTTTTTACAATATGTAATATAAGTCTCAGGTATCCCCAAAATACCCCAAAGATAATTTAAAAAATGCCTATTATGAGTGGAAGCAGAAGCATGCTGTATTTGTGCATGTCTCTTTAAATGCAAATGAGCTGCTGCTCCCAGCAGAAGCTCCCCTCCAGAAAAGGGGCATTCCTTTACAGCTCGTACCTCACATACTCTGCTAAAAACATTTGGTTTTGATTATCATGTTAATCACGCTGAAATCACGCTTTAATCATTTGATATACGTTTTTCTGAACGCACAAATCCGAAGCACACGCACAGAAAGTGGCTGTCACACGGCATGTGAGTACTAAACTAAAATCTCTTTCATGTCTTATTGTGCTTAAACTGTCAAATACACAATTTTATGTAAAAACACACGAGTTACAAAAACAGTCGGCTATGTCTGTGAAGGTAAACAGCTGGGAAAGAAATATCATGTTTATATTAGATCTGTGTAGCAGCAGCGTAATATACAGTAAATAAATCAATCAATCTTTCGTCTTCTCTGAGACTGGGACTCTAAATAGTATTTTATAGGGATGCACCGAATATTCGGCTACCGAAAATGGCCCAAAAGTGCATTTTCGGTTTTCGACCGAAAGATTTTTATCACCGAAACAACACGGCCGAAACAGTATGTTGACGCAAACAGAAACCGCGGCCTGCACGTGCTTGTCTGAAGCAACATGTCTGCGGTGTGGACGTATTTCAGTATATCTGAGAAAGACCCTCGGATAGCGATTTGCAAAACTTGTAATGCCGAAATTTCAAGAGGGGGTGTGTCTGCAGTCATGCGTGCAGTGACGAGAGCAGAGATCAAGACAGATGTAGCTTTCAGTGAGTGAAAAACGATGGCTTTATGTTGGTGTTACGTCGCAACATTTTAAAGATATGTCTTTTCTATATACTGTATTTTTATAAATATTTATGTTTTAAACCATGGAGGTAAGCCAATGGATATCACACAAGCAACGTGAAAACTGCGCAATATGTTAAAGTGAAAGTAAAAACTGACTTTCAGCATCTGACGTGCATTCTCTCAGAGACAATGAGAGACTATTATACTTCATATGCTGATATTAATTTAGTCCCCTAATATTTTCCTTGTGCCCCGAACATGGTGGGGAAAAAAAAATAAAAATAAACGTATTTTGCATAAGGTTTGTTTTTGAAAGTCTGTTCTTGAAATAAAGCTCTTAATTTTCATTGATGACTGCAGTGTGATTAGGGGATAAGAAAGTCTTAATTATGATTTCAGGTGGTCTTAAATGTGTGGACTGAAAGACAAGAATTGCGATGAAACTTCAAAAGGCTATCCATTGAATAAATATGAGTGCTGCACGTTTCAAAGTCTTTTGCTGCTCTGCTTTGTGTACTAGCATTCTGAAAGCGCCTCCTGCTGGAAGAGAAACACGTAGAGTTGTAAATGTGAACTGATGGATCCACAAGATAATGTGTTATAAAAATTTAAACAATTTAAACAAAGGCAGTCAATATATGTATATGTTATTTAAGTAATATAATACTTGATTGATAATAATTGTTTAAATTAATATAATGGATTTATTCTTTAAAACTTTAATATTAATTTATGCAATTGCAATGCCTTGATTTTAGTAAGATTAGTACACAGTCATAGCCTTAAATGCAATGGTACTAATAATTGGCATAATTCTTTCGGTGTTTCGTTTTTCGTTTTTCGGCCTTGGTTTCCTCTTTTTCGGTTTTCGGTTTCGGCCAAGAATTTTCATTTCGGTGCATCCCTAGTATTTTATGCTCGTCTGTGCAGCCAAAGACATAACAGTTAGCATGCTTTGCTCGAACTTTTGCCATTGCATTAGAAATTATACACCACTGTCACTTGCGAAAACAAAATGACTGTGCCGTGGGTGAAAACGTGCAGATTAAGTAAGGAATAATTGACGACAGGCCATTGAATTCTTAGAAAATAATGCACACACCTCCGCTTATACTAAGATTACCACACCCCAAGACATCAATCAGATAATATATTTTAAGACATTCATCTGTTTTTTTGTCCTTAAACTGCTATTGTGAGTAGGATTCATTTCTTACAAAGCTCATCCAACGCCTTTGTTGCTAATTCCAAAACATCATATTAGACCTAGTAACGTCACGTCAGCCGTTGATAGCAAACTAATGCAGTTAATAATGAAGTTTAGACAGACCAACAGACAGAAAGAGAGAGGGAGAGAGAGATTAAGCTTGTGAATTACCTCTCTCAAATATGTGCGTCTCTCAAAAGTGAAACTTTAAGTTCATTTTCTTCAAGACCACGCTGTTGTTACCTCGCTTGTGAGACGTCATTTAGTTTTTAAGTTGTTAAAACTTAAAGTCCCTGAAAATAATGCATACCATTAGAACTTTCGTCAGCCAATCAGATTTAAGCATTCAACGGCCCCGTAGTATAAGGGGTAATATTAAAATAAGATCCCCTTACCACAGGGGTCCCCAAACTAAGGCCCGGGGGCCGAATGCGGCCCGCCCCCACATTTGGACCGGCCCTCTGAACAATGCCAGAGACATATTTTGAAAATGTAATTTTAAATATGTTTTACTTTTATCATGTCGGTATTTGATAAAAGGATGGCTTTCAAACTAAAATTTCCCTTAGTTATTAACATAGCCTAATTATTTGTTGAATTCACCAACAGAATGGTACATTCAACATAATGTGTCATCGCGATCGAACAGGTGATGCGCGAACCAGCTAGAAAATTCAGAGCGATGACAAAAAGACTCAATAGCATTTGAGGTGAAACTAGCACTGCTTGTGGGACAGGTGCAAAAGCAAGACTTCACTCATCTCCCAGTTACCCAAAGTTTTTCAGCTGAGAACCAGTTGAAAAGTCTGTGGAAGCGCTGAAAATGCTGAAGGCGGAATTTGACGTGATTCAAAAAACACAGTGGATGAACACCAGCAGATGACATTGCACCACAAATCATCACAGACTGTGGAAAATTAACACTGGACTTCAAGCAACTTGAGCTATAAGCTTCTCCACCCTTCCTCCAGACTCTAGGACCTTGATTTCCAAATAAAATACAAAACATTCTCTCATCTGAAAAGAGGACTTTGGACCACTGGGCAACAGTTAATTTCTTCTTCTCCTTAGTCCAGAGCCTCTGATGTTGTCTGTGGTTCAGGAGTGGCTTAACAAGAGGAATTGCAGCTGCAGCCAAATTCCTTGACATGTCTGTGTCTGGTGGCTCTTGCCTAGCCTCATGGATGCCTTAACCTTAGCCTCAGTTCATTCCTTGTGAAGTTCACCCAAATTCTTGAATCAGTTTTGCTTGACAAAGCCTGTCAAGGCTGCGGTTCTCTCGGTTGGTTGTGCATCTTTTTCTTCCACACTTTTTTTCTTCCACTCAACATTGTTAACATGCTTGGATACAGCACTCTGTGAACAGCCAGCTTCTTGGGCAATCAATGTTTGTGGCTTACCCTCCTTGTGAAGGGTGTCAATGATTGTCTTCTGGACAACTGTCAGAGCAGTCTTCCCCATGATTGTGTAGCCTAGTGAACCAAACTGAGAGACCATTTTGACGGCTCAGGTGTTTTGAGTTGATTCGCTGATTGGCATGTCACCATATTCTAATTTGTTGAGATGGCGAATTGGTGGGTTTTTGTTAAATGTGAGCCAAATCATCACAATTAAAAGAACCAAAGACTTAAACTACTTCACTCTGCGTGCATTCAATTTATTTAATACACAAGTTTCACAATTTGAGTTGAATTACTGAAATAAATGAACTTTTCCATGACATTCTAATTTACTGAGAAGCACCTGTATATCTTTTGAAAAGAAATGATCATTTGTCTGTCTGGTGCATAAAAAAATAATAAACTATTCTAGCATTAAAAAGTATAATAAATACAGGTAAATCATAATAAAATTAATAATAATAATAGTAGTATTAGTAGTAGTAGTAGTAGTAGTAGTAGTGTTGGGTGATATGCTCAATTTTCATATCGTCCTATCGTCAGCCTGTGAGATCGCCGATACACGGTACTATCGTGCTAATTTATGTAATAATATGTAAATATGTCAATATGTAATAAATTCTTTATTCGTTTTGTAAGGGTAGTGCATGTGACGTGACAGTTGTGCGTGTACAGAGCTGTGACGGTAGTTCTGTTGGATAGGTTCAAGTTTACTTTCGGTTTCATTCTCTGCTATCTTCAGGGAGTGGTAAATGTGCGTCCGTGAATGTAAATTAATCTTTCTTTACCCGTCATATGGCGATAATGTTACCACTGTATGTCTGATCTTTGTCATCAGTTCATGTTGTAGTTCAGTTCATATAGAATGTGGAGAAGCCATGTGCGTGTAATTCACGTGCGTATGTTTAGCGCCATTTTATCGCATCGCAATTCTAATTAACGCATACAGATATTACTGAAATGAATGTTTATGTTTACTATACAGACGGATTCTCATATATCGTATTTAATTCAGCCTAAACCACATTTTACTACCTCTGTTATCCTAATGACTGTCTACACTTAATCCATGTACACTGTATGATGAATAAATGTCTTACCCATTTTCACTGCACACATCTGCGGCGCAACGCAGCCACTGTATGCTTGTGTTTATACCGCGGCAAGTTTCTGAGGCATCCTAGAACCGACTCTCCACGCCGCATCGCTAAAGTTAGGTGCCTTTTTGACTCATAATAATAATAATCGTCTTACTATCGTCACAGGCATCAGCAACAGGCGATATCTCTGACTATCGTCGATACACGATACTATCGTCTATCGGCACACCCCTAAGTAGTAGTAGTAGTAGTAGTAGTAGTCAGTCCGGCCCATGGAATTTTCTTTTATAAACCGACCCGGCCCCCCATTAAACAAAAGAAAATTATGTGGCCCGCTCAGAAAAAAGTTTGGGGACCCCTGCCTTACCATGTCATGGGGGAGCAAAATCTGACATACTTTTTTTTACATGCTTGCAGAAAAAGGCTTACCAAAACAAAGTTACTGGGTTGGCCTTTTTTATGTTTTCTGGGTTGGTAGATGTACTGGGAACCCCAATATAACACGGAAAAAGTCAGATTTTAATGACATGTCACCTTTAAAACACATCTAATATTGCCTGATAACCAATAAGACTAATGAATCTCTAATATGGTCCACTGACTTAAAAAAAAAACCTACTTGAATGTTACTGAAAATATTCATACTGTTTGGGGACAACCCAATCTAACCAAATGTATAACAATTTTTGGTATATCGGTCATCCTAGTGGGACACCCCTTCTTTACTCTCCTCTACCCCTCTTTTCTCCTCTTCAGCACATTCTATCTGTGATGAATATCTGGACGGCTGAACGTGGGATGCATTTATATGCCTACATAAATAGACAATGTGAGTTTGAGTGACAATGTGATAATACTTCATTTCCTCAATTCCCTCTCTTCGGCCTCCTTATCTTTACATTAACACTTCTCTAGCGCTCAATTTTTCCAAAGATGAGCCACTGATTCCCCAGTGTCCACAAGTGACAGATTAAAATAAGAACGAAAATTCTTATTACAAACAATCAGCCACAGTCAATGTTCAGGCCACTTGAAGGTCAAACCTTAAAAATGAATTCCAGATTTCAGCATAATTTAAGCATTCTGAGTGCCCAGATATTAGAAAAGCACTGCACCAACATGAAGAAAAAAAACATTGTTTTATAAATCATCTTTTATTGTAACTTAACAACCTAAATGCTTAATCAAACCAGATGTAGTCACAATAAGAGCAGTAAAGATAGAAGATACCGAGAGATTACAGGACTTTCCCATTTGTACTCTCTCAAAGAGACAAGATAATTTGAAAGCAGAGAAAATAAACACTTAACATGAATTTGTCCTGAATCACTCACAGTGTTCAAATGTGTGAAACAGATGTGCACGCAAAGACCGCGGGAGACATTTCAGTCAGTATAATCATTATCAGCTGAGTGTGAGCTTGCTCATTTCCAAGCAGCACATGAAGGTTTGGAGGCGCGAGCTGTCAGACGGATATTTATGAAGAACACGCAGCTAATTTGAACTTTGCAGAGGTCAGAGAGCCATATCAAAGTGAACTCAAGAGGAACATCTATGATTATAAATGCAGCGAGGTCAATCATGAATCACACTTGCAACGAGATTTCACTCTTTTTCCTCTCTCTTCCTCACTTGTCTACAAACTCTTTTGTGTATCTGATGTCACTATCCATCCATTTAAAACGTATCTGGCTGCTTCGCTTCACACAATTATTCACTGCTCTGGATCGGAGCTCATTAAAGTGAGGTAAAACTCGATTCGGTTTTGCACTACAAAGGCTCAAATCATGCAGATGCAAATAAATGCAAGAGCGAGATAAAAAGAGAAAAGTTACTTCAAAGTAAGTCTGAATGTATGTATGTGTGTATGCGTGTGTGTTTGTGTCTGGATAATCATTCCCTCTGGTGCTTAAGCAACAGGTTATCCCAAAATCCTCTCCCCGGGCTCTTGGCCTCGTTGCCAGCAATTACACTGCTAATTTACACCACTTGGAACAAGGACTGGAGCACACACACATGCAATGCAGGAGAGACAATTGAAATATGTTTTACATTTTCCTTCATAACTCAGAAGAAACTCACTACAAATGTACCAGCCAAGAAACATGTGTGTGTCATTACATATTGGAATAACAATAAAAGCATTGCAATATTTAATTTGATCATAATATTAAATTTATTACAAGAAACCTGAGTGTTGCAGTCAGCCTTGTTACTTTGATTGGTGGCATTATATTAACCCACAATATGCCAAAAAGGAGCACACCTCAAAGTATCAATAATTATAATAATAACAACACTTAACAAAAATGTTCCATTAGTTAATGTTAGTTAATGTAACTAACATGAACAACCAATGAACTATACTTTTATTACAGTATCTATTAATCTTTGTTAATTTTAGTCATTTTTACACTGCCGTTCAAAAGTTTTGGCACAGTAAGACTTGTAATGCTTTTTAAAGAAGTCTCTTATGCTCATCAAGGCTGCATTTATTTGATCAAAAATACAGAAAAAAAATAATATTGTAAAATGTTTTTACAATGTTAAATAATGTTTTTATTTTATTTTACTATACTTTAAAATGTAATTTATTCCTGTGAAATTTTTTTCAAATATTTTTTGGAACCGGTGATTTTTTATTAACTAATGGAACATTATAAAGTGTTACCATTTTCTTGAATAAAATATAATCACCTATTAAATGAAAAACACAGTCTAGACACTTAATTTAAATGAATTTAATTATTTTTTTATAGATTCAAACTTTTAATCAATTAATTTATTTATTTCTACATCTATCTACAATTACTCAATCTCAAAGTTATGGTGAAATTCTATATAGTACCTACCAACAAGTATTACAATAAAATATACTAAAAATTACAAAAAAGTAAGAAAAAAACAATTTATAAATACAGGAAAAAATATTCACTAAACTTGCTAAAGAAGTGTTATTTTTATTTTTATTTTTTATAAAGTAATTACAACCCAGACTCACTCAAAGAATGTCATGTCAGTCATAAAATAATTTACGCACATGACCACAAAAACAATTTTTTATTATCTTTGAGGTAATAAACTACAGCTTTAAGTGCAGTATTATACATGCTACCAACCTTTAAATGATTAAAAATGGTTTATGCACACAGCCACAAACATTTTTCATTTCCTTATACCCTAAGGTAACTACAGTTAAAGTGGAGAAATGTACAGAGTCAGACCACCAACTTTTAAAAATGATTCAGCATGATATACAATCTGCTTGTGCTCTCAAACGGGTGGGCAAATTTGCTCTACTTCAAAGAAATCCTCAGAAGAGCAATAGAAGAAGTAAGGTGGTCTAATAAGATGTGACTTTTAATAAAGCAAAAACAATCTGCTTGGCGTGAAGCTCAGAGCCCGGGACTGATACCATCTGCTTACAACCCACAGACCGAACATTTACATCACTCCCCTGGATAACAGCATTCACCAGACCGTCTTAAATGTAAAACAAGTCTATGGAGAGAGCAAACAGGACAGGGAACGGATGAGAGGCAAATGGTAGCAGAAAGAGGGAACACGCAAATGCATAATAATTTATCTAAGAAGCATTACATCAAAAGCATGCGTGCATGTCATTCTTTGCAAAACAGTTTTCATTGGTGGTTCTTATGCTTCGACAGAGGTGAAGAATATATGTACCTCTCACAGGAGCACATTGTCTGGCATGTACTACCGTAGCATATGGGAGATGTGTCAAGTCCAACACAAATCATAAAGTGTTTCAGTATCCACTGCCAAGCTCTCAGTTACTCCTCGTTTCAGGGATTTGAACTATGCTCATAATTAAGAAAGGAGACTTCCAGGCCTGGTGGGACTGTGCTCAATGACCTAATTTGATTTGAAACATTAGCTGGACTGGTTTTCAAATTCATTATTATTTCTATGCAAATTTGAACACCGGGCAATGGGAACAGCCAAGAAAAAGTTAGCTTGGCTTCCAGGCTTGTGCATTGTGTTCAAGTAGGACCCTGACTGAAGTCTTTTTTCTTGAGTGTTTGGTAAAGAGGAGAAAAGCAGTCAGGGGTCCTTGAGAGGAATGGACAAATAAAAAAGGGACTGGGAAACTAAAAAGAGTGACATTTAAAAAAAGCCACATTTTCTCTAGAGTTCATTAAATGAACAGAGAAATGGGCTAACCACATATTTTCCATGAAAAGCTGCTAAGAAAGACATTTATAACTGTTAACATTGCTTAAACCCCAGATTTTAAACTTTATGAAGAACATGATACAAATCTACAGAAGTATAAAAAGTAAAAGTAATATTCAAATAGAATTTTTATTTTTAAATTGTAATAATATTTCCACATTACTATTGTTTTACTATATTTTTTTTAAACAATTGAGGTCAAAAGTTTGCATACACCATGCAGTATGGTTTTGAGATCCATCTTTTGACACAGAGGACAACTGAGGGGTTCAAACACTCACTGATGCTTCAGAAGGAAGCACAATGCACTAAGAGCCGGGGGGTGAAAACTTTTGGAATTTGAAGATGAGGGTAAATTTAACTTATTTTGTCCTTTAGGGAAAAAGTAAGTATCTTCTGTAGCTTCTGAAGGGCAGTACTAAATAAATAAAAAAGAAGATATTTAGGCAAAATCAGAAAAATGTACACGTCTTCATTCTGTTCAAAAGTTTTCACCCCTGGCTCTTAATGCATCGTTTTTCCTTCTGAAGCATCAGTGAGCGTTTGAACCTTCTGCAATATTTGCATATGAGATAGATCTCAAAATCATATGGTCATGGTTGGAAAGGGTTCAAATACACAAAATGCTGAAAAACACAAAAAATTTGTGGGACCTGAAGGATTTTCCTGAAGAACAGCGGGCAGTTTAACTGTTCAGGACAAACAAGGGTCTCATGAACAACTATCACTAAACAAAATAAACACAGCTGTGGATTATTTAGGTAACAGCACAGTATTAAGTGTATGTAAACTTTTGAACAGGGTAATTTTTATAAATTGAACTATTATTTTCTCTTGTGGACTATATATAAATGTCTTATTCAGGTCAGTACTAAATAAAAAAACAACATTTTTTATGATCTCTCTTATTTTGGTAAAATAATTAACATTTTGCAGATCCTGCAAGGTGTATGTAAACTTTTGACCTCAACTGTAAATGCAGCCTTGATAAACACGAGAGACTTCTTTCAAAAAACATTTAAAAAAATCTTCCTCTCCTGCAGATATAAGGACTGTTCATGTCAGACATGACTCAAATCATGTGTTTGAAGAGAGCAGAGGGATCTGATTGAATAAAGCAAATCAAGTCGTCAAGAAGGAAACTGATTGCAATGACTAGGTAGAGCAATCAGCAGCACTTATAGCAGGTCTGTCTGGAGGCTGTCAGCATAATTCATGTTCAACTCAACCTTTGCTGTTGGTTTGGATCCACTGTCATGGTAACATGAGCAAGCAGGTAAAATTACATGGTTTTTCACCTATAATAACCCAGTTGCATAAAACAGATTTTTATAGCCCCTGGCGAGTCTTCAGATAAACTAATCTGAATTTAGCTAGCAAAGCAAACTAAAAAAATACTTGAGGTACTTGAGATGAGGTAATTAATGAAAAAGGATGGAAATCCCAGGATATAAATACAGAATGGAATTAATTGCTAGACTGATGGACGTTAAAGATAAATTACCCATGATTTAAGCCATCCTTGGTGATATCCCTTTCTCTACCTGATCACATGATGAAAACATACCTCTGGGAACTTTTTTGCTGAAATATGTGAAATACTTATTAAAAAGTACACGTCACTGCAGTTTCCAAAAGAAATGAACACTAGAGGCGATAAAACAGCGAGCACTTGTAATCGTTTTTGTACACAGTTATGATTACAGATTCCTATGTTTCGCTTTCCAGACATAAACTTGCTCAGTAGCTCAGCCGGGACGGATTTGGACTTAGGATGCGGAATCCTTGGGTACAAATCCCATGAAAAACATGACTCACAACGAAAGAGCTGAAAGACGAGAGATCGGAAAACAAGCTAAAACGGCATGCTTGCAATTGCGTTTTTACGTCACATTCACTTTTGTTTATACTCTAGGGTAGGTTTAGGTGTAGTGCCGATGGTACGTTACTTTAAAACGTCATGGAGCATTAGAGATATAGTGCCATTCAACGGACATTTTCAAATTAGAACTGTGGTGACGCACAAAACCAACGTCACATAAAACGTAACATGTACGTTCATCTGTTACAGGGAAAAAAAAACGAACACTCTTTTAGCACCACTCAGTGGACATTTTACATCTACTATGTCATGAAACGTACATGTCAGTACGTACTCCGCATCTTGTGAAAATGTTCCCACAGGTAGGATTTCGTCATGAGATCAGGTTGGAGGACTTTCTTTTGTGAGATGAATACAGTCAGAGTTACATTTAAAAAGTGCCCTGGCTCTTTCAAGCTTTGGGGGTCGAGATTTTCAAGTTCCAGATCTGGGGGGTTAACAAAGGCCTTTTGAATTAAACCGATGGATTTGAGAACCAAGTTTGTTTACAGCAAAGGAAAACCAGTCTCCTTTTGGCTTACATCGAAATCCTCCAACGTTTTTCTTTACAAATTCTCACTTTGTGGAACACCACTCTCTCATGAATGCGCGTAAGTAGCGGAAGCTAGAGATTACAGTTTATAAAGTTTTAAATATGGATATCTTTCTTACCCAAATGCATTTTTTCACTTCAGAAGGCCTTTATTAACCCCCCGGAGCCATGTTGAGCACTTTTTATGATGGATAGATGAACTTTATTGGACTTCAAAATCTCAACAGCCATTCACTGCCATTATAAAGCTTGGAAGAGCCTATAGATTTTTTTTTAATATAACTTCGACTGTACTCCTTTGAAAGAAGAAAGTCATAAACACCAAAATAAATCAGTAAATCATAGGGTAATTTTCATTTTTGGGTGAACTATCCCTTCAACTAATGAAGTGTTTCAAAATCTCTAAGCTTATTAACCTGAAACATGACACTTAGCTGGGATCAGCTAATGACACAATGCCCTGCACATGCCAAATGAGACAGTGCTGCTAATATGTGTGTGTTGTTACTAGTCTCCTCACCGCACAGGAGTAGGTCAAACAACAGATGGTCATTAAGGATTAAACTGAACTATGTAAATGTTGAGTCAAGCAGTCAAGCAAAACCCTAGCAAGGAGTTCATAATACACACTTGGTAGCTCACAAACCTGTCATGGTGGGGACTTTCCATTGACATCTATCGTTTTATACAGAGTTAATGATATTAAAAATTCAGCTTTGAAATCACAGGAATAAATTACATTTTAAAATATATTAAAATAGAAAACAGTTATTTTAAATAGTATGAATATATCTAAATCTTGCTGTTTTTTAGCTGTACTTTGGATAAAATAAATGCTTGGTGAGCACAAGAGACTTCTCTAAAAAACCTTATGGTTCAAAAACTTTTGACTGGTATAGTGTATATGATAAAATGTAATTTTTTCAGCATCATTACTCCAGTTTTCAGTGCCACATGATTCATCAGAAATCATTTTAATAAGTTAACTGGTATTGGTATTAATATCAATGTTGAAAAGAGTTGCTGTTTAATGTCTTTGGTGGAAACCAGGCTACATTTTTTTCAGGATTCTTTGATGAATAGAAAGTTCAAATGAACAGTATTTATTTAAATAGAAAGTTTTTGTAATTTTAAATGTAACTGAAATGTCTTTGCCATCACTTTTGACCTTTCTAATGTGTCCTTGCTGAATAAATGCATTGATTTTGGTCAAACCGACATTAATTTTGACTCCAAACTTCTGAACAGTAATGCATATGCTAGCATTCTCCTAAATGTTGAAAAACTGACCCACACATACACTTTCTCTTTCTAAAATAGACATTTACTAATACTTACTGTACTAATACCAGAAACTCAGACTGTGTAAATCCACATTAAATGAGACCCTGGACCACAAAATCAGTCATAAGCATCTTTTTTTATTGAGATTTATACATAATCTAAAAGCTGAATGAATAAGCTTTATTTAGATGTATGGTTTGTTAGGATAAGACAATATTTTGTCGAAATACAACTATTTGGAAAATCTGGAATCTGACGGTGCAAAAAAAATCTAAATACTGAGAAAAAGACCTTCAAAGTTGTGTACGTTTTGATATATTTATGGAAATTTTAAAAAATATTTATGGAAAATTTACAAAATATCTTCATGGAACATGATCTTTACCTAATATCCAAATGATTTTTGGCATAAAAGAAAAATCGATAATTCTGACCCATATAATGTGTTGTTGGCTATTGCTTAATAATGATAAAAGCAGTCTCTTAATGCAGTTTACACATGAAATCACATCTACTGTTTTAATTAGCCACTCTATATGGAGATTTTTTTTCAAATATATATTTCACAGCATCATTTGTGGGACCTCAATAATGAGCAGGTCTTTGAAGATGTTTGAGAATGGCAGCGTTTCAGTTTCCAAAAATAGCTGAACGTTTTGCTGTCAGAGATGGCGTATGATCTAAAAGATTTCAAACTGCAGACCTATCAAAGCCTGACGGTGAAGCCTCCTTAAGGTTGCGAAAACACTGAAGCATACGCACAGCTTTGATCAGTGAAGAACAGAAGACGCGATCTCATTCTGACAATTGGAGGTTATTTCAAAATATAATCATAGCGGTTTTTCACATTTGCAAACATCCATTTGAGACAAACTGAGAATTACGAGTATCATTACAAAGGTGTCATTCACATTTCATGGAAATAGCATCATTAGAACATCATCAGAAGGTTGTTATGGAGTGCGGCAACGTCTCTTGTTGATGCTTCACGACTATAACCATCTTCCTGACACATGCTAGAGAAAATTACGCACGGTTTTTGATGACACAATGGACAGGAGACAAAGCCGGAGGTCTCAGCTCTCACTTCACTTGTAGCAGGCACTGGAAAATACATTATAACAGTCTATTTCCTCTTTACAAATGGAGCAATATTAATTTATTTCATAAAATCTCTCCAAAGACAGTTTTACCATATGGAATGTCCCTTACTGGATCACAAGTGCTCTATAAAGACTAACCACGGCGGACCCAGGCCTCTCCGAGTGTGTGTGTGTGTGTGTGTCCTCATGGCAGGTCTATTGTATTTGCGCAGTAAGGCCTGTCAGCTCTACAGTCAATTGTTTGCTGTCATTAATCAAGTCAGTCAGTCCATTGCCTTCGGTTAATATATGCACTAGATCCCAGCGGCTAACACAGTCACCGCATTACAATGACCTGGACTTACAGGAGAATCTACAAAAACTCTGCAAGTGAAAAATCCCCCTTTGATTCATGTCTAATTCACATCCTGATTTTAACAAGAAACTAAACCTACTATGAACTGATGAAACTCAAATGTACTATGGTAATGTCTGACATTTTGTATCATTATGTACAATCTTACCATCTACTAGGCAATCTTGAGCAGCTAAAAATAACTTTGCACTCTTTAAGCACTAACATTTCTAAGAAAATGTCTACAATTGAGAAAAATAGTAGGCAAAAATGCATTGTTTATGAAAACAGAGACGTAAAATTAACAACTCTCAAACATCCTGTTTTATATATAGTAAAACAGTTATAGTAAAATCATCAAAGATGAGAAAACACAGTTTATCAAGCGACTTAATAGGGTCTTTAAGATTTTACGTCTCTGTTTCGAAGATTATGAAACCACAACCAGTATATGAGGCTCTAAGGATTCATCTTGAATTATACTGATCCACAACACGTGTTTTTGTGAACCTGATACGGTATAGTATGCTATTGAAGTGTTAACTTTCAGTGCATGCAAACAACATCAAATATTCTTCTTGCTGTTTATATTCATTATTCATACTAAAGGTGCACAGCTTGCAAGTGTGCTAGCATTTACAATTCAAACAAGGTATTGGGAGGGACTGTTGTCAAGGTGAAGTTGCAGTCTATGGCAACCTAACAGCAAGAGGCAGACAGAGAGAAATAAAAAGGGACAGAGAGGGAGTGATAAAGAAAATGAATGGAAGGATGAAAGAACATAAAAGCAAAGGCAAAAGGAAAAAAAGACAAAAGGGAGCATAATTTGGTTTCATATTTGTGACCCTGGACCACAAAACCAGTCTTAAGTAGCATGGGTATATTTGTAGCAGTAGCCAAAAATACATTGTACAGGTCAACATTATACATTTTTCTTTTATGCCAAAAATCATTAGCATATTAAGTAAAGATCATGTTCCATAAAGATCTTTTGTAAATTCCCTACCGTAAATATCTCAAAACCTAATTTTTGATTTGTAATATATGCATTGCTAGGAACTTCATTTGGACAACTTTAAAGGCAAATTTCTCAATATTTTGATTTTTTGCACTCTTAGATTCCAGATTTTCAAATAGTTGTATCTTGGCCTATCCTAGCAAACCACACATCAATGGAAAACTTATTTGTTCAACTTTCTCACATTTAATAAAAACATAAAATAGGTTGTACTTTAAGTCACATCTAATTCCTTCAACCAAATGTTTTGTCCACTATATATAATTAGATATAATATAGAAATTATTTTGGAAGTTCATTTTATACACACGTTACCATTCAAAAGTTTGGGGTAGGTAAGACTTTTTTTTATAACAATTTAGTGCATTGATCATTTTCATATATGTGACCCTGGACCACAAAACCAGTCATAAGGGTCATTTTTGTTTTTAATTGAGATTTTTGTACATCATCTGGTTTGTTAGGATAGAACAATATTTAGCCGAGATACAACTATTTGAAAATCTAGAATCTAATTGAGCAAAAAAATCAAATATTGAGAAAAATTGCCTTAGCAAAGTTCTTAGCAATGCATATTACTAATCAAAAATTAGTTTTGATATATTTATGGTAGGAAATTTACTAAATGTCAATGATCTTTACTTATATGTATATATGTTGACCCATACAATGTATTTTCAGCTATTGCTACAAATATACACATGCTACTTAAGACTGGGTCACATATATTTTTGGAAATTATTGGAATAATTAATTTTGGATATATATATATATATATATATATATATATATATATATATATATATATATATATATATATATATATATATATGTATACATGTATACATCGGGGGTGTTTCCTCCAAGGAGGCAAGGGAGGCAGTGCCTCCTTAAAATACTGGATGAGAAGAAATTTCATACTACAAAAATAAAAGAACACCAATATTATAAAATTTTACATAAAAAAAATGTATAAAAAACATTGTCTAAGAGCGACACCAGCGGGTACAGTTACAGCAGTAGTCCGCGCCTCTCTAGCCTCCCCTGAGTCCATTAAATTTTTAAGAGATTCCCTAAAGTGTGCTGTGAGTTTGGTGGGGGGTAGTTGAGAATAAATGAGGGAAAGTCACGTGAGAGGAGGAAATGCCTTTATCGCGATATGATTGGATATGACTGGTTATGTTTGGATGTGATTGGTTAATGTGATAAATCAGTGTTCGTGTGCAATCAGCGTTCATAAATCAGTCTGAATGAACAATACAACGGCGTTAATTGGAAGACTAATTTAAATAAGCAAGTAAACAACTCACACACTTCAATATAACCACTTTGTTACGTAAAAAAGAGGACTTAATATAGGTGAAAACACGATCTGTAGGAGTTTTAGTTAGTAATCAGCCTGGTGAAATTTAAAGTAAATCTCTGTGTCTGTGACCAATATTTACCGAGCTTTGATGACTTAGTTTGAATAGCTGAACATAAGTATATTATATATATATGCATATACATATATTGTTTTTGGAGTTGGAATAATGTGGAATTTAATACGCTCATAGTCCATAGCCTCAAAGCCCATTTACTCATACTGAGCCAAATTGTTCCCAGACGTCCCAGCCAGCAGACTGTGTAACATATGACCAGATAATCAGCATGACAGAAGTTCTGCTTTACACACGTTTGGCACCAATGTCACACTTTCACACTTCTAGTCAATGCACAGGAGCCTCCCAGTGCACATTCAGACTACACCCAAATCCACCAGCATGGTTACACCCGTACACACAAGTGCAAACACATGGTGCACATGGTAAACGTTCGCCTCAGGGCAGGAAAGCATGATCACCCAGCATCTGCTGAGTCTACCAATCCACACACACATATACAATAACCTGCACTGGAGAAGAGAGAGTGCAAATGCCATCTAATGGAGAAACAAGAGCTCATCCATATCCCATGCCTGTCTCACTCCCCATGGAACTATAATTCAGACTTGCTCGCTGTGTAAGAGACTAGAAGAAAGACAAAAGCACACAGTGGAAGCAGAGGATTAGGTGGCATAGATCTCCTTCAAGAGCCAAGAAAATAAAAGTACCTCTCCAAAGCAGAAGAGAGGGAGTTGAGAGGTTCACTCAACATGTTTGAGCATGAGTAGGCTCTCCTTTAGCCAAATGGGTTGATCTTTGCAGGAAGATGATGGACTTGCTGGAATGCAAAAACAACACACTCATGTTTAATAATAAAGGATGTTTTCTGGAAATGAAGACAACCATAATGTTTTGTTTAAGCTTGTGATGCAAAGATACCGATACCCTATTGGTTACTGGCTCACAAGATTTAAAGGGATAGTTTACAAAAAAAGGAAAAATCTGTCATTAATTACTCACCCTCATGTCGTTCCAAATCTGTAAGCCTTTCATCTTCTGAACATAAATTATTTTTTTTTTTAATAAAACCCAAGAGCTTTCTGACCCTGCATAGACAGAAACGCAACAACAATATCTTAAATGGGTTTGGAAAGATTTCAACTTATGAAAATGATATTGAAATATTATACATTTACATTTTATTCCATTGTTGTTTTTAAAAATATCGTTTTGATTAAATGATTAAACTTTATGAAAAAAAAAATAGTGTCCCGCATTTTCATGTCACTACCAAAACTGTGCATGTTTTAATGTTTTAGTCCATTGGCTGAGACTTATTTTAACTAAACCCCTACATTTATGATCAGAAAATACTCATGTGTCACTCACTCTCATAGCTACATGGTGTGAGTACGTAGGCCCCATCATTTTGAGGGAAATGTGTTCAAAAAACTGAAAAAAATGTGTGTAGCTTTAAGGAACATCACTACCGAACTCCATTTTTTTGGGAGTTATTCCATAACATTTAGGTTTTTATGTGCACAACTGTTCAGAACTGTTCTAGCTAACCATGTGCTCATCTTTGCTAGGTTCAGAAGTATCTAAAAAGTAAGAAGTAAAAAAAAAAATCACTACCAAAACATGAGTGAAGTTTCGGTAGTGACATCTTTGGGTGTTATCCCATAAATGTGTCACTACCATAACAGTCATGACCAAAACATGTCATTGTTGTTTCAGTAGTGACAAAAGGAAACACATAATACAAAATTTTATATTAAAATTTTTTATAAATCACTAATTTTCATTGTCTAACAGCGACACCAGCTGGTAAAGTTACAGCAGTAGTCCGCACCTCTCTAGCCTCCCCTGAGTCCATTAAATTTTTAAGAAGTTCCCTAGACTTTATGAAAAATAAAATTTGTGTCCAGCATTTTCACGTCACTACCGAAAAAGCATATGTTTTAGTCCATTGGCTGAAAGCGATTTTAACTACACCCCTACATTTATGGTCAGGATTCAGGCTATATCCATGTGTCACTCTCTCATAGCTACATGGTGTGAGTACATACGCCCCATCATTTTGAGGGAAATGTGTTCAAAAATCTGAAAAGAAAAAAAGAAAAAAAAAAACTGTGTGTAGCTTTAAGGAACATCACTACCGAACACCATTTTTCTATAATTAAACACTTTTTTGGGAGTTATTCCATAACATTTAGGTTTTTATGTGTACAACTGTTCAGAACTGGGCTAGACAAACCATGTGCTCATCTTTAAGCTTTAAGCTGTTCAGAAGTATCTAAAATTGTCACTACCGAAACAATCTCAACCAAAACATTTAGTGAAGTTTCGGTAGTGACATCTTTGGGTGTTATTCCATAAAATTGTCACTACCATAACAGTCATGACCAAAACATGTCATCATTGTTTCAGTAATGACAAAAGGGAACACATAATGCTTTATTTGGGTGAATTAAACAAAATGTTAGTATTTTAGTATGTTTTAGTAGTAATGAGTCCTTAAGCCTTTTACAAAGAAAAATTGGATTTAAAATACAACAAATCTCATAAATCACTTGAAATGTTCTTAAAATTGTAATTGCTATTGAATTACCTCTGAAACCCTTAAAACAGTAATAAAACAGAAAAAATATGTTTACACGGAAGATGTAAGGTAAATCTTAACAAGTCAATACAACCCTTCTTATTAAATTATATATGACTGTGTTTCAGTAGTGACAAATTTGAGGAGAGGACAAGTATTTCAAAACCTTCTGTAAATACAATATGAGAATTAACTGCACAATTACTAGAAATGTGTACCTTGGATATTATACAATTTGCATATATACAAAATTTGAGGAAACAGATGTTACCGTTTCCAATGGCCCATATATAAACATAATTATAATTACTAAAAAAACAACATAAACCCTTAACCCTCCAAAAACATTTTTGAGTTTATTCAAACATTGCTTGCTTTATTTATGGATCACAAATGAGAACAGCCCCAATTGTCCCTAAAGGGAAGTTTTGTTATGCTACTGTAACTTCTAGGGACAAATTTGTCCCCAAAGTATAGCTAAGTATAGATATAATTAGCTACCTAATGAATAATAGCTGATAATTAGCTGCCTAATTAAGACAAAAGTCTTTGTTTTTAAACAAACCAATCACCAATGCTAATCCAGACCATAATCTGACAGTTTAAAACTGTATTTAATATAGAAGATCTAGTGGTTTTCCCAAAGAAATAGTTTTGCATTTAAAAGAAATAAATAAGCAAATAAACACATACTTATTCATTATTTCAGCTCAAAATGTTATTGAACTTTTAAACATGCATTCAAAAGTGTTCTCAAACGCAACAGTGTTTTGATATTGTATACCCATTCGTACGTGTCCCCAAAGAGAAGCTTTTTCAGATTTAGCGAACTTCTGGGGACAATTATGTCCCTAAAGTATAAGTAACCCCACCACACAACACACTTATCCAATAAACATAGTCATACAAACATAGGCTGGACTTTTTAAACACGTAGGCCCGGTTTCACAGACAGGGCTTAGACTAAACCAGGATTAGGCCATAGTTTAATTAGAACATAAGTAATTTTTATAAACGTGCTTGGTAAAAAACATTACTGGTGTGCATTTTGAGACAAAACAAAGGCACGTCCCAAAGTTTCTTTTAGTTGAAACAGCTTATACTTACATTTTAGTCTATGACTTGGCTTAAGCCTTGTCTGTGAAACCGGGGGATTATTAGAGAAACAAACAGCTCTCTGTCCTGATTAGACACAGATGCACTGATGGAATAAGCGTTGGTTTAATCGGCTCCATAAAAAAGAATGCAGTGATAAAAAAAAACTGCACAGGCCAACCAGGATGAAGTCATCGCATCCCTCTTTTCCCCATCTCAATCTGTTCTTTCTTTTCTCCTCTTTGACTTTTCTAAACCATGTTAGTCTTTCTTCCTAAACAGCTGAGGGTAGCCGTGAATCATTAGGCTTTGCTTCCTCGGAGTATAGGAGACAGGAATGCTTTAATAATGTGGGGCTCTGCGTCACATTTGTAAGGCTAGTTCACAGTTACACTTCAAAGACCTCAAGGGATAGTTCATCCAAAAATGAAAGCTCTGTCATCATTTACTCACCCTCATGACGTTCCAAACTCATAGGCTGTGGTTTTTCCATGGAACACAAAAGGAGAATGGAGAACTTTCCATTTTATTACAGCAAAAATATTTAATTACATAATTTGGAATCTATAATGCACATTGAGGCATAATATTGCACAGTGCATAGCTCTGAGTAAGCTTTTTTTTAAAGCATGACTGGAAAAACATGTGGATCTCAAATCTTCTGTATCAAATGCAGTTTTTGCAGCTGGATAGATAAAACATGCAGTTACACCCAAATGCTGATCTGAAGCTCACAGTTGGCCTTTCTCTTGTATAATTAACCCTTTCTTTGCACCAGGGCTGCCACTAACAACTATTTTTATATCTATTAATCTATCGACTAATTTCCCACCAAAACAAAATCATCAATTTTTGATAAAATCAATTAATTGGAGATCCTTTTGATTATTAAAATTTAACAAAACCATTAAAATGAAATCCAGAAAAGTAATGTTAAAGAATTTGGAAAAAATAAACTTTAAAACTCAATCAAAGAAGTAGTTCACTTTCAGAACAAAAATGTACAGATAATGTACTCAATCTCTTTTATTTGATAAAAAAAAAATTATTTAACCATTAAAAAAAAAGGGTATAGAAAAATTCTAAATTCATTTGGAAATAAAACAGATTTCATAGGGCCCTATAATTATACTTTTTTTTTTGTAATAAACATCGATGTATGCAGGGTGTGATTTGTGAAAAAAGCAGAGGAGGTGATGCATTTGAAAACATTTTTTTCTCCATAGGCGGTGGTTGACCAAACTCCAGTAAAGCCTACCGTAAGTAACCTAATGTTAGTGTAATCTGTTAACAATGCACATTATATACCCATATTTGTAGGCAAGTACCAGATAATGAGTGTCATCTCATGAAATGTTTTAATATGATGGAAACTTTGTTTAACGTGATAATTTCATAAAAACAAGTTAGGCCTATTAATTGTATTGATTTCAAAGAACGAATAAATTAGAGAAATATAGAGTATATAGAGAAAGCGAGCAAAGAACACAGTATCAACGGAGCTTTTTAAAACCACTGCGTAGCAAAATGATTTGAAGCGCTCCAATCAAATCGCGAATCATTTGATTCATAACGTGATTTTAAAGCATGTATCGCAAATCATTTAATTAAAATTCGGAATTCAAAGTGCGTATGGCGAACCATTTGAATCAGAACAGGATTTTAAAGCGTGTATCGCGAATAATTTGATTAAAATTCGGAATTTAAAGCGCGTATAGCAAATCATTTGATTCATAACGGGATTTTAAAGCATGTATTGCAAATCATTTAATTAAAATTCGGAATTCAAAGTGCGTATGGCGAACCATTTGAATCAGAACAGGATTTTAAAGCGTGTATCGCGAATAATTTGATTAAAATTCGGAATTTAAAGCGCGTATAGCAAATCATTTGATTCATAACGGGATTTTAAAGCATGTATCGTGAATCATTTAATTAAAATTCGGAATTCCAAGTGCGTATGGCGAATCATTTGATTCAGAAGGGGATTTTAAAGCGCGTATTGCGAATCATTTGATGGAAATTCGGAATTTAAAGCGCGTATAGCAAATCATTTGATTCATAACGGGATTTTAAAGCATGTATCGTGAATCATTTAATTAAAATTCGGAATTCCAAGTGCGTATGGCGAATCATTTGATTCAGAAGGGGATTTTAAAGCGCGTATTGCGAATCATTTGATGGAAATTCGGAATTCAAAGCGCATATGGCAAATCATTTGATTCAGAACAAGATTTTAAAGTGCGTATGGCAAATCATTTGATTAAAATTTGGAAGTGAAAGTGCGTATGGTGAATCATTTAATTCAGAACGGGATTTTAAAGCATGTATCACAAATTATTTGATTAAAATTTGGAATTTAAAGCACGTATGGCGACTCCTTTGATTCAGAACGGGATTAGGAGCGGGATTGCGGGATGTTTTTATCCCCACTGGGGATAAAAATAATTCAGCAGAGGCAGGGATGCATAGACCAGAGGGGGGGAATTCCACCATCCCCACCAAAAATCGCACCCTGAACAATAAGAGAACAATAGCCTTTAAAATTACTTAAAATACATATATAATTGCAATGAGACATTAATAATTAGTTAAAAAAGCAAGAAAAATAATCAAAAAGCAAGAAATCATGGTTTTATTGCACAAAACTGTTGAAATACATATATAAACAATATATAATGTATATGTAAACAATATATAACAATGTATTATAAACAATATAGCTAACGTAAAATACGCATTACAACAAAGGCCTGCAGAGGGCGCCAACGGCCTGACGATTGTTTTTACACTTCACTCTTCAATTTTGAAATCGCAATGAACACTTAGCATAATGAAAAAGATGTTGATGTATTCTCATGAGTTTGCATAGGTTTATGCAAATCTGATGAAATTTTTAATGGGTTTAATATATAATGCAGCCTTGGAAAACTATCTAATAATGCATTTCATGGATTCTCGTCCGTGAAATGCTCCACTTCCGGTATTTTGCTGGTTACTCGATGCTAGCAAAATCGAATGGTCGATCAGAATCAACGATTCGCGACAGCCCTATTTTGTACAAGTAGTTTTCGCATTCTCAGCAGTGATCAAAATCACTGTAATTTTCGGCCTCTCGTGACTTATCGCCATGGGATGTCATCAAGGGGACGGTGTTAAATATCACATGACCAGTCAAAACAAATTTGAATGCTTTCAAGTTCAAAATCAGTGACTTTTGCACTTCGCTGGAGCTACAAGGATATCATATCAAGAGATAAATGGCTCTCAGCCTTTGAAAAATGCCTGACCTTGTGCACGTTTCGTATTTCTGAGGCATGTGTTCGCAAAACTGCCAAATCTAAGACTCACCTTAGGTCACTAAGTGAAGGCTATCTGCATTCTCTTGAGCCTGGGATTCGTTTGAAATGATCCTCACACAAGTTTGTTTACATTACCAATAATCTATCATAAAATTCATGGAAAGAAGCCACGTCTGGTTCTGATTTTACACTCCCTGTGGCTGTTGTATGTTTGGGTGGGGATGTCAGAGCTCAACAGCTGGAGACTCGAAGTACGAACAAGGGAAGGCGGATTGTTCTGCTTGAAACTTTTTATTGGCTCATTGTTCTAATGTAGAAATAATTATTCTGGACTTCAAACAAACAGGACTGTCATGAACGTTAAAAACGGTATGAGACTTTGGCTGAGATTTTACACAATTTCTCCCGGGCCTATCTACAAGACGGCTGTCAAAAACATGGAGAGATGAAACTGAAGGAGACTGGATCCTCCTCAGATTGTTTGTTCGCGTCTCGGGGGTGTCGTGTTTGATTTCTGACCACTCTCACCCTCATTCGTCTGCCTTCTAGTGCGGTTGTCACAGCACCAAAGGAGTGTGAATAGTACCATCACCCTGGAAACCGGCGCCTAGAAACACTTCTCTTTATATGACTCACCGAGAAAAAGACAGCATTTTGAATAAGACTTGCTTCTTACATTTACATTTATGTTTCTTACATTTGCTAAAATGTTTCTTATACTTAGCTACTTTTGGCTAAAATTCACAAAAGTTTGGGTGTGTTCAATCCAATTGTCTTTCCTATAATGAATTAAATAGAAAATGTCAATTTTCAAAGGTGAGTAATATGCACTTACAGTTTCTCATGTATTAGGACACTTGGTTAACAATACACAGGATTCATAAGATCGCTCTTCAGTTCAGATAAAAGGCAAAAAGTACATTTGAGTGTGCGTACGTGCGAGTTAGACTCACATGAGAGCGCCTGTGATCAGAGGAAATTGGAACTGCTTCAGCTCTTCTATTAAGAGCTATTTCCTGTGCTTTCCTTTTAGATGGAATGATAGGCAGCGGGAAAAAGGCCATGACTGTTTTTCAGTCATCCGTGAAATGCTGAGCAATCCATGTACAAATGCATACACATGCATATAGGGACATAAATCACTAACACACCGTGTTTCTGTAAGATTTCTGTACAGTGAGGCAGAGGGTGAGATGTAATTTACATATTAATTCTCTCTTCACCTTCTTAGGCTGAGATTTATTCTGTCACAGGTTTTCATTCAGATACATCTGAGAATTCACCATTCATTTGCTTTGAACGGATATTTATGCTCACATAGATACCTAAAGCAGTAAGTACAGATACGTACAACTAGATAAAGAGTCTGTTCATCTGCACTAAATCAAACCTGATTTAAAACAAAAGCAGATTTTGTCTCCAACACTAGTTTTAAATGCGTTCTTTCATTAGGAACAACGTCCAATGTATTGCACAGCTACTAAACAAACACAATGGTGCCCTCTGTTGACAAAATAAAGTTACAGCAACCAAATATTTGAGGGAGGACAACCATCTGGTCATACAGTTGAAGTCAAAAGTTTTCATACACCTTGCAGAGTCTGCAAAATGATAATTATTTTACTAAATTAAAAGGGATCATGAAAAATCCATGTTATTTTTTATTTAGTACTGATCTGAATAAGATATTTCACATAAAAGGCATTTGCATATCGTCCACAAGAGAAAATTATAGTTAAATTTATAAAAAATGACCCGATTCAAAAGTTTACATACACTTGATTCTTAATATGGTGTTGTTACCTCAGTGATGTGTTTTTTTTGTTTGTTTGTTTGGTGATAGTTGTTCATAAGACCCTTGTTTGTCCTGAACAGTAAAACTGCCCGCTTTTCTTCAAAAAGTCGTTCAGGTCCCACAAATTCTTTGGCTTTTCAGTATTTTTATGAATGACTGTATGATTTTGAGATCCATCTTTTTACACAACTGAGGGACTCCTATGCAACTATTACAGAAGATTAAAATGCTCACTGATGCTTCAGAAGGAAACAAGATGCATTAACAGACAGGGGTGTAAACTTTTGAACATAATGAAGATGTGTGATTTTTTTTAAAATTTTGCCTAAATATCATTTTTTTTTTATTTAGTACCGCCCTTCAGAAGCTACAGAAGATACTTACATGTTTTCCAGAAGACAAAATAAGTCAAAGTTGCCCAGATATTTAAATTCAAAAGGTTTTCAAGCCCCTGGCTCTTAATGCATAGTGTTTCCTTCTAAAGCATAAAGTGAGTGTTTGAATCTTCTGTAATAGTTGCATATGAGTCCTTCAGTTGTCCTCAGTGTAAAAAGATGGATCTCAGAATCATATAATTATTGTTGGAAAGGGTTAAAATACACAAAATGCTGAAAAAGCAAAGAATTTGTGGAACCTCAAGGATTTTTCTGAATCACTAAACAACAAAAAAAAAAACAGCTGTGGATCATTCAGGTAAAAACACAGTACTAAGAATCAAGTGTATGTAAACTTTTGAATAGGGTCATTTTTATAAATTCAACTATTATTTTCTCTTGTGGACTATATGTAAACGTTTTTTTATCTAAAATATCTTATTCAGGTCAGTACTGTTCAACTAGACATTTCAATAACATGTATGAAAGACAAACTTTCAATTCAGTCGTACAGTTTTTATTCCACAAATATCGCTGCAATTACAGCCATGATAAAATCATGTTTTTCAGCAGCAGTGTTAGTCACATGCGTCCATTTAAACCTCATTCACAACAGAGTGGTTTGCACACAGATTCAGTCTTTAATAAATGACAGCCATTTGAGAGGTTAGGAGAGAAAAGAGGATGACGGCATATTGAGTAGAGAAGAGACAGAAGGAGTTGAGATCAATGCAAGTTATAATTTGCAGCCTCAAGAACAACCCACACTGCTGGAGAGGTGGTGTAAAAGTTCTCCATGTAAGTGAGAGACAGATGACAAAGTGAGAGAGAGAAAGAGAGAAATTCTGAATCAAAGGACAGTTTGAAGTGCTGCAGGGAGCCATGCAGATACCTGCGGTTCCCAAGCTGTTTGAGTGTGCGTGTGTGTGGGTGCATTCGTCGGTGCCCATGTATCTTAACAACATACTACAGTGGACATAGCCCTGCTGTGCACACTTCACAACTGCCATCAATGGGACACTGGAGATACAAGGATAAAGTGTACCCAATCCTGAGCACATTCAAAGAGCCTTTCATTCCTATAGTTCTCTGGAAGGGTTACGGATCAGCAGTGTCGCAGAGCCACGGTGCCTGCAGCCATTTATTCCCTCCATCCTGAGATGGATTACTATACAGAGAACAGCCTACAGTGAAGAATTAGTATGGAGCCAAAAACTGATGGTACGTCACAGTACTAATGCCTCTAGAAATCTCAATAGCCCTACTCACGCGCCCTGTACTTATAAGGCAAGATAAAACAAGGAAAGAAGAAACATATTTAATAGCATACCATTTAAATGGAAATGACCCTTTTGGACCTACTGTTAAAAACTGTTAATTTATGGCAGCTGGTAGTATGTTTGCATGGTGCAATTTCATGGCATTCAAGGGTTGAACCCCTATCCAGTTTTCATCTAATGATATATAAAAAACAGTGCTGTATTGGAGGGAAAGCAAGTTTAAAGAGCTTTCAGAACTGGGCCTTTAGTCGCCAGCTGCAGGAGACGGAAGACAAAAGGCCAAATATGGACTAAATGTATTTTTAATGTAGCATTTGATCCGCATGCATTCCATGCATTTATTCTATCACTTAACTGGGTGTGGATTCCAGTGGCTCTTGTGTAAGTAAATTAGCTGAAGTGATGAAGACATGATCTGGGTGTTTAGCAGCTGCAGCTGGTCTGGTCAGACCAAGCACACAACTGACCCTGAGCTCAGGGACAAAGAGAGAATAAGGCGTTACCTCTCTTTTCATACAGACAGACACACACAGCTCACTGCCAGCTATAATCTCTGATCTCTTCCACCAACTGCACTGCTGCCCTCTGTTTGCACACATCACTAGTCTTTGCAGTAGAATAACTCATTTCATCCATTTAATTTCATGCCACATTGATCATCCCATTTCACATCTCTTCATCACAGCAGCCTTCTGTCTACCTATCTGTCTTCTGTGTACCTATGTATCTATCCATCCATTTACCTGTCTGTTCATTTATGTATTCATCTATCCATGTATTCATCCATCCATCTACCCATTCGTTTGTTCGTCTATCCATCCATCTATCATCTATTCATTCGTCTGTTCGTCTATCCATCCATCCATCATCTATTCATTCGTCTGTTCGTCTATCCATCTATATCAATTAATTCATCTGTCCACCTATCCATCCATCTATCTATTCATTTGTCTGTCCTTCTATGTAATAATTCGTCTGTCCGTTCATCCATCCATCCATCTATTCATTTGTCTGTCCATCTATGTATCCATCTATCCATCCATGTTATCTATGATCCATCCATCTATCCATCTATTCATTCATTCATCTGAAATGCGTCTGTCTATCCATCCATGTCTATCCATCCATCATCCATGCGTCTGTCTATCCATCCATCCATCCATCCATCCATCCATCCACTTATCAATCCGTCTATCTATTCATTCATTCGTCTGTCTGTCTGTTCATCATCTTATCTATCATCCATCCATCTGTCCATCTATCAATCTATCTATCTATCCACCCATGAGTCTGTCTATTCATCCATCTATCCATCCATCCATGTGTCTTTCTATCCATCCACCCACCTATACATCCGTCTATCCATCTATCATCTATCTATTCATTCATTCGTCTGTCCATCATCTTACCTATCATCCATCCATCCATCAATCAATCTATCTATCCATCCATCATCCATGCGTCTGTCTATCCATCCATCCATCCGCCTATCCATCCATCTATTCATTCATTCGTCTGTCTGTCCATCATCTTATCTATCATCCATCCATCCATCCGTCTTTCCATCTATGTGTCTGTCTATCCATTCAACCATGAGTCTGTCCATCCATCCATCTATCCATCCATCCATCCATGTGTCTGTCTTTGTGTCTGTCTATCATCCATCCATCCATCCATCTATCCATCTTTCAATCTGTCCATCTATCAATCTATCTACCATCCATCTATGCGTCTGTCTATCCATCCATCCATGAGTCTGTCCATCCATCCATCCATATGTCTGTCTTTGTCAGTCTTTCCATCCACCCACCCATCCATCCATCCATCTGTCCATCTTTCAATCTGTCCATCTATCAATCTATCTACCATCCATCTATGCATCTGTCTATCCATCCATCCATGAGTCTGTCCATCCATCCATCCATTCATCCATCAATCTACCCATTCATCTATGTGTCTGTCTATCCTTTCATCCATGAGTCTGTCCATCCATCCATCTATCCATCCATCCATGTGTCTGTCTTTGTGTTTGTCTATCCATCCATCCATCTATGTGTCTGTCTATCCATCCATCTATCCATCCATCCATGTGTCTGTCTTTGTGTCTGTCTATCCATCCACCCACCCATCCATCCATCCATCCATCCATCCATTCGTCTGTTTGTCCATCATCTTATCTATCATCGATCATCCGTCTATCCATCTGTCCATATCAATCTATCCATCCATCTATGCGTCTGTCCATCCATCCATGTGTCTGTCTATCCATCCATCCATCCATCCATTCATCCATCAATCTACCCATTCATCTATGTGTCTGTCTATCCTTTCATCCATGAGTCTGTCCATCCATCCATCTATCCATCCATCCATGTGTCTGTCTTTGTGTTTGTCTATCCATCCATCCATCTATGTGTCTGTCTATCCATCCATCTATCCATCCATCCATGTGTCTGTCTTTGTGTCTGTCTATCCATCCACCCACCCATCCATCCATCCATCCATCCATCCATCCATTCGTCTGTTTGTCCATCATCTTATCTATCATCGATCATCCGTCTATCCATCTGTCCATATCAATCTATCCATCCATCTATGCGTCTGTCCATCCATCCATGTGTCTGTCTATCCATCCACCCACCTATCCATCCGTCTAGCATCCATCTATCCATCTATCTGTCTGTCTGTCTATCTATCTATCCATCCATCCATCTATCTATCCATCTATCCATCCACTCATCTTTCTATCATCTATTCATTCATCTGTCTGTCCATCCAACCATCCATCTATCCATCCATCTGTCTATCCATCAATGCGTCTGTCTATCCATCCATCCGTCTATTCATCCATCCATCTATTCTCCATCTATGCGTCTGTCTATCTATCCATCCATTCATCTGTCTATCCATTAATCCATCTATCCATCTATCCATCCATCTATCCATTCATTCATTTGTCTATCTATCCATTCATTTGTCTATCCATTTCTGGTTATCCATCTGTCCATTCATCCGTCTGTCTATCTACCATTCAAACCACCTATTCACTCATTAGTCTGTTTATCCATTCATCCATCTATCCATCCGTCCATCTGATTATTTATCTGTCAGTCTGTCTATACATCTATCCCTTGATCTGTCTGTCTATCCACGTGTCTTTCCATCTGACTTTTCAATCACCCACCCATTTTTATTTATTTTTTTATTTTTTTACTTTTTGGCACTTTATCAGCAATTAGTACCACACTAAAGTAATAAGTCAATCATAAGTCATTCAAGAGACCCTTAATGAAATATGATCACCACTGGTCACAGGAGACACATTTGAGATATGTTAGAACCAGGTGTAAACAGGACCCTAGTCACAGGCCTCTTGACGTGATAAGGACTGTTGTCAGATCCAGACTGTGGTGTGGCATGTTGACTGTGAACTAAAAAAAACATGAAAGGAATAATCTGCATAATGTTGACGGAAAGGAATCCAGCTGTTCTCTATTGCAGCATGATGTTGACCAAAGACTGGAATATGCCCTTCAATGAAGAGAGCAAATGAGAGATCACTGGGCCACCAGTGCTGAGAGATCAAGTCCAAATGGTGCATGTATTATAGACTAAAAGAGTTAAAAAAAAAGACATGTCTATACTGTGTATTTTCATTTGGTTGAGCTTTAATCTCTCTCTGATTACAAAAAATATGAACAAAAAAAGCTTAATAGTGACTAATCACTGTCTTCAAGCTCAATGGCATTTGAAAGTACTAGCATAACAGGCAACTAAGCCTCATTGTGTTAAGTTTGCCAAAGGTCTGCCAAGTGGTATTTGATTTTGAGTCATTTTGCAATTATTTTTTGTTAATGACGTAGAAGAGACGCATGAAATAACAATAAATGCAATTTAACAGCATCAGCAGGCTCAGTAAAGGTAATGCTTTATATAAGAGGATAAGATTGTTCAAAAACATTATTTTGTTAACAAAGGTCCATATGATGACATAACTACAACAACGCATGCTGATCTGTCAGAAAAAGAGTGAATCGAAGGCAACGTGAAACCACTAACAGGCCCCATCCTGTCATCATGTGCTCCCTTTCTTTCACACACATTATAATGGGGTAGTGAAAACCAAGCTCACTATGGTAAAGATGGAGTACCCAGAAGCTGGCAGACATACACACTCCTCTGTAATCATTAGCTCTACAGCTTCAGAGACAAAGGGATAAAAACATTCTCCAATTACACCCACTCCAGCTCTATTGAGCATCTGCTAGGTGTAAAATATAAAGGTGCGATAAAACCAAACCCCAGAGATGTCCTATTCTTCCTGTGACACAAATGCGTGTTCAAATGCATCTTTACAAAAGGAAACCTCTTGATACGAAACTCCTCATGCCAGAGAAGCTCTCCATAAATGAGCACCGTCACTGATGTTGAGACATAGCCTCCTACGTCAATCTTGTCTAGCCAAAGTCTACTTTTAAAAGGCAAATGTGCAACAACAAAGCAGCAGTTACTAGTATAAAGTGGTATGTGTGTGCTATGGTCATAGTGAATAATAAATGTAAGAAATACTAAAGAATGTTAGCAACTATTCAACTATTTCCAACTATTTTCTGTGGTCCAATCCCATATAAAATAGTTAACCATCGAGTTAGAGATTAACCTGAATGCATCTAGGGTTCTGATACCCACTGTAACTTTCACCAGCATTAAGCTGTGATTTGTCTATCCAGTGTGCCTCAGTCTGGATGCATGTGACCCACCCCACCGTTTCCGTGACCACAATGGCAAATAAACGACCCTATCATTACACCCAATCAAAGACAACCACATACACACGCACCCCCCAGTAAAAGCAGTGTCTAAATCTGAATGGTCAACCTGTGATTCATCTGATGGCTATAGTGTAGCCCATCTATTTACACAGGCCCCAAAATATCAATCTTCGGTCAAAATAACCTCAAATGGCCCCATAAGCAACAAAACCCCAGCTCATTTAGTTGATGAGTGAACTAAGCGTTAGCAGGCAACATAAACTCATCTGGTTAGCACTTCAAAGCAGACTGGGAGTGGATAAAGTGATTTCATTCCATTAGAGGTGAATGTGTTTTAGCAGCTCTGTAGGACCATGCTAATCTAGAAAAGGCCCAGTTGTTATGCTCTCTTGCCCTCTTTGTATATGTCTGAGGAGCAGGGTTTCCCTCTCTTTTTCTCCTCCTCCTGACTGGCTAAAAAGGAGACTTCACTTTAAAGGCCCATTCAATGTGCCAGACTTCCCTGACGGATTGGCTGGGCTGCTTGTTAACACACTGAAAGACACTGTTATGCAGATTGGAGCAGGTTACTGGGAGGACAGAGTCCAGTGGCTGTCCTGGCAGCGACAATTGACTTTACAGACATTTTATACACTGCAAAAAAAACTTTAATCAGTATTTTGTCTTGATTTTCATAATTACATATATTTAAAACAAGATAGTTTTACTGTAGAAGCAACATTTTATGTGAAATAAGGATTTTCAATTGAGAAGCCTGTTTCTGCCACTGAATAATAAAAAAAAAACTTTTTCTCTTACAATTCTTAATGTTATATAGTTTATAGCTCACAATTGTGACTTTTTTTCTCAGAATTCTCAGAAAAAAAGAAACAATTGCGAGTTAAAAGTCAGAATTGTGAGATATAATCTTGCAATTCTGAGAACATCAGTCTTTTTCCCACTCAAAATTGGACTTTTAAAACTCGCAATTGCGTTTTTTCTCAGATTTGTGAGTATATCTTGCAATTCTGACTTTATTAACTTGCAATTGTGAGTCTATATCACGCTAATTCTGAGAAAAAAAATTTGAATGGCGTGAAACAAACTTGAAATTCTAAGAAAAAAGTCAGAAATAAGAGTTTTTATTTCACAATTCTGACTTAATTTCTCACAATTGTGAGTTTACATCATGTAATTCTGAAAAAAGTCAGAATTGTGAGCTTTTATTTTGTAATTCTGACTTTATTTACTCGCAATTGCAAGTTTATATCATGCAATTCTGACTTTATAACTTCTAACTGTCGGTTTATATCTTAATTCTGAAAAATACAGTCAGAATTTCGACAAAAGTCAGAATTGAAATCGCAATTGCAAGTTTATATTATGCAATTCTGACTTTATAACTTGTAATTGTGAGTTTATCAATTCTGTGAAAAAAAGTCAGAACTGCGAGATACAAACTCAAAAAAGTCAGAACTGCTAGATACAAACTCACAATTGTGAGAAAAAAAGCAGAATTGCGAGATACAAACTCATAATTGTGAGAAAAAGAGTAAGAATTGTTAGTTTATATCTTGCAATTCTGACTTTATTAACCCCGACTTTTTCCTCAGAATTTTGACTTCTCTCAGAATTGAGATATAAACTCACCTTTGCAAGTTATAAAGTCAGAATTGTGTGATATAAACTTGCAATTGCGAGTTAATAAAGTCAGAATTGCCAGATATAAACTCACAATTCTTTAGTTTATATTACGCAATTCTGACTTTATAACTCATAATTGTGAGTTTCTCAATTTTGAGAAAAGAAAAGTCAGAATTACGAGACACAAACTCAAAATTGCAAGAAAAAAGGCAGAATTGCGAGATACAAACTCATAATTGCAAAAAAAGAGAGTCAGAATTGTGAGTTTATATCTTGCAATTCTGACTTTATTAACTAACTTTTTTTCGCAGAATTCTGACTTTTCTCAGAATTGAGATATAAACTCACAATTAAAAGTTATAAAGTCAGAATTGTGTGATCTTTAGTTTATATCACACAATTGTGAGTTTATATCTCAATTCTGAGAAAAAAAGTCAGAATTGCGAGATACAAACTTGCAATTGCAAGAAAAAAAAGTCAGAATTGGGAGTTTATATTTTGCAATTTTGACTTTACTAACTCGCAATTGTAAGTTTATATCACGCAATTCTGACCTTATAACTCATAATTGTAAGTTTATATCTCAACTCTGAGAAAAAAAGTCAGAATTGCGAGATACAAACTCATAATTGCGAGAAAAAGTGTCAGAATTGTGAGTTTATATCTTGCAATTCTGACTTTATTAACCCTGACTTTTTTCTCAGAATTTTGACTTCTCTCAGAATTGAGATATAAACTCACCTTTGCAAGTTATAAAGTCAGAATTGTGTGATATAAACTTGCAATTGCGAGTTAATAAAGTCAGAATTGCCAGATATAAACTCACAATTCTTTAGTTTATATTACGCAATTCTGACTTTATAACTCATAATTGTGAGTTTATCTCAATTTTGAGAAAAGAAAAGTCAGAATTGCGAGACACAAACTCAAAATTGCAAAAAAAAGTCAGAATTGGGAGTTTATATTTTGCAATTTTGACTTTATTAACTCGCAATTATAAGTTTATATCACGCAATTCTGACCTTATAACTCATAATTGTAAGTTTATATCTCAACTCTGAGAAAAAAAGTCAGAATTGCGAGATACAAACTCATAATTGCGAGAAAAAGAGTCAGAATTGTGAGTTTATATCTTGCAATTCTGACTTTATTAACTGACTTTTTTCTCGCAATTCTTTTTTCTCAGAATTGAGATACAAACTCACAATTACAAGTTAATAAAGTCAGAATTGAAAGATATAAACTCACCATTTTTTAGTTTATATCACGCAATTCTGACTTTATAACTCATAATTGTGAGTTTATATCTCAATTCTGAGAAAAAAGTCAGAACTGCGAGTTTTTATCTCACAATTCTGACTTTATAACTCACAATTGTGAGTTCATATCTCACAATTCTGAAAAAAAAAATCTGATTTGCAAGTTTGTATCCTGCAATTCTGAGAAAAAAGTCTGAACTGTGAGAAAAAGTCAGTGGCAGAGAATTCAGTGGAGGAAACAGGCAACAGTGTCATCCTGTGTGCTACAGAAGTCACCATGAAGGACTAAATAGCGATCAGTTTTACTGGCTCTCTAACAATTATTTTAAATGGAAAACAACAAAGTTGGCAACACTAAATGACTGTGCATAAATATTTAATGATGAACAGACTCACAGTTCAAGTTCAGCTTATAAGTGCTTTGTATTTTAGACACTTTAAATCAACATACCTTTAAAATGCACTCAAAAATGAAAAAAATCATTACCAGTGGACTGACAATCTTCATTTCACCATTTTCAAAAAAAAAAATATATATATATATATAGAAACAAACCAAAACAAAGAATAAAATAAATATGTGATATAATACAATATTTTCTGTATGTAGAATAGTTGATGTAAGAACAAAAACAACTGACAACTAAAACAGGTCTTTGATCATCATGAATGAGCATCTACAACCTAGAGCTACATGCCAACCTGAGTAAGTGGGTCATATAAGCTGGCTGATCAGATAGCAAATACTCAAAGCACTGATGCTAATAGAGGCAGTAATGAGACTCATTACCACAAAGAAATCAATCAAGCCAACGGCACTCATAAATTATTCAGCTCATCGTGTTACACATGCTACCATCTTGGTTCTACAGAGCATGCCCAATACAACCTGATGGACTGCAGCTTGGACAAACAAAAACATAAAGTTACTTTCTGGGGGAAAGAAATTGTAGTACAACTTTCACATAGTCTTCTGACTATAGAAATAATGTCTGGTCTACAATGCAGTTTATTTTAGCCAAAAACTGTCTGAACAGCATGAAAAGAGTTCGGAGTGAGTTCATTTTAACTAGATTGTATCACAATAAAAGACATGGATAGTTAACTTGCTACTTAAATCCCTCAAGAAAAACTGAGCATTCAAAGATTTAACACTACTAGCCTGCTAAACTTGGCAACTCCAGTCTACTTCTAACTCAAAAGTGATCTTTGTTTAAAAAAAACTGCAATGTGGACATGAGAATAAGCCAGTAACAAACTGCAAAATCTGTCCAGTGGTTAAAGTACTCTAGTGGTTTTAAGTAGTATAAGAGTTACTAATACAAAAATACTTGAATAGACAATACTGTTCATACCCCAGGATACCCCTTTTGGTTTTATATTATGGTGTAGAAGCAGGGAAGATAGACTCCAGCTCTAGTAGATATTTCTCATTAATATTTAGAGATTTATGAATATTTAAGGACATTTTAGGAATTGCAGATGTTAAAAGTGTTGGAATGTGACTTGATGCATGGCCTTTTCATTTTCACCAATACATAAGACCCCTGCTCTACCCCACTGCTTTTAAGCAAAGTCCCTTTATGGCATGTCAGTTCATTTTGGAGACCATCTTGGTGATGCCTTTTGGATAGCTATTTTTAGGTAGACATACAAGTAGAGGTCCAATCTACAGTTGAAGTCAAAAGTTTACATACACCTTGTGCGGAATCTGCAAAATGTTAATTATTTTACCAAAATAAGAGGAATCATACAGAATGCATGTTATTTTTTATTTAATAATGACCTGCATAAGATATTTCACATATAAGACATTTACAGTCCACAAAATAAAATAATAGTTGAATTTATAAAAATGACCCTGTTCAAAAGTTTACATACACTTGATTCTTAATACTTTATTGTTGTAACCTGAATGATCCACAGCTTTTTTTGTTTGTTTGTTTAGTGATAGCTGTTCATGAGTCCCTTGTTTGTCCTGAACAGTTAAACTGCCCGCTGGTCTTCAGAAAAATCCTTCTGGTCCCACAATTTTTTTGGTTTGAACCCTTTCCAACAATGACTGTTCGATTTTAAGATCCATCTTTTCACACTGAGGACAACTGAGGGACTATTACAGGAGGTTCAAACACTCGCTGATGCTCCAGAAGGAAAAACAATGCATTAAGGGGTGTAAACGTTTGGATTTGAAGATCAGAGTAAATTTCACTTATATTGTCTTCTGTGAAACAAGTAGCATCTGAAGGGCAGTACTAAAAAAAAAAAAGAAAGATATTTAGGCATTGATATTTTGTGTTCAAAAGTTTACACCCTTGGCTCTTATGCTGCCTTCATGTGATATGGGAAAGATGATGCTTTCCACTTGTGAAGTGGAAATTACCAGTGTGTCGTGTTCAGGTGCTTTTGTTGTCGTAGTGAAGAGAAACATGGCGGACTCGGAATTTGTCCTCACATGCTATTTGGGTAAAAGTTTTAAAACGGTTATAAACTCCCTAATGCATCTGCTACAGGAAGAAGAGGATGCATCAAAATGCAAACGATAAATGATAGGCTGTATATCTTATTGATCATGAATAGTATAGTTTTTTTAAAAGACAATACTAACTAATGGTTCTGTTTTAGCTAGCCTATATAAGTTTTATATAAGCCTATATAAGTATATATATTTTATATAGCCTATATAAGTTTTTTTTAACTTTTAACATCATGCAATGTTTACCATTCAGTATAGTTTCGTTGCTGTCCGCCATGTTGAAAGGTCAAAGTTTATCCCATCTCGGCAGCTCGGGTATCATAAAAAATTTCGAGCTTTCCAGTGGAAATTACAACGTGAGTGGGTGTTCATGTGCAATTTCGATGTCGGATTTTGGTATTTACCATAATTACGATAGCACATGAAGGCAGCATTAATCCATTGCTTTTCCATCTGAAGCATCAGTAAGCATTTGAATTTTCTGAAATAGTTGCATATGATTCCCTTAGTTGTCCTCTGTGAGAAAAGATGGCTCTCAAATCATATGGTAATGAAGGTCCCTGAAGAACAGCGTGCAGTTTAACTGTTCATGAACAACTATCACTAAAAAAAAAAAAAACAAAGCTGTGGATTATTCAGGTAACAACGCAGTATTAAGAATTAAGTGTATGTAAACTTTTGAACAGGGTCATTTTTATAAATTCAAATTATTTTCTTGTAGATGTAAATGTCTTTTATGTGAAATATCTTATTCAGATCAGTACTAAATTAAAAAAACATGCATTTTGTATGATCCCTCTTATTTTGGTAAAATAATTAAGGTGTATGTAAACTTTTGACATCAACTGTACTCAAACACGAAAAGACCAGAATCGTCATTCCTATCGCCGCCATCCATTTCATATCTTATGATTTATACTATTAATTTTCTATCAAATGGTGCAGCTATATATTCTCCCCACAGACTCTTAGGAATCCAGCTGACCACTTTTGACTAGACAGATATGAATGCATGCATTCTTAAAATGTTGTAAGCATGGACACCTGCTTGCTCTGTCTATGGTTAAATCATGGTCACATTTTACTTAAACCCTCTCTCTCACACACACACACAACCAAATAGCCATCCAGATAGCAATCTGCATTCAAATATGCCCTTTCACAGCCTTCATAAAAAATCTTTAGGATCTGCTGTTGTGTAAGAGACCCCATACTGTTCCATAGGTCTCCCACTCACACACAAAGACGAACCCAAAGTACTATGTTACAAATGTCCGCTTTAAGTTTGTCTAGAAGATCATTTAGTTTTATTGTAGCACTGCAAAAGACAGGCAATTAAGGGCACATTCCAGAGCTGACTGTTGCCCCGTAATAGTTTACAGCAATGGAGAACAGGCAGATGAGGAGTTCTTCTTACCCACCGTCCTAGCAACTTCTCCCTCTACTGAAGCTCCTAAAACCTCCATTGGCTTCTTTATAAAGCAAACATGCAAAAATGTTCTTTGAGTTAATCTGATTCTTTGGATCTTGAATAGTCTTGACTTCTTTTCATATTCTTACTATACATTTTTTTTTTTTTCAGCAATTCTAACTACGCTTCACAGACTGATTCAGCAGTTCAACTCACTGCTGAGCCGAAAACAAAATGCTGGCTTTTGGTCTCACCCAAGCAAAAAACGAAGCCTGAATGTCCTGGAAAGCATGAATAGCTAGCTTAGTGTATACTGTTATCTTTGCACATACAGCTCCTGCAAATTGCCAGCTGGCTCAGACACGCACTGTCAGCTCTATTCAGATTCTATTGAATCCTCCTATGGTGACTCTATCTAAAGGCAAAGAACCACTAAATTTCCACTGAACATTCCAAGAGCTTAGAAATGCTGATGCCATCCAGTGCTGACCGTATAAGGCACCAAACGCCAACCTTAACTTAAAAAAAAACACGATGTGGATTCTTTTGCACCAAAAGCCGACTAGCAGGATGAAGTCAAATAACATCTCACACGCCACCTACAGCCTGAACATGTAGTAAAATAAGAAAAAAACATGTTAAGAACTAGCAAGCTGGGGGTCTTACCTCCATTTATGCAGAACAAAGCCAGGACACTGCTCTCCACACGCGGTACAAGGTTGTCCTCTTTCTAGACCATCAAACTACAGAGGTTGAGTAGAGAGCGAAAAGTTATTTTTTATTAAAACTTAAATTATGCAGTACTTTGTGGATAAGGCATTACTATATAGCAGCAGAAATGCATGTATATGGCATAAAGAACTTACAAATGTAGAATGCAGACTTTGTGTCATACTTCTCTAAACCATTTTAGGTTGCACATATTTAAAGGAGAAGTTCACTTCCAGACAAAAAATTTCATGATAATTTACTCACATCTTTCTTTCTTTTCTTTCTTCCAGGATTTTTCTCCAACATAGTGGACTTCTATGGTGGCCAACAGTTCGAAGATCCAAGTTGCAGTTTCAATGCAGCTTCAATAGGCTCTACACAATCCCAGCTGTGGAACAAGTTTTTTTTCTAGCGAAACGATCGGTCGCTTTCTTAAAACAATAAAAATATATATACTTTTTAATCACAAATGCCTGTCTTGCACCAGCCTGACCTAACACATTATATAAAGGTGTTGAAATAGGATGTAGGTGGAAGTACCAACCCAGTGTTTACAAAGCAAACATGCAAAAAGTCAAACTTTCTTTACAAAAAAAGGTAAAACAACTATGTTGGACAATTTTGAAGTTGGAGGAGAAAACAAGATGGAGTTTACCACCCTACCCAACCTTTTTGAAGCAAAGTACAAAGGCAAAGAACTAACCATACATGACCTTTCGAATATGATTACATAATGTACATCCCAGAGCTAGTGCAAAACCAGCATCTATGGTTGATTTTTTTTTTTAGGAAATGGCCGATAGTTTTGCTAGATAAGACCCTTTTTTCTCAACTAGGATTATGTAGAGCCTACTGAAGCTGCATTAAACTGCAATTTAAACCACTGGCCACCATAAAAGTCCACTATATAGAGAAAAATCCTGGAATGTTTTCTTCAAAAAAACGAATTTCTTTGCGACTGAAGAAAGACATGAACATCTTAGATGACATGGGGGTGAGTAAATTAAGTGAACTTCCCCTTGAATTCCACCGCTGACCAAAATGTACATGAGTTGTAAGTGTTAAGAAAAGAGTTTATGTCTTGATATTGTCTTGATAACATTTTACACAGCAGTTGTAAACGGTCACATGACTAGAGCTGTTTATTTTCATTTCATCCCTCTGAAAGATGGTGTCTAGTTCAAAGCTCCACTAAAAGAAACATGTTAAATGCATAATAATATAGATAAAACTACCATATTTGATACACATAACACACACACACACACACACACACACACACACACACACACACACACATATATATATATATATATATATATATATATAATTATTAATGTGATTACTATTAAATCATGATCACAATACATGTAAACAGCTTGATTCATTGCAGTAAGTTCATTGTTTCATTTTCAGTTAGCGATTCAAAATATAAAATTGCACATTTTAAAGCATATTAGTTACATTAAATTATTTTTATTTTTCAAAATAACTGCCTTACATAAAATATTACATTAAGTTATTGTATTATTTGCAACTTGCTATTGACTCTTACTGAGTAACTAACCAGTCCTTTCCCACTGGTTACAACTGTGACCAAGAATAAAATACTCAACGAGCTTTTTTTTTAATGTTCAGAAAAGATATAGGAGTAAAGAAGTACGCATGTGCTCACTCAATACAGCAACACATCTGCTTAAATTTTGTCATATCATAACATTGATGTCACACTCAATAAAAATAGCATTGATGTCAAACTCAATAAAAATATTTGTTAATGACACTAATAAATGTTTTGCAACCGCACACACTAATCTGATAACAGGCGTTTGAGACTGAGGTATCAAACCTGTCTGTTGTCGCCCTGAGTGTTTGTTGTTCATAACTTCACACATCACTGTGCAGCTCCAGCAGTCCGCGCATTTCATCACATCTAGCCTTTTCATTTCCGTCCAGATAACTCACAACAAAGAGCCCTTACTTGAACATCTTACTGATGCGCCTGAAGTAACAGTGCGTAAAAATGTGAGTCGTTAAAATGTAAACACCCCGTACTCACCGACCGGCTGGAGTTTCTCTTCTTAAGGCTTCGAGCAAACATGACAGCGTGAGGAATTGAATCTCTAAGCTTAGTGAAACGGGTCACCGAGTCAACATGAGAGAGCACTGGCAGAAATGCTCATCGCCCTGCGAGCTCTCTCGGCTCTTTCAGTCCGTCCCATCAGTTGTGCTGCGAGCTTGTGAATGAAATTACTGCATTTCCGGACACGCCAGCGGTTTTTTGAACTAAGCCAGTAAATGTCATGTACATTTCTGTATAAATGTGTGAGACCTTTTCTCTGATTGCACTTACAGAAACCACAGATTCCGACGATGTAATTGTTTCAAAGGGAAGTTTGGAGTCTTTGAGTAAAATATTTTAAAACAAAAAAATCAGTATGTATGTGAATTGTTTATAATGTACATAATTATATGTAATGTGCACAAAGCGTTCCAACTACAACTGTGAGAGTGTAAATTTGCTTCCAAATTTGTTTATGGTAAATTTCAGCTTGTTTCCCTGCTGAAAAAATCAGCTAAAACCAGCCTAGGCTGGTCTTAGCTGGTTTAGGCTGGAAGTAGCTGGTTTTAGCTGGTCTACCAGCCTGGCAGGGCTGGTCAGGCTGGTTTTAGCTGGTGGTTTCCCAGCCTGGCCAGGCTGGAAAAGTGTCCAAAACCCCTCTAAAACCAGCCTGCTGACCAGCTAAAACCAGGCTGGTAGACCAGCTAAAACCAGCCAACTACCCTAGGCTGGTTTTAGCTGTTTTTTTCACCAGGGTTTCCTTTTTAAATAAAAGTTTACAGTGAAATGGCCATATTGGCAACTGAGTTGGAGCCCATAATGATTGGGAGTCCGTACAATTTTTTTTGCATATGTGACCCTGGACCACAAAACCAGTCTTAAGTCGCTGGGGTATATTTGTAGCAATAGCCAAAAATACATAGCATGGGTCAAAATTATTGATTTTTCTTTTATGCCAAAAATCATTAGGAAATTAAGTAAAGATCATTTTCCATGAAGATTTTTTGTAAAATTCCTACTATAAATATATCAAAATGTAATTTTTGATTAGTAATATGCATTGTTAAGAACTTAATTTGGACAACTTTAAAGGTGATTTTCTCAGTATTTTGATTTTTATGCACCTTCGGATTCCAGATTTTCAAATAGATGTATCTCAGCCAAATATTGTCTTATCCTAATAAACCATATATCAATAGAAAGCTTATTTATTGAGCTTTCATATGATGTATATATATATATATATATATATATATATATATATATATGGTGCAAACACTCTATAATAAATATTTAGAATATGTTTTATTACTATGATAAAAACATGCTTAAACTTATAATGATGTTTTATGTTTAGGATTTGGCATAGTGCTACCAATAACTAGTGGTTTGATTCCCAAGGAATGCATGAACTGATAAAAAGCATAGTCCCTTTTAAAGTGCGAAAATGTGTAATCACATTTTTGTTCTTGTTATTCAGTAAGATCCACTTAGAGGAAAAGATCAACAAAGCAGTACGATAAGGACCCTTAGAGACATTTCCTTGATCACAATGTGAGAAGGTCTTGGCTTTCAGTATTTAAGTGGGGTTTAAAGATCAAGCTCAGTATTTCTGTGTGGGAGTGCAGTCAGTGAATGCCGAACAAAACTGACAGAAAAGACTAAAGAGCTGTAAATACCTCACTCCAGTTCACTAGGAATGTTTCTACAACTTTTAATGTAGTCAACCCTTTAACCTAAAGTAAATAATAAAAGCCTGTGAAAGAATACGAGTTTTGAGTCCTATAATTCTCTCTGGCTGATCTTAATACACAGAGTCTGATGAAACAAGATAACTTGTACCTTATTACAGATTTATCAAGTATTTACTGAACCTTATTTTACTAAGACGAATTCAGGGATATTCACTAGCACATACGTTTAATCAAAGATGGTCTTTGTCAAAGATGCTCACCGTTGAGGAGGTTCATTGGCACTGAATCCGGCGGAGTTTCGGCTATGACTCTGGCAGGTGTTTAGTGGAAGTTGTGTAATAAGCCTGTGTGTCATCATGGTGACAGTAAACATGACCTGTTTTAACTGAGTTCTGTGTGCTTTACTTGTATAACGTAATCTTTCAAAGCATCAAATGCTACTTATGACTGGTTTTGTGTTCACAAATATTTAATACATTTTTGTTCATCTGGCTGTGTTAGTTTAATCAATGAGACATCATGTTAACATAACAACACGTCATATTAAAGGAAATTTATTTGTGAGACTTTATCAAGACAGATTTATTCCATTATATCATTCTGTTATACATAATTTTACACATAACTTATATCATAACCTGCACCATCAAGCAGCTCAACCAAAAAGTAACATGTTACAGTAACATAAATATGTAAAAATGTTAAAAATTAAAAGAAAACAAATGGAAATAGGAGAAAAGGCATATACAATTTAAAATGTATTTACAACTATAAATATTAAGTACTGCAAAATGCATGTGTTCTTTTTTCTCAATTGGTATATAGTAATATGATACACATTCATTTACAACAATGGCTTCAGGCATTCAGCATTACTCAAAATGCCATCGGTTTTGTGCTATATTTAATGACAAATTGATCATATAGATAATCCTTATTATCAATATGCATTTAAAGGTATATGTTACAAGACAACACAAATAAATAAATGTAATCATTTTCTAATCTAATCTTAATTAAAAGAACAAACAAACATATAACGTACTTAATAAGTAGGCCACATATAGCACCATCTGTCAAAGACCAATTTTAGTGCTTAATTTTCATAAAATGTCTTCTTTATCTTTTGACCTGTATTTTGAGCATGTTTGTCTTTTGCGATTACAATGGTCTATGTAACAAATACAGCGAAATAATATTATTTCAATATTACAGTTAAAATCAATAGATTTTAATGTACCACCCTAATAAATACACACTAAAAAATACACATATGGCAGTGCAGTTATCAGTAAAATAAGTATGCAATTTGCTATGACAATAATTACACAGTAAGTTTTGAAACGGATAAAAGCTTTCGACATGCACGGCTGAGGTAGAATTTAAAAATGATGATAAAAAACAATCCCCATCACATCACACTGCACTACAATGCAGAGAACTTCAGAGATCATTTTGATGGATGTCACCTATTCCAGTCTGCTTCTGGCTACAGTCTCGTTCTGATATTTGGTTCTTTTTGATATTTGGAGATCTAAATTCATTCACAACAATGAATACAAACTTCTTAAACCATCTCGATTTTCTTTAGGCTATTAAACACTTTCTTAAAATATACAGTTTGAGCAAAGAACAGGATGACAAACTCCACACTCTCAGAATAAAATGTACAAACCACACATTTGTCACTTGGAAGGTACCCTAAGGTAGAAAACCTATTTTTATATGGTACCTAAAGTGTACATCTTAGTATCTTTTGAAAAGGATTACCACCCCAGTGACAGTTTTGTACATTTTTGTTCTCAAAATGCATGAACATTTTTGGAGTGCCCTGTTTTATATCATTTCATCTAATTCCAACTCTGCAACCTACAAAAAACAAATTCCTTACTTTTACTAGACAGACTTTTTTTCCCTTCTCAGATATTTATCTGAACTCTATTCTTCTATATAGATGTTTCTTGCTCTGTCAGAACGTACATTTGAACACATCAAGGTCACATCTTGGCTGTATCCGAAATCGCCCCCTATACCCAGCCATTTTAACAGCGTACAACACGGGTACAAATTCGTTGTATATTGATTATTAAATTGTTTAACCAGGGTTTAACCAGATAAATCCTTTAATCTTACTACTGGAACTGTCTGTTTTAAATGAGTGTTAAACAGTAAGCAATACTATGCAAAAGCGGCAGTCCTTCCGGTGCACTTAGTGTCTGAATTCACTCACTTGTTTTCATTCATTCCTTCAAGTGAATTGTACGAGTGGACTAATGTAGGGAATAGTGAATAGGGTATAGGGGGCGATTTCGGATACAGCCCTTGTCTCTAGCCTTTTTAGACCGGTGAGTGGACAGCTAGATAAGCCTTACTTCCTTCTACAAGAAAAATACAAAACTTAGCAGGCACCACATCTAAATCTACAAAATTCAAGAAGACATATACAGTGGTGTGAAAAAAGTGTTGGACCCCTTAATGATTTTTTTATTTTTTTGCATGTTTGTCACATTTTAATGTTTCAGATCATCAAACAAATTTAAATATTAATCAAAGATAACACAAGTAAACATAACATGCAGTTTTTCTGTGAAGGGAAAAAAAATCCAAACCCACATGGCCCTGTGTGAAAACATAAAACCACAGTTAAACATAACTGTGTTTATCACACCTGAGTTCAGTTTCTCTAGCCACACCCAGGCCTGATTACTGCCACACCTGTTCACAATCAAGAAATCACTTAAATAGGACCTGCCTGACAAAGTGAAGTAGACCAAAAGATCCTCAAAAGCTACACATCATGTTGAGATCCAAAGAAATTTACGAACGAACGAACGAACGAACGAACGAACGAACGAACGAACGAGAAAGAAAGTATTTGAAATCTATCAGTCTGGAAAAGGTTATAAAGCCATTTCTAAAGCTTTGGGACTCCAGCGAACCACAGTGAGAGTCATTATCCACAAATGGCTAAAACACGGAACAGTGGTGAACCTTCCCAGGAGTGGCCGGCTGACCAAAATTACCCCAAGAGCGCAGCGACGACTCATCCAAGAGGTCACAAAAGACCTCACAACAACATCTAAAGAACTGCAGGTCTCTCTTGCCTCAGTTAAGGTCAGTGTTTATGACTTCACCATAAGAAAGAGACTGGGCAAAAATGGGCTGCATGGCAGAGTTCCAAGACGAAAACCGCTGCTGAGCAAAAAGAACATAAAGGCTCGTCTCAGTTTTGCAAGAACACATCTTGATGATCCCCAAGACTTTTGGGAAATTACTCTGTGAACAATTCTGCCAAGATGAGTGGACCAAAATTCCTGCACAACACTGTAACAGACTCATTGCAAGTTATCGCAAACACTTGATTGCAGTTGTTGCTGCTAAGGTTGGCCCAACCAGTTATTAAGTTTAGGGGGCAAACAATTTTTCACACAGGGCCATGTGGGTTTGGATTTTGTTTATCCTTCATAATAAAAAGACTTCATTCAAAAACTGCATGTTGTGTTTACTTATGTTATCTTTGATTTAATATTTAAATTTGTTTGATGATCTGAAACATTAAAGTGTGACAAACATACAAAACAATTAAAAAACAGGAACGGGGCCAACACTTTTTCACACCACTGTAAAGTCTGTATATCATCAACACTGTACTGTGCAATACTAAATGCATAGTGTACCATGGCTTCCACAAAAATATTAAGCATAACAACTGTTTTTAACACTGATAATAATAAAAATGTTTCTTAAGCACCAAATCGGCATATTAGAATGACACTGAAGACTAGAGTAATAATGCTGAAAATTCAGCTTTTTACCATCACAGGAATAAATTATATTTTAATATATAATAAAATAACAAACAGTTATATATTATGAAAACTGACTGTATTTTTGATCAAATAAATGAAGCTTTGGTGAGTATAAGAGACTTCTTGTTCTCAAAAACATAAAAAAACTTATAAACCATAAGCTTTTGAACAGTAATGTATAAATACATCCACTAAAACAGTTTGCCAAAGAACCTAAACTGGTATTCCAACACCCCTAATGGCTCATAAGTGAACTTTCATAAGTGCACTTGATAAATCATACACAGAATTGTAATTTTCCTTCAAAAAAAAAAAAAAATAAATAAAAATAAAAATCCAACAGTAGAAGCAGGTATTTAGAAATAGGGTCATACACTTCCCTGCTGGTTTGTGGTTAGTCCACTTTCATCATAATACTTCAACATGAAGTCCAGAGCTGGAGGAAGGAGTGCATTTTCCACAATAACCACCACATATCCCAGAAACTCTACTGCCATCCTGTGGATACAAGAAGAACTACATGTAAACTTGTCTTAAGTGTTTCATAAAACAGCTAACAGACTCAAAGAATAATTTAGAATAATTTAATCCCAAAGGGAAAGGCATGTGCTTGAAAACACACCTCAACTAACTAAAGACTAAAGACAAAATTCTCTTTTGCATGTCCTCCAGAGCTCATGACTTATAATAGTGGATCACTTTGAATGGATTCTGTTTAATCTCTGCCAAAATGAGTCTCTCTGCTGATTTCAAAAAGGATTGACTCATAGCACAGCACAGCAGCTGCTCAGTTGTGTTCCAGCAAAAGGACACTTGTACCAAAAAAGATAGATGAGGTACTACATATGCTTGAAAACAAATTGTAAGCCAAAAATGGACAATATACTTCATTTACTATTTATTCAAAGTTGTAGGTTCTACCCAGCCAGGAACAAGGTCTGATGAACTTTTAGACTTATCCTTAGTTTTTTTGTGTGTGCTTTAGTTCTTTAAAGTTCTTAATAGAACTGTTTTATATTTAAAAATTTATCTTAAAAGGGGAAATGTATAATTACAGTCTAATGGGCAAAAATGTAATGTTTAAACTGTTTAACTTTGGTGTGAAAATGCATTACAATGGACTATACATGCATTTCAATGTGAATTAGTGTTCTTTTAGTTGGTACATTGTGGTGGAATTACCTGAGACTTGTGTATGTCAGCTGTGGCGTAGTTCCCTTGGGAAATCCACCTAGTGCTATCTGTCACCTTGAATCCTGTTCCTGAGAGGTTGATCCTGAAACGGCCCTGGAAAAAAAATAAAAGCACATTGTTTGTGCAGTCACAACATTTTCCCTCTTAGCAATAGGTGGCAGCAGTAGCAATTTAAGCCGCATACTATCTACACTAAAATGTGGATGAGAAAGCTAATCAAAGACAAACATTTCATACATAATCAAATATAGGACGTGTCAATAAAGTTGGCAATACAAAATATGAGCATGCTATGGTAATAGGTCGCGTTTTGCATTCGCCTAATCAATGACTGACAACCCAAATATGAAAATAAAGACATCACCCCAAAGTGTAGCAATGTACAGTGTGAAAAGTCAGCATATGAATACCCAGGATTAATTGTTAACCCTAAGAACATTGTGAGCAGTGGATTTTACCCTGGGTTTTTAGAGTGACTCGGGGTTAAAGGAGTTCACTTTCAGAATAAAAATTAAGTTTTTGACGAAAACTTTCCAGGATTTTTCTCCATATAGTGGACTTCAAAGGTGGCCAATAACAGGCTGAAGGTCTAAATTGTAGCTTCAGTGCAGCTTCAGAGGGCTCTACACAATCCCAGCCAAGGAATAAGGGTCTTATCTACCAAAACGAATTAAACACATTTATGTACTTTTTAACCACAAATGCTGGTGCCGCCCACATTTCCAATTTGATTACGTTATGTGTTAAAAGTTGAGCTAGTGCAAGATGAGCATTTGTAGTTAAAAAGTTTTTTATTGTATTAAGAAAATGACTGATCGTTTTGCTAGATTAGACCCTTATTCCTCAACTGGGATTGTGTGAACCATTTGAATCTGCATTGAAACTGCAATTTGGAACTTCAATCTGTTGATTCCCATTGAAGTCCACTATATGAAGAAAAATCCAGGAATGTTTTTTCTCAAAAACCTTTCTTTGCAACTGAAAACAGAATGACATGAACATCTTGGATCACATCGAGGTGAGTAAATTATCAGGACATTTTTATTCCTTTCTCCTTTAAAGAGTGTGAGAAGCCCTATGGTGTGGTACCTACCTGTGGGCAGCGGGCAGCACTATAGCAATCTCCTGCCGTGGCGAAAGGAACCCTATGGCCTTCATGGATGAAAGCAAATTTCCAGTCTGTGGCTATACACAAAACAAATTATATATAATATAGTAAAGGTATTAGTAGACTTTTTTATTTCTAGCTAAATATGTGTTAGATAGGCTTACTTATAATAGTCATTTTGCTGAGGTCAATTCTGACTTTTGTGAAGGCAGAAAGACCAGCAGCTGTGTAGTCTCTTCTACAATGGCAGTCTTCTCTCCTGCTTAGGTTGGAAGGGCACTGTGTGGGATCCATCAGCCTGGACAACAACACAAAGAACATCGAGAAATGTTGTTTACTGAGTATTACATATATCTCAAAGCAATATACAAATAACGCAATGATAATGCATATTTATACATTGCAGTGGAAGTCAAAAGGGTCAATGTAACCTGTATCCGAAGACCTCAGAGAAGTTCTCTTCTTCTCCGGTGATCAGAGTGATATACTCTATAGGACTGTCAGTGTTCATATCTGAACAGTAGATCTGAGGAACAGAGGTAAGTGGATTTTTTTTATAATGTATAAACTCAAAAATTCTCTTAAATCAGCAATTCATTCTTTGTGCCAAATAACAAAGTTAACTTCTGTCGGAAAATGTTTCATGCAGAGCTGAAAGTCATGTTAACAGAAATTCAAATGAGCCCTAAAAAGTAATCTTACTTTTAACATTTTCCCATCAATGTTCAAAGTCTGTTCACCGTCAGAGACAACACCTTTCTGGAGCTGTACATCTCTACAGTTAGTGAGGAAGTGGCCTGAGAATGAGAGAGAGAGTTTGTAGGGATGTACATCTGATCATTCCTCAGCAGATGCAAAGTAGCATGGCAAACAGCAATTGATATGCGTAACGACTGTGTAAGCGACTAATGCTGCCTTCATGTGATATGGGAAAGATGATGCTTTCCACTTGTGAAGTGGAAATTACCAGTGTGTCGTGTTCAGGTGCTTTTGTTGTCGTAGTGAAGAGAAACATTGCGGACTCGGAATTTGTCCTCACATGCTATTTGGGTAAAAGTTTTAAAACGGTTATAAACTCCCTAATGCATCTGCTACAGGAAGAAGAGGATGCATCAAAACGCAAACGATAAAATGATAGGCTGTATCTTATTGATCATGAATAGTATAGTTTTTTTAAAGACAATACTAACTAATGGTTCTGTTTTAGCTAGCCTATATAAGTTTTTATATAAGCCTATATAAGTATATATATTTTATATAGCCTATATAAGTTTTTTAACTTTTAACATCATGCAATGTTTACCATTCAGTATAGTTTCGTAGCTGTCCGCCATGTTGAAAGGTCAAAGTTTATCCCATCTCGGCAACTCGGGTATCATAAAAAATTTCGAGCTTTCCAGTGGAAATTACAACGTGAGTGGGTGTTCATGTGCAATTTCGATGTCGGATTTTGGTATTTACCATAATTACGATAGCACATGAAGGCAGCATAATACACGTGAATTCATAGTTACTGTACGGGGCGCGTTCTAATTCAGTTTTATGGCAGTTACGTTAACTATGTTCGCGTTGTGCTCCAAATCTCGTTTTGACGAGCTTTACTTCAGAGCAAGTCGTTTAATGTGTCCACACAGAAGAGGATGATGTTTCAACAAAAACAGTTGGCAGGTGAGGAGACTTAGCCAACGTTTTAACAACAATAGAGAGCTATGTTGACTTGTCATTTTCAGCTAACGTTAGAAAGAGTTCGCCGCTTATTTTCTAAAGCGTAAAGAGCATGGCAATTTCAAAAACCTTGTTTTCGACTGAATTCAAACCAGGGGCCTGATAATCTATTTAGTAACAGTTTTAATGTTATTTAATATAGCCATCATCAACTTACAACCTAAGCAGTTCCCTCACAAACCCCCAGGGGGAGGAGCCGGTATTCTAGCAAGTGTTTCCGTAGTGTAGTGGTTATCACGTTCGCCTCCCCGGTTCGAGACCGGGCGGAAACAAGTTTTTATTTTTTTTATTAATAATTAATTTAAAGAAATACTTCTTTCGATAAATGGTTGCATCACAGAGATGTGACAAAAATGTGGCTTTTTATGTTTATGAATCCTCTTCCTAGGCAAAGTAAAAGTCTTGTTCTCTGTAACGTAGAGATTCCTAAATGTTGGGAATTGTATGTCCCCTTGGACATAAAATATTTGCTTAAAATACACACTGTTAATATTTAATATTTAATATTTTTACAGTCACAGTTCTCTGATAAATGGTTAAATGGTAAAATGCAGGTAAACAGCTTAAGATATTTATTATTATTAGGTAAATATTTGTTTTCAGTAATTCTTATGTTTTAAAATTATTTATCGTTGTTTAAATCGTTGTGTTATATATGATGATTTAAAAAATATGGCATTATTTTAAATTTTTATTAAATAGAAACTAAAGACAAATATATTACTGTTGTAAATTACAGTTACACAGTTGAATTAAAATCATCTTATAATTATAAATATAATTTTATAATTGTAATAATTTCTATAATTTTCTACAAATTAACAATATTTGTGTCTTAAAAACTTTCAAACATTCAAACATTTTCAACCCTCAATAAGCTTGTATGATTTTATAATCGCAATCAGCTATTTTGTGATTTCAGTTTTTTTAGTTGTGAGGCCCTATTTATTTAATTTTAATTTCAAACACAATTTAATTAATGATTAGCTTTTTTAACTGATTAACTGATTAACTCATTAACCCCCTGCAGATCCCTCATGAAAGACTGAGGGATTTGCAAACCCCCATTTATAAACCATTCTGTTGTGTGGGTGGTTATCTCAATCGCTTTATATGCAAGAGGTCCTCCCAAACCAGCTGGAAACAAAAGGCAATTTTGAAATCCCTTCGCACTGGCAAAAGCCAGTCAGGGCCAGACAAATATTTCAGTATAGACATATGCTGGCAAAGCTGTAAACTGCCGTTTCCCCCTCTATGTTGTGTGTAGGTCATTGTTTTGTATCCTGAAACCGTGTCAAATCAGCTCCCTGTTTGAAGAAGTGTTTAGAGTGAGGTGCTCATTTCAAAAAGCCATGCGTTGTTTCCGCCCGGGGACCTTTCGCGTGTGAGGCGAACGTGATAACCACTACACTACGGAAACCTTGGGACTACATCATGCATGCCCTTCTAAGAAAGTTCATGTGTTTTCTTTTTATGTAGTTTCATGAACTCACATTTGATTGAATTATACAGGATTTCTGGGAGACGCATGTGTCGCATTCTAACGTTCGGCCTGGAAACTAAGATAACGTGAGGCCAAACCCCCCCAACGGAAGAAGAAAGCTGTCATGTTTACAACTGTGACAATGAGGGCTTATCAGGATCAACTAAATGCTGGATTTTTTCAAGTATGTGAAATATATAATGTTCACAGTACAGATTTAAAATATGTGTAGGAGTTTTACACACCGGCCTGTTCTTGTGGGGACATTTCCACAGCCCTACACATGACTTAGCACAAAACGAAACGGGACTGGTTACTTTATCTGTCAGTCTTATGGTCTCCAGACCTTCTGCCGTCAGTCTAAAGGTTTGGTTATGCAAGACTGGTGAGTCCCACACAAATACCCAGGGTAGTGATAGTGAAAGCAGCAGGTGTTTCCGTAGTGTAGTGGTTATCACGTTCGCCTAACACGCGAAAGGTCCCCGGTTCGAGACCGGGCGGAAACAATTTTTTTTAAGATTTGGTTTTCGGGCAAAATGTCAACAGGAGAGGTGCTACAGAACTGTTGAGACAAGTTGGTTTAATGAAGAAGGCAGTCCCAATGTACAAGGTACCATCTAAAACATACTTCTCCACCAATGAATTCCCTTGCATGTACAAAGAGGTAAGGGCCAGTGTTGAAGAACAGCTGAAGGAAGCTGTGTGGATTTCAGTCTTATTTTGCACAAATGGGAGATGCGCAGCTTTATTTTTATTCCCCCCCCCAAAAGGTAGACTCATACTTCCATAAGTTTTTTTTTTATTTTCATTAAAAAAAGTTTGTTACAATAAACCATGTTCAACCAAAAACCATATCTCTTTTTATTCATTTAAGGGTCATTGTAGCTGATGATTATAATAATAATAATGATAGTTTAATACCGTATACCGCGAAACCGTGATATTTTCTGAGACTATTATCATACCGTGAAAATCTCATACCGTTAAAACCTTAGTTGGAACTAAACTTTGCAGGACAGTGGCCATCCAGGACCAAAGTTCCCCAGGCCTGAATTAATTGTTCACCACAAGACTAGCAATGCACACTAACAAAAGAAAGAGTATTGATTTGTCTTTGAAATTCCTTCAAATCTAGGCAAACCCCAGTCAGTCCCAGAAAATGTCAATTTTTAATACAAATACATGAGCTGGCAAAAATTTGGGTGCAGGTTATTTGTTTGAACCCTGAAACCCTGTCAATTAATACTTTTATTTTCTTTTTTTTAAATATATCTAACAATGTAAGAGGTGAGCACTCCTAATACTACTTGAAAAACTGTTTTTAGTACAAACCTTTTTCCCTAAAGAAGCAGTTCTAAAAGATTTGTTTCCACCCGGTCTCGATCCAGGGACCGTTCGCGTGTTAGGCGAACGTGATAACCACTACACTATGGAAACACCTCTTGCAGCTTTTGTCACTGCCCTGGGCGAGTTTTGATGAGCTCAACGGGATTCACGAAAATTAAATAAAACAATTACATCAGTAAAGAAAATATGGGTTTCCTTGCATGTCATGTGACTAATGGCTAACACCAGAGAAATGTGAACATGTGAAATTCAGATATGGTTAAAAATTGAAAAACTATATTCAATTAGGTGCTCATTTAAAATGTCTTGTTGTTATGGCACACTTATGGTAGATACCTACAGTAAAGTTCTACTAGATATTTTAACAAAGAAGCCGTTGTTTTGACCTAATACTCATTTGACCGAATAAATTAGCTTGAAGTACCCTCTAAAAATCTAAGATAATATTTAAACAATTTAATGGCATGTGGGTTTCCCATGTTCATGTAAGTGTTTTATTGTGATTTAGTTTTATGAACTCTGACACTCATGCAGTTCCCCAACAACCCCCAAGGGCAGTGATAATGGCAACAGCAGGTGTTTCCGTAGTGTAGTGGTTATCACGTTCGCCTAACACGCGAAAGGTCCCCGGTTCGAGACCGGGCGGAAACAGTGTTTTTAGTTTTGGTTCTTTGGGGCAAAATGGCTACAAAAGAAGTGCTACAGAAGTGTAGAGACAATGTGTCTCTTATTGCTAAGTTGGTTTGGACAGATGGTGAGTCCTTTTTCAGAGCAAAGTAGTAGTCATGGTTTATGTTGAAGGTTTATGGTAAATCTAACGGCTTTTTCATCATTTGTAGGGGCTAGTCTGTGATTTTATTTGTCTGAATCCAAAATGTTAATGTAAAAATTCCCAGCCCACTTATCTACTGTTTTGTGACAAACACCAAGGTTGTGTGGTAATTTCATTGCAATCCAAGTCCACATCTTTGAGAGATATTTTTAGCAGATTAAGTTGCACAGATTAGTTGTTCACCACAAGACTAGCAATGTGTGCTAATAAAAGAAAGAGTGTCAATTTTGAGTTCAGTCTTTGAAATCCCTTCAAATCTTGGCAAAACCCGATCAGTCCTAAAAAATAATTTTAATACAAATACATGTGCTGGCAAATTTGGGCACTGGTCATCTATTTGGACCCTGAATCCCTGTCAATTGATGCTTAATTTTTCCCCCTTTTTTTAGGAAATCCAAAAATATGACAGGCGAGTTCTCCTAATACTACTAAAAGGACTGAGGCGCGTATCTAAAAAAAGGCCATGATGTTTCCGCCCGGTTTCGAACCGGCAACCTTTCGCGTGTGAGGCGAAATTTTTACTTGAAGTACCCTCTAAAAATGTAACATATTTCAACAAATTAATGACATGTGGATTTCCCATGTTCATGTAAGTGTTTTATTGTGATTTAAGTCCATGAACTTACAAACCGCCTGCAGTTTCGAAGCTATTTTTAGTGTGGTGTTCATTTCAAATAGCTGCTAGGACCGGTTTGTGATTTAGTTTTATGACCTCTGAAACTCATGCAGTTCCCCAGCAACCCCTGGGGGCAGTGATAGAGGCAGTAGTAGGTGTTTCGGTTGGGTAGTGGTTATCACATTCGCCTAACATGCGAAAGATCCCTGGTTTGAGACCGGGTGGAAACAATGTTTTTAGATTTGGTTCTTTGGGGCAAAATGGCTACAAAAGAAGTGCTACAGAAGTGTGGAGGCAATGTGTCTCTATTGCTAAATTGGTTTGGACAGATGGTGAGTCCTTTTTCAGAGCAAAGTAGTAGTCATGGTTTATGTTAAAGGTTTATGGTATTTGTTTCTAATGGCTTTTTCAACATTTGCAGGGGCTAGTCTGTGATTTTATTTGTCTGAATCCAAAATGTTAATGAGTCATTCTACCAAACGGGTGCCATTTGCGTCCGCAACGTTTGATGAGATGCTTAAGGCACAAAAAATGTCCTAAAGTGTGTTTTCAAAGCTTAAAGTTATTAATTCAAGTGTTCTTGTTAACATGATATATGAACACTATTCTTAAAAAATAAGATACTATTTTGTAATCATTTTTCATTAGTACATAGCCAATTTCACAAGTCCGTGTTGACCCACATGATATTTTCATCTAAAATATCACTAAATAAGCTATAGATTTTTTTCAAACTTTTATTATTTTCAGCATTTTATGTGTGTCCCTGTTTACATAAGATATATTTATTCAAATTAAACATATATATTTTTTGTAAATATTTTATGATTTGTGTGTGTCCCTCATTTTAACTTACCACCCCGTCGCGCTAACTTGTTTTATCTATAATTAATGTACTGTTGCTTTAAATGACATCACAAAGAGGTAGTGACATCCTTTGAGCCTTACAGCCACCAAGAACAAAAGCAGGCAAAACTGACATTGTTTAACATCATTAATTTGATGTTTTTTCATGTTAGACAGGGTCCGTCAAGCTTAACCTTACCACCCTGTCACGCAAATTAGATAGGGAAAACGTTTTTTTATTATTTTTTTTACATAATTAATGTAAAGAAAATCAAATTTCAGATTGAATGCATGCATGCTAGGTAAGAAACTTGACCACATGGGAGATCTGTGGCCATTTTGGGATGAAATTTACCACCCCGTCACATACCACCCCGTCACGTTTATTGTGACGGGGTGGTAATGGACGTGATGGTATGTTTCTGCTTGTGAAACTATTCTGATATAGGATTCTAATATAGGTAGGGTGACCATCCAGGTTTCCTTTTTGATTAGTGCACAG
>NC_133380.1:21836719-22088410 GCF_049309525.1 Garra rufa
AATGAAAGCCATGACATAATCCTCAATTGTCTGCTCACCCTGCTTGAGAAGCATGATCTGCACCGTGGGATTCATGCTGGAACCGAATGACACCATAAAGCCGCTGGATCCTTACTTGGCGAAGTCTTCTGTCACATGGAGAGTCAGACTGAGACGTTCGGATCCATTTGCAGCATTTATTGAGATGTGTCAACAGGCAAGTGTAAACACCAGAAAACAGGAACAACATAGGTAATCCGGGAAACAGTTCAATACTCAAGCAATGGTCGCAATGGCAGGCAGCAGGAATCAATAACGGGGTACACAGTCCAGAATCATACACGGGAAATCCAACACAGAAAGAAACGCTCAGAATTACGACCATAGGGAAACAATAAGACTTAGCAAGGTGGCTGTGTGTGTCTTTGGCTTAAATGCATGTGGGAAAATGTGAAACAGGTGTGTGCAGCAATCAGCTCAGTGGAAAACGAGGAACAGCTGTGTGCAGTGATTGGTGCAGTGGCTTATGGGGATTGCAGTCCAGAATGTGTAGTGCAAGAGTTCATGATGAGAAGACAGACCAGATACATGACACAAAGTATGTGACTAATATCTCACTAATTTTATGTTTTATTGTAATTTAATTTCATGTTTCATGATTTAGTTTTGGTTCCTGAGCTATTTTTAGTGAGGTGCTTATTTCAAATAGCTGCTAGGACACATTTCAAAACCAGGCTAAAACATGTAACTTGACAAAAAACTTGACACATTCTTGAGCTAAATCTTTCTTGAACTTGTTTCTGAAACCCTATCAAATAAACTCCCAGTTTAAAGAACTATATTCAATTAAGTTCTCATGTAAAATAACTGGTTGTTTCCGCGACCTTTCGCGTGTGAGGCGAACGTGATAACCACTACACTACGGAAACCTCGATACCATGATTTCTTGTCATTTGGGAAAATCCTGCAACATTACAGGTAAGCATTCTTCACCAATGTTACGAGCCCCTGCTCTTTCTCTCTTTGTTTCTGTCCTGAGTGCAGCTACTAATTGGATGGGGCGGAGACTAGCACACACACACCTGAAGCCTCTGCCTATTTAAGAGCTGCTGGTGGCACTTCAATGGCGGCTTGCCCTGGGAACTCTGTTTTGTGTTTGATTTTGGGTTTTGTTTTCCTTATTTTCTTTTGTAAAGGATGGTGAGTGATTGTTTGTTTAGTTATAACAGAGTACATAGAAAGCATAGGTAAATGAGCTGACCCGGAAGACTTTTGTTGTGTTTAATTTCTTTCTCGGGAGATAGGAAGTTTTTCTTAAGTCTTCAGTAAGTTGTAGTCTAAATTAGTTAGCTCACCAATCCTCATTTAGGATGTAAGTTCAAGTGCATTCCCTTTTGTTTTCTGTTTTGGTCATAGTCTCTTACTTTTAAAATAAAATGTTTAACTTTTTGCTCTGGCCACTGTTGTTTTTGTTGTTTTAGAATGGCTCTTATGTTGGTCCCTAAATGGGTTGTTGTAACCAATTTTAAAACTTTTTTGGCAGATAGCTGCAATGAAATTTTACTAGACATTTTAAGAAAAATGTAGCTGTGAGAATTTGTTTTGAACTATAAACTCATTTGATCTAAAATATTTACTTAAGAAGTATCCTCTAAATTTTACATTTATATTTAAATAATTCCCATTTTTGAACAGAGAATTCAAACTTAATTTTTTTTAAATTCATGAACGAAAACATTTTGTAATATGATTTTGATGACAATTTTCCATGTTAATGCAATGTCTGATTTTAAAATGTCTTTCAAAGGATGAATTTTGAGATTTAAAATTTTCAACTGATATATCATTTCTTATGATTTCTAAAGTGTAATAGGGAAAAAGGCAACAAAGAAGTCTGTTTGTGAATTCATTGCACTTTAAAAATGTTTAAAAATATTTGAGAATTTCAACAATTTAATGACGTAGATTTCCCATGTTCATGTAAGTGTTTTATTGTGATTTAGTTTCAAGTTTCATGATTTAGTTTTGGTTCCTGAGCTATTTTTAGTGAGGTGCTCATTTCAAATAGCTGCTAGGACCCGTTTCAAAACCTGGCGAAAACATGTAACTTTTTTTGAAAAGCAAACCAATTCAGTTTACCCAAACCAATTCATCAAGTGAAAAGACACATTGTTGAGATGAATCTTTCTTGAACTTGTTTCTGAGACCCTGAGAAATTCACGTATTGTTAAATATTGAAATATAACCTTGATGTAAATAATTGAGGTCAAATAAGTTTCAGGTCAAAAATTCTCATGGCTAAGTCTTTGTTGAAGTGTCTAGTAGAACTTGTTTGTGAAATCCTGTCAAATATACTCGCTGTTTGAAGAACTATATTCAATTACATGCTCATTTAAAATAACTTGCTGTTTCCGCCCGGTTTCGAACCGGGGACCTTTCGCGTGTGAGGCAAACGTGATAACCACTACACTACGGAAACCTCGATACCATATTTTCTTGTCATTTGGGAAAATCCTACAACATTACATGTAAGCGGTCCTCAGCAATTTTAACAAATTCTTGTCAAATAGCTGCAATTAAGTTTTACTAGACATTTTAAGAAAAATGTATCTGTGAGAATTTATTTTGAACTAAAAACTCATTTGACCGAAAATATTTACTTAAGAAGCACCCTTTAAAATTGTACATTTACAATGCTGTACATTTCAATAATTAAACAACATGCTCACATTTTTGATATGCAGGTAAATAAATACAATATTTTATTTTATATTGTTTATACTGTATTTATATTGTATATTGTTATTTTGTCACATGCAAAATGGTTAAAAATATCTGAGTTACACATTACAAATAAGTGCGTCTCACCAATTTGACAAGAATAGATTAGCTTGAAGTACCCTCTAAAAATGTAACATATGTTTAAACAATTTAATGACGTGGATTTCCCATGTTCATGTAAGTGTTTTACTGTGATTTAGTTTCATGAACTCACAAACCGCCTGCAGTTCCTGAGCTATTTTTAGTGAGGTGTTCATTTCAAACAGACTACTACTTTGCCCTGGGAGAGGATTTGCCAAGTACCCAAACCAATTTAGTAAGAGATAAGACACATTTTCCCCAAATCTCTGTAGTATGAACTTTTTGCCATAAAGAAGCGATTCGGTCCCACTTTACATTAGGTCGCCTTAACTACTATGTACTTACATTTAAATTAATCATTTGGTACAATGTACTTATTGTGTACATACATGTTTTTACATTGTACTTATATATTTTTTAAAACCTATATGTAATTACATTTGTAATTAATTTCTGTAATTACCACTGTTGAACCATGCCTTACACCCTAACCCACCCTTAAACCTACCCATACCACCAAACCTATCCCTAACCTTACCCATATCCCACCTTAATAGAAGCAAAAGTGTTTTGCAATGCAATATGACCACATTAAGTACATTGTACTTATTTTTTGATGTAAGTACATAATAGTTAAGGCCACCTAATATAAAGTGTGACCAGCGATTCTAAAAACTTTGTTTCCGCCCGGTCTCGAACCGGGGACCTTTCGCGTGTTAGGCGAACGTGATAACCACTACACTACGGAAACACCTCTTACAGCCTTTGACACTCCCCTTGGAAGGGAGCTTTGAAGAACTCAACAAGGCTCACAAAAATGAAACATTTGTAGTAGTAAAGAAAATATTTTATTTGTTTACTTGCACGTCATGTGACTATTGGAGAAATTTGAACATGTGAAATTCACATATTGTTAAATATTGAAATATTACCTTAAAAGTTTAGAGGGTACTTGAAGTAAATATTTGAGTTCAAATGAGTTTTGGGTGAAAACTTCTTATGGCTAAATCTTTCTTGAACTTGATTCTGAAACCCTGTCAAATAAACTCACAGTTTAAAGAACTATATTCAATTAGGTGCTCATTTAAAAAGTCAAATATTGTTTCCGCCCGGTTTCGAACCAGGGACCTTTCGCGTGGCAGCCGAAAATAGTTAAGCTTAACTTCCCTTAACTTTTCCCATTCATTCTCTATGGTAGTGCTTACTGTATTGTATATACATTATCATTTATATATTGTATCATTTAAATTGTATGTACATTATCGTTTAAAACAATTTTAACAGTGTAATGTGATATAATTATATTGTAATTAATATACATGCGCGCACACACACACACACACACACACACACACACACACACACATTACATTTAAACTGTAATACATTTCTTTAAAAATAATTTTAAAAATGTGTGTGCCATTTAATGGTATGAATTATAATGTGTATAAAACATTTTTACATTTTATATATACATTTTATATTACTTTGTTTAGATACATACACACACACATATTTTATGCAATTAAAATAATAAATATTAAATAATAACACCAATTTATGATGATGCTGAAGACTAAAGTAATAATGCTGAGAATTAAGTTTTCTACCACAGAAATAAATTACAAAACATTTCAAATATATTCAAATCTAAAACAGTTGCATATATATATCCTTATAAATATAATGTTACAATACTACTATGTACATAGTATTGTAATATTATATATATTAGGGCTGGGCGATTCTTTCGATTTTTTCGATTAATTCGAATTTACGTTTTAAGACGATTTAATTTTTTATTAAATCGAGGTATCGCGATTTTTTAATAAAAATATTAGATACATTGTAATTGCACCAATGGCAGAATAATTAAGAGGCGACCACATGATGGCGCGCCTAACTAACCGCTGTATTCAGAACGGAAAACAAATAACGCGTTCTGGTAAAATAGCGCGAGTCACTAAGTGGACATGATTAGCTTGCTAGCAAGTTAGCCTGTTATATTACATACAATTTCACTTATCACATAAACAGAGTAGAGAGGTGATTGAAGACAATAGCGAATTATTTGCATATCGAGTGCGGCCAGCATATTTGTATTTGCGCTGAGTGGAGCTTCAAAGGTTTCTATGTGTTTTGCACATTGACTAATGTATCTCAAGTGTAGAGAGAGTGTAAATAAGAGACTGAATGGGCAGTAGCTTCGTTTATTATAATAGAGCTTTGTGAGATTGCGAACTAAGATGAGTGACAGCTTTTAATCATTTTTAAGGGAGTTTGTAAACGAGATATTATAACAGTTAAATAAACAAGAAGTTATTATTAAGTGACTTACATTGTCTGACTATAACACTATTGCCTGATTTTGCTCTATTTTGTCGTCAAAAGTAATCTGAAACAAGTCACAGCTGAGCCGCAGCGCATCTCCACTCAAACACAGCGTGTTTCGTTTATGAATGAATGTGCGTTTTTAAATGAATCTAGTGAAATGATTCAATTTCCTGTTCATTAAGAGTCACTTGCTTTATTCTTGAATGAACCATCCGTTCAAACGAATCAAATGAATATGATTCAGTAATTAAATCAGTGTCTTACCACCACCTGCTGGCAGATCGTTTCAGGTATTTAAATCATTTAATATTTCTGTGTTCAAAATTGTATATTTTTGTATACGATATAAGTGCAAGAGAAAAGCATGGAAATAGATATTTTCCTCCCGTCTCATATTTATTTGTCTTACAAACATTTACTGTGTCTGGTATGATAAGAATGGGGCCTGGTGGAAAGCGATCACTGATGCAGTTGCAATGTATACTGCAAAATATATGGTGCTCATATATATTGTGGAAAAGCTGGGGTTTCTTTACATGCTAAAAGTAGTAGGGGGAAAAAATCGATTTAAATCGTAAATCGGTTTTTTTGTGAAAAAAATCGGGGATTTTATTTTTAGGCCATATCGCCCAGCCCTAATATATATATATATATATATATATATATATATATATATATATATATATACTGTGAATTTTAAAATACACTTGATATATTTTATTTCAATCTATATTTCAGGAATGGTTATTTGATGCATGCTCTGAAGACCCATCCTCCCATAGTACAGGCCACCAAAAGCCAAAACTATTGCACCTTAACATCACACAAGGCACTGTGACAGTAAAGGATCCAAAGACAGAAACATTTCTACCAGATTCAGGTAAATAAATTATTCATAAATGTCTCATGTATGTGCACACAAAGGCACATTTTTTTTAGCAAATTTATTAATATTTTAAGCAAATATTTTATTTCTGTTAATCTGTAGAACTGCTGAGCACAACACCTTTGCTCATGGCTGCCTCTCTCCGTGCAGCTTGCACCTCGACCCATCAAAATGTGATATTATTATTTATTTTAAAGTACACTACCAGTCAAAAGTTTTTGATTTTTAATGTTTTTTTTTAAAGAAGTCACTTTTGCTCAGCAAGCCTGCATTTATTTGATCCAAGTTACAGTAAAAGCAGTTCAATTTTGATATATTTCTATTTTTTACCATTTAAAATAACTGTTTTTGATTTAAAAAATATTTTAAAATGTAATTTATTCCTGTGATTTCAAGGTTTCTTTGATGAATATAAAGTTCATTAGAACAGCATTTATCTGAAATAGAAATCTTGTAACATTATAATGTCTTTATTATCATTTATTATATTATTTTGATCAATGTAAATCATCCTTGCTAGATAAAAGTATTTATTTCTATAATTTATTTCAATACCACAGGAATAAACTGCATTTTAAATATATTCAAATAGAAAGTAGTTATTTTAAATAGTAAAAATATTTCACAATACTAGTGCATTTGTTGTATTTGGGATCAAATATTATATAGATAGATAGATAGATAGATAGATAGATAGATAGATAGATAGATAGATAGATAGATAGATAGATAGATAGATAGATAGATTCAACAACAACAATAATTTTGCATTTTATTATATTTGTTGTTGTGGTTTATTCTATAAGTATTTAAGTATATTTATTTAATTATTATATATTTTGGTTAGTACTATACTGTACTAATGACCTTTTTTTTTTTTTTTTATTAGGGCCGGGACTCGATTAAAAAAATTAATCTAATTAATTAGAGGCTTTGTAATTAATTAATCGAAATTAATCGCATTTTAATTGCATATATACACATTACAAACAAGTGCTTCTCACTAATTTGACACTTTTAGCAGATACCTACAGTAAAGCTCTACTAGACATTTTAAGAAACAAGCCGAAAGCAGTTGTTTTGAAAACTAAAACTCATTTGACCAAACAGATTAGCTTAAAGTACCCTCTAAAAATGTAAGATATTTGAACAATTTAATGCCATGGATTTCCCATGTTAATGTAAGTGTTTTATTGTGATTTAGTTTCAAGTTTCATGATTTAGTTTTAGTATCTGAGCTATTTTTAGTGAGGTGCTCATTTCAATAGCTGCTAGGTCCCGTTTCAAAACCAGGTGAAAACATGTAACTTTTTTTGAAAAGCAAACCAATTCAGTTTACCCAAACTAAGTCATCAAGAGAAAAGACATATTTTCCCCAAATCTCTGTAATGCAAACTTTTTGCCCGAAAGAAGCGATTCTAAAAACTTTGTTTCCGCCCGGTCTCGAACCGGGGACCTTTCGCGTGTTAGGCGAACGTGATAACCACTACACTACGGAAACACTTCTTACAGCCTTTTTCACTGCCCTGGTGGGGATCTTTGAGGAACTCAACAGGGTTCACAAAAATAAAACAATTATAGTATTAAAGAAAATATTTTGTTTACTTGCATGTCATGTGACTAATGGCGAACACTAGAGAAATGTAAACGTGAAATTCACATATTGTTACATATTGAAATATAACCTTGATGTAAATAATTGAGGTCAAATAAGTTTCAGGTCAAAGCTTCTCATGGCTAAGTCTTTGTTGAAGTGTCTAGTAGAACTTGTTTCTGAAATCCTGGCAAATAAACTCGCTGTTTGAAGAACTATATTCAATTACGTGCTCATTTAAAATAACTTGCTGTTTCCGCCCGGTTTCGAACCGGGGACCTTTCGCGTGTGAGGCGAACGTGATAACCACTACACTACGGAAACCTTGGTACCATGCCTTCTTGTCATTTGGGAAAATCCTACAACATTACAGGTAAGCATTCTTCACCAATTTTAAAACTTTTTTGGCAGATAGCTGCAATGAAATTTTACTAGACATTTTAAGAAAAATGTAGCTGTGAGAATTTGTTTTTAACGTTTTAACGTTTTAAGAACATTTTAACGACGTGGACTTCCCATGTTCATGTAAGTGTTTTATTGTGATTTAGTTTCATGTTTCATGATTTAGTTTTGGTTCCTGAGCTATTTTTAGTGAGGTGCTCATTTCAAATAGCTGCTAGGACCCATTTCAAAACCAGGCGAAAACATGTAACTTTTTTTGAAAAGCAAACCAATTCAGTTTACCCAAACCAATTCATCAAGTGAAAAGACACATTGTTGAGATAAATCTTTCTTGAACTTGTTTCTGAGACCCTGAGAAATTCACGTATTGTTAAATATTGAAATATAACCTTGATGTAAATAATTATTCAATTACGTGCTCATTTAAAATAACTTGCTGTTTCCGCCCGGTTTCGAACCGGGGACCTTTCGCATGTGAGGCGAACGTGATAACCACTACACTACGGAAACACCTCTTACAGCCTTTTTCACTGCCCTGGTGGGGATATATATATATACACACACACACACACACACACACACACACACACACACACACACACACACACACACACACACAGACACAGACACACACACACACACACACACACACACACACACACACACACACACACACACACACACATATGTGCACACAAAAGCACATTTTTTTTAGCAAATTTATTAATATTTTAAGCAAATATTTTATTTCTGTTAATCTGTAGAACTGCTGAGCACAATACCTTTGCTCATGGCTGCCTCTCTCCGTGCAGCTTGCACCTCGACCCATCAAAATGGGATATAATTATTTACTTTAAAGTACACTACCAGTCAAAAGTTTTTGATTTTTAATGTTTTTTTTAAAGAAGTCACTTTTGCTCAGCAAGCCTGCATTTATTTGATCCAAGTTACAGTAAAAGCAGTTCAATTTTGATATATTTCTATTTTTTACCATTTAAAATAACTGTTTTTGATTTAAAAAATATTTTAAAATGTAATTTATTCCTGTGATTTCAAGGTTTCTTTGATGAATATAAAGTTCATTAGAACAGCATTTATCTGAAATAGAAATCTTGTAACATTATAATGTCTTTATTATCATTTATTATATTATTTTGATCAATGTAAATCATCCTTGCTAGATAAAAGTATTTATTTCTATAATTTATTTCAATACCACAGGAATAAACTGCATTTTAAATATATTCAAATAGAAAGTAGTTATTTTAAATAGTAAAAATATTTCACAATACTACTGCATTTGTTGTATTTCGGATCAAATATTATATATAGATATTTGAAGAGTTTAATGATGTGGATTTCCCATGTTCATGTAAGTCTTTTATTGTGATTTAGTTTCAAGTTTCATGATTTAGTTTTAGTATCTGAGCCATTTTTAGTGAGGTGCTCATTTCAAATAGCTGCTAGGTCCCGTTTCAAAACCAGTTGAAAACGTAAATTTTTTGAAAAGCAAACCAATTCAGTTTACCCAAACTAATTCATCAAGAGAAAAGACATATTTTCCCCAAATCTCTGTAATGCAAACTTTTTGCCCCAAAGAAGCGATTCGAAAAACTTTGTTTCCGCCCGGTCTCGAACCGGGGACCTTTCGCGTGTTAGGCGAACGTGATAACCACTACACTACGGAAACACCTCTTACAGCCTTTTTCACTGCCCTGGTGGGGAGCTTTGAGAAACTCAACAGGGTTCACAAAAATAAAACAATTATAGTATTAAAGAAAATATTTTGTTTACTTGCATGTCATGTGACTAATGGCTAACACTAGAGAAATGTAAACGTGAAATTCACATATTGTTACATATTGAAATATAACCTTGATGTAAATAATTGAGGTCAAATAAGTTTCAGGTCAAAACTTCTCATGGCTAAGTCTTTGTTGAAGTGTCTAGTAGAACTTGTTTCTGAAATCCTGGCAAATAAACTCGCTGTTTGAAGAACTAAATTCAACTAGGTGCTCATGTAAAATAATTTGCTGTTTCCGCCCGGTTTCGAACCGGGGACCTTTCGCGTGTGAGGCGAACGTGATAACCACTACACTACGGAAACCTTGATACCATGCCTTCTTGTCATTTGGGAAAATCCTGCAACATTACAGGTAAGCGTTCCTCATTAATTTAAAAAAAATTTTGGCAGATAGCTGCAATGAAATTTTACTAGACATTTTAAGAAAAATGTAGCTGTGAGAATTTGTTTTGAACTATAAACTCATTTGATCTAAAATATTTACTTAAGAAGTATCCTCTAAATTTTACATTTATATTTAAATAATTCCCATTTTTGAACAAAGAATTAAAACTTATTTTTTTTAATTTATGAACGAAAACATTTTGTAATATGATTTTGATGACAATTTTCCATGTTAATGCAATGTCTGATTTTAAAATGTCTTTCAAAGGATGAATTTTGAGATTTAAAATGTTCAACTGATATATCATTTCTTATGATTTCTAAAGTGTAATAGGGAAAAAGGCAACAAGGAAGTCTGTTTGTGAATTCATTGCACTTTAAAAATGTTTAAAAATATTTGAGAATTTCAACAATTTAATGACGTGGATTTCCCATGTTCATGTAAGTGTTTTATTGTGATTTAGTTTTGGTTCCTGAGCTATTTTTAGTGAGGTGCTCATTTCAAATAGCTGCTAGGACCCGTTTCAAAACCAGGCGAAAACATGTAACTTTTTTTGAAAAGCAAACCAATTCAGTTTACCCAAACCAATTCATCAAGAGAAAAGACACATTGAGTACGTTTACATGGACAACAATATTCCGATTTTAACGCGATTAAGTCAATACTCTGATTAAGAAGCAACCATGTAAACTGATATTTTTGATTAATTTAATCCGACTAAAGTCATAATCTGAGTAAACACAAATCGAATTAAGACAGGTGGAGTATTCCTATTTTAGTCGCATTATGGAAGACATGTACACACCTTAATCAGACTATTCCCCTTGTGTAGGACTTTTTGCCACATTTTGTGACAGGATACACACTAATGCTGCGTTCCAGGCAGGTTTTTGAGCTCGTAAATCACGTGTTCAAACCACGACTCAGGACTTTGTAGCGTTCCAGGCAAGCCACGCCAAGCATTTATTATTTTTATAGTATTAATAATTTGATTGCAACGTTATATTGTCCTAAACTCTATTTTTCCACCGTGTGCCACTAAAAACCGCACCCCTACAGGCTTTATTGTTGTTTCTCGGGCTATGTCACGTCAGAACTCGGAACTGGGAGTACGTCGTTGATCTAGTACGAGTTCACGGGTGGGAATTCACGGGTTTGAGTGCCGTTCCAGTGCACTTTCACGGGTAGAAGTTTGGAAAAACACGGGTAACGGGTTGTCTGGAACGCGGCATAATGCTCTCAGTTGGTCGCGCTTTGGTTTCATTTTTATTTATTTATTTTTTGCTACAACATGGGCTTAATCAATGCTCATTGCTGATAAATAGCCTAGTTTGTTATCATAATTTTTAGTTTTATGGAAACGTTTTTAACATTCAACCCCCTTTTTCATTAGTATTATTTGTAAGTATTTATTTTAATTTTGTGAACGGGATTTCCTCTATTGGAATGTCTTAGGATGCTTTTTACTTTTACTTTCAAATTCATGATCTTGGTTTTGCTTGCATATATAAGGCTACACCTATCAATTTTAAGATTAAAACAAATTCTTAAAAGATGGATTTGTTATTTTTAATTAAACAGCATAACAAAATAAATTAAAACTAGCTTATATAGCATTTATTAACAAAAACTAATAAGACGAGGCATGGACTCCATCACATGCTGTTATATGCTCATTTCAAATAGCTGCTAGGACCCATTTCAAAACCAGGCGAAAACATGTAACTTTTTTTGAAAAGCAAACCAATTCAGTTTACCCAAACTAATTCATCAAGAGAAAAGACATATTTTCCCCAAATCTCTGTAATGCAAACTTTTTGCCCCAAAGAAGCGATTCTAAAAACTTTGTTTCCGCCCGGTCTCGAACCGGGGACCTTTCGCGTGTTAGGCGAACGTGATAACCACTACACTACGGAAACACCTCTTACAGCCTTTTTCACTCCCCTGGTGGGGATCTTTGAGAAACTCAACAGGGTTCACAAAAATAAAACAATTATAGTATTAAAGAAAATATTTTGTTTACTTGCATGTCATGTGACTAATGGCTAACACTAGAGAAATGTAAACGTGAAATTCACATATTGTTACATATTGAAATATAACCTTGTAAATAATGTAAATAATTGAGGTCAAATAAGTTTCAGGTCAAAACTTCTCATGGCTAAGTCTTTGTTGAAGTGTCTAGTAGAACTTGTTTCTGAAATCCTGGCAAATAAACTCGCTGTTTGAAGAACTAAATTCAACTAGGTGCTCATGTAAAATAATTTGCTGTTTCCGCCCGGTTTCGAACCGGGGACCTTTCGCGTGTGAGGCGAACGTGATAACCACTACACTACGGAAACCTTGATACCATGCCTTCTTGTCATTTGGGAAAATCCTGCAACATTACAGGTAAGCGTTCCTCATTAATTTAAAAAAAATTTTGGCAGAAAGCTGCAATGAAGTTTTTACTAGACATTTTAAGAAAAATGTAGCTGTGAGAATTTGTTTTTAACTATAAACTCATTTGACCTAAATTATTTACTTAAGAAGTATCCTCTAAATTTTACATTTATATTTCTATAATTCCCATTTTTGAACAGAATTCAAACTTTTTTTTTTTACTTCATGAACTAAAACATTTTGTAATATGATTTATGACAATTGTCCATGTTAATGCAATGTCTGATTTTAAAATGACATCTGACTCGACATCTGTCTAAACCAACTTAGCAATAAGAGACACATTGTCTCCACACTTCTGTAACACTTCTTCTGTAGCCATTTTGCCCCAAAGAACCAAATCTAAAAATGTTGTTTCCACTCGGTTTCAAGCCAGTATATTTACAATATTTAATTTTATATTGTTTTATTTTGTGAGTTACACACATAGGACGTAGTGTCCGTGATGTCACCCGTAGGTTTCTAAAGAGTATTTTTGAAGCCCAAAGTGGGCGGAGCCAGCCATTGCCATCATGGCAGCACGTCACAAAGCATTACTCCTGAATAATCGAAAATGGGCAGAGTCAGGACGTGGGTGGATCTGGTCGCTAAAACCACATCCGCTTAGCTCGACAGTGGTGACAGCAGCGACAATCCACCTGTCACTCAAGTGGTCACGCTTCTAACTATGCAGAACTTTAAGGCTTAATATAATTTAAACAGATGAGTTATAAAAAAAAAATAAAAAAAAAACCCATTCACAGTTGTCATGAAGGGCAAAATTAGCTATATAGACCAAAACCACTTTTTGTACCAGGCTGTAAACATAATTATTTCTACTGTAAAGTTGGCCATTTGAACATGGGGTGTCTATGGGTTTGACTCCCTTTTGGAGTCAGTCTCTAGCGGCCAGTCAATGAATTGCAGTTTAAGTCACTTCTATGTTGGTTTCATGAGAGAGACAGGAAGGTTCCCGCTTGGTTACACATAAGTGCTTCCCACCAATTTGAGACTTTTGGCAGATATCTACAATAAAGTTCTACTAGATATTTTTAAGAAAGAAGCCGTATGAAGTTATTTTGACCTACAACTCATTTAACCTGTTAAATTTGCTTGATGTACCCTCTACAAATTAAGATAACAGTTCAACAATTTAACAATGTGGATTTCCTTTTCATGTTCATGTAAGTGTATTTTGATTTAGTTTCATGAACTCACAAACTGCTTGCATTTCCCCCACACACACCCAGGGCAGTGAAACGGAAAACAGCAGGTGTTTCCGTAGTGTAGTGGTTATCACGTTCGCCTAACACGCGAAAGGTCCCCGGTTCGAGACCGGGCGGAAACAAGGATTTTAGAATTGCTTCTTTAGACCTATTTATATGCTAATTGTTTCTCATGGTGATTTTTTTCAACATTTGCAGTGGCTATTCAGTGATTTTATTGCTGTCCAATTCCAAAACTTGTTTTGTAAATCAGCCAAGCACTGTTACTGTAACTGTTGAGCTTCACGGTAATGTGCATGCACTTAAAATATGGACACTTTCACGTGAACCAGAAGTTGGTACCTTTTTTACATCAGTATTGTGGCGTATTTAAGTATTTTGGGATCCACCAAAAGTTTAAAATTGGTGTGGAGTGCTGTTTATCACATAAGATTTTCTAAAAAATAAAAAAATAACATGAAGGTTTCCACAGTGTAATGGTTATCACGTTCACTTCACATTTTGTGTTTGCAAAAATGGTTAAACAACTCTTAACTTTTCCCATTCATTTTCTATGGTAGTGCTTACAAATACAGATGCAATATATTTTTGCCCACACAGATTTCAAGGCGCTGTTTCATCATTTCCCTGGCAGGGTGTTTAAGTACCACACAGTCATTTGTCAATCATTTACTGTGGAGCAAAGGACAGTCTGTCTGTGTTTGTCTTATCAGATTGCCACAGACATTCCTTGCACAAGCTTAAGTGTAAAGATAATGTTACACATTTAATATTTATTTAATTTTTTGTTAGTTTAATTTAGAGAAATAAAATGCAGCTTCATTTTCTCTACCTTTTGAAATTATGGACACTTTGCTTGTTTGTAGTTTTTAGGTTAACTGTTCTGACTATTTAAATGTTATCTTGCTCGCTTTTGTAAAACATTTTAATTTGTTCAATATTTACTAAAATACAAAAAAGTTAAAGTTTACAAAAAAGTTAGTTTAATAGTAACAATTAACTTTTTAAAAGTATTATATGTATTTACGAACCTAAGCAAGATAAAATATAAATTTACATATTGAAAATATGACAAATGTTACTAAACCAAGTTACCAAAACTTATTACAGTTTAAAATAATTGTGTTTTATATTACTATATTTTAAAATATAATTTATTCCTCTGATGCAAAGCTGAATTTTGAAATTATTATCAATGTTGGAAAAAGTTGTGCTGCTTAATATTTTTTGGGGGAATCTGTGATTCTTTTTTTTTCAGGATTGCTGCTGAATAAAATGTTAAAAAGAATAGAATTTACTCAAAATATAAATCTTTTCTAACAATATAAGTATTTGCTATCACCTTTTTTTCAATTTACCACATCCTTGCTGAATAAAAGTATTAATTTCTTTCAAAAAAGAAATAAGAAAAATGTACTGACCCCAAACTTTTAAATGGTATTATATATTGTTGTATTGGTCTATTTTAAATAAATGCTGTTCTTTTCAACTTTTTATTTGTTAAAGAATCACAGGTTCCAACAAAATATTAAGCAGCACAACTGTTTTCAACACTGATAATAAATCAGCATATTAGAATGATTTCTGAAGAATCATGTGACACTAAAGACTGGAGTAATGATGCTGAAAATTCAGCTTTGTATCACAGGAATAAATTACATTTTAAAATATATTCACATAGAAAACAGTTATTTTAAATTGATATAATATTTCACAATATTAATTTTTTTCTGTATTTGTGATCAAATAAATGCAGCCTTGATGTGCATAAGAAATGTCTTTAAAAAACATTAAAAACTAACTGATCCCAAACTTGAGTGTGTGTGTGTGTGTGTATGTGTAGGTGTATATATATATATATATATATATATATATATATATATATATATATATATATATATATATATATAGGTATAGACTATATGGGTAGCAATTAAACAGTAAGGAACTTTATTTTAATTAACTGTGCTGCTGCTGCTACAACTAATTCTTGTTACTCACAAGAAGAACTGATGCAGGATTTCCGTTCTTCAGGTTTGGAGGAGGAGGGACATTTTTCAGAAACATCACCCTCTGCTGATATACACTGGACTTGTCTTTCTGTCCAACCACTTCCACAGCTTGCAGAGCACTAATATGCAAAAAGGAGATATATGTGCAAACATCTATTTTAAACAGACATTATGGTTTGGTAAAAACATTTAGTAATTTATTAGAATTTTAAATATTGTATAATTATTCAGTTATGTATATATTAAGTCTTAAATTCAGCAAAACTGCATATCAACTTTTTCTTTTTTTAATCAAAAACTTTTTCTTATAAAAAATTACATATTTTAATTGCAGCCTGGACATTCTTGAAATATGCACATTTTAAAAGACAAATTCAGATCATGAATAATTACTTTAATAAACTCACAGGCCCCCATATACCCACTCTCCAAGTGTGTGGGGAGGGACAAAGCAGCCGAAAGCATGGCAAGATGTCCTCAGGAGGGGCGCCGGGGCAGTCTAATGAAGAGTTAAGACTGTACTCATAATTATCAATCCCAGCGTGAACCTCACTGCAGGACACCAACCTTCTCTGATATCCCTGACCGCAGGTGACTGAGCACTAAAATGGAAAACAGCCTTGATAGAAACAAAACCAAATCCACAGTCTAAAAATTTTAATTATCTTTGCCATTAGTGAATCATAAATGCACACTTTACAAATTGCATATATTAATTTGTTTAATAGTTATTCAAGATTTAAACCATCTTTTGGCACAGAACTTCAATTGTCAAATTATTTACAAATTAAATTTTTAAATAATTTTCTTCTCACCTCTGACCATTCTCCTGTAATCCAGATAAACTCACAGGGTTGTAAATTACAATGTTCCTTATCAGCCGGTTTTCTCTGGTTCATGCAGTACGTCTCATGCACCTCATCTTCATCCTTGTCCAAACACACAACTGCTCGAAACTTGTACCCAGAACCGCATGTTTTGCTGCACTAAAGTTAAGGAAATCCAGAAAAGAGTGCACCGATTTCAAACAACAGGATAACGAAATTACATTACAATTTAAGGGTTTTATGCGTGCACCTCTTTGAAAACTACTACTGAGATACACTTTGTATTTCGGTAGAGTTCAGCTTTAGCTATGAATATAATTCAGGGGTGCACATAGTGGTCCGCAGGTCCGCATGCACGACCAAAATAAGAAAATGCACCTTGTAAACAAGTTCAGAGCGCGCATTTGCGTACCGATATGGTTGCAGCTGTTAATGTACAATTACCATTTTAGATCGACAAACTTTAATACTGCATAATTTCTATTCGAACTAAAAGCATAACTTTAGGCTATTCGCTGCCGTTTTGCAAAAACGTGACATTTCATTCACTGACGCTTTTCACTGAACGCTCTTTAGCTCGTATACCGAAGGCCGTGCGCGTCCGCGATTCCGCTCACCTTTCGCATTACGTACCTCCCGGCAACCCGCCAAAATAAAAGCTTGCTAATTTAAGTTTGAAGTTTTATTTTTAAAGGATTACTCCAGAACAAAAAATTACAGATAATGTACTCACCCCCTTGTCATCCAAGATGCCCATGTCTTTCTTCTTCAGTCGTAAAGAAATTATGTTTTTTGAGGAAAACATTTCAGGATGTCTCTCCATATAATTAATTTGTATGTTGCCAAGTTTGAACTTCCAAAATGCAGATTAAACGGAACTACAAAGACCTCTAAACGACGCCAGCCGAGAAAGAAGGGACTTATCTAGCGAAACGATCGGTTATTTTCAAAACAAATTGACCATTTATATCATTTTAACCTTAAATGCTCGTCTTGTCTTGTCTCTGCAATGCGCATGCTTAGTCTGTGTAATCTGGGTCAATTAGGGTATGTCGAAAAACTCCCATCTCGTTTTCGTCTTTAATTTAATCATCCTACAACGCTGTTTTACCTTTTTTGCAAAGGGCGTTTTATGTTCTTTGTATGTTCACTTTTTAAACACTGGGTCGGTACTTTTGCAGTGATGTAGGATGATTTTGAAGTTGGGGGAGAAAACGAGATGGGAGTTTTTCCGACCCCTAACTGTATTGACCCGGATCACACAGACTACGCATGCGCGCATAGCAGAAACAAGACAAGATGAGCATTTGAGTTTGAAAAATACATAAATTGTCAATTTGTCTCGAAAATAACCGGTCGTTTCGCTAGATAAGACCCTTCTTCCTCGGCTGGGATTGTTTAGAGCCCTTTAAAGCTGCATTTAAACTGCATTTTGGAAGTTCAAACTTGGGGGCACAATACATATCCATTATATGGAGAGAAATCCTGAAATATTTTCCTTAAAAAACATAATTTCTTTACGACTGAAGAAAGAAAGACATGGACATTTTGAATGACAAGGGGGTGAGTACAATATCTGTACATTTTTGTTCTGAAAGTGAACGAATCCTTTTAAGTTTTCTGTAAAATAATTGTATTTTTATATAATATTCCCTTTTTATTTTACAACATAATACTACTACAACACTTTATTATTTTGTTTATTATTTTATATTAAAAAAACTAAATAAATAGAGTCCAATTATATTATTGTCACTATTATTAATTTTATATTTTATTATATTTGATGGGTCACACTATATGTAGAGTCCAATGATATTATTATCACTATTATTAATTTTATATTTAATTATATTTAATGGGTCCAATGATATTATAATCTCCAGGTACTCTTATGAGAACCAGGCTAAAAAACTTATGTGCACCTTAAAATATAATGTATGATGACTGCAAACCCAGGTTGGAATCCCCACTATAGGGTTAACTTCAAATGCAGAGAAAGTAAAGAAAGTGGGAAGCGAGGTACCTGTTTCTGGGAATCCTGTCATATGCTGTAAATTTTTGACAGTGAGCAGCACCAAGCTTTGTGCGAGGCAACTTGGCCCCTCAAGCATCCGACAGGCAAAGTGAGCTACTCTAATAGGCTCCAGCTGCCTGTGTCTGGTGTGAAGGGGGGAGAAGTGGAGGTGTTCTCCAGAGCAGTGCACTCAACTAATTACACTTCTTTTAAGTGCTTTGATTCCATGCTGCTAGATGACCCAGATATGAGGTTTACGGAACAGTTTTTGTTGTCTGAAAAGTTTTTCTGTAGACCAGTGCTTCTCAACCTTTTTGACTCAAAGAACCCCCAACTGTCCAACACAATATTCAAAGGCCCCTTTTTTAGAGGTTTTTATGAAAAGTTATACTTAGATATTTTAGCAGTTCTCTGTGTGTGATTGTGTGATACAAACTCGCAATTCTGCCTTTTTTCTCACAGTTGTGAATTTATATCTTGCAATTCTTATATTTTTTTAGAATTACATGATACAAACTTTTTTCTGAGAATTACATGCTACAAACTCGCAATTCTGACTTTTTTAAAATTATAAAATATAAAGTCAGAATTACGAGATATAAAGTCAGAATCGTGAGTGATAAAGTCGAAATTGCAGGATATAAACTCGCAATTCTGACTTTTTTCCTTGCAATTACAAGTTTATATTTCGCAAATCTGACTTTTTTTTTATTACGTGATACAAACTTGCAATTCTGACTTTTTTCTCAGAATTGTGAGTTATAAAATCAGAATTGCGAAATATAAAGTCAGAATTATGGGATATAAACTCGCAATTCTGACTTTTTTTCTTGCAATCGCAAGTTTATATATTGCAATTCTGATTCTTTTTAGAATTATGTGATACAAACTCGCAATTCTGACTTTTTTTTCTCAGAAATGCGAGTTATGAAGTCAGAATTGTGAGTTATAAAGTCAGAATTGTGAGTCATAAAATCAGAATAGTAAGATATAAAGTCAAAATTATGGGATATAAACTCGCAATTCGGACTTTTTTTCTTGCAATCGCAAGTTTATATATTGCGATTCTGATTCTTTTTAGAATTATGTGATACAAACTCACAATTCTGACTTTTTTTCTCAGAAATGCGAGTTATGAAGTCAGAATTGGGAGTTATAAAGTCATAATTGCAGGATATATAAACTCGCAATTGTGACTTTCTTTCTTATAATCACAAGTTTATATCTCACAATTCTGATTCTTTTTTTAGAATTGCATGATACAAACTCGCAATTCTGACATTTTTCTCAGAATTGTGAGTTATAAAATCAGAATTGCGAAATATAAAGTCAGAATTATGGGATATAAACTCGCAATTCTGACTTTTTTTTTCTTGCAATCGCAAGTTTATATATTGCAATTCTGATTCTTTTTAGAATTTTGTGATACAAACTCGCAATTCTGACTTTTTTTCTCAGAAATGCGAGTTATCAAGTCAGAATTGGGAGTTATAAAGTAAGAATTGCGAGTCATAAAATCAGAATAGCAAGATATAAAGTCAGAATTATGGGATATAAACTCGCAATTCTGACTTTTTTTCTTGCAATCGCAAGTTTATATATTGCAATTCTGATTATATCCCCCCTGAATTGTGGGATATAAACTCACAATTCTGACTTTTTATAATTACATCATACAAACTTGCAATTCTGACTTTTTTATTTTTAGAATTGTGAGATATAAACCTCCAATTGCGAGTTATAAAGTCAGAATTTCTAGATATAAAGTCAGAATTGCAGGATATAAACTTGCAATTCTGATTTTCTTTCTCGCAATTGCAAGTTTATATCTCACAATTCTGACATTTATTTTTGCAATTCAGACTTTTTTCGGAGAATTCCGATACTTTTCTTTTTAAGAACAAGCATTTGCGAGAGTATACCCTGCAATTCTGACTTTTTTCTTCCAATCGCAAGTTTGTATCTTGCAAATCAGATTTTTTTTTTGGAATTATGTGATACAAACTTGCAATTCTGACTTTTTTCTCAGAATTGTGAGTTGATATAACTTTGCAATTGCAAGAAAAAAAGTCAGAATTGCAAGTTTATATCTCACAATTCTCTTTTTTTTTTTTGTTGGTAGAATTACGTGATACAAACTTGCAATTCTGACTTTTTTCTCAGAATTAATTTTTTTCTCAATTCTGAGAAAAAAAGTCAGAATTGTAAGATAAAACAATCACAATTCATTCAGTGGAAGAAACCATTGTATCTAAAAGTATTCAAAAAAGTGCCTTAATTACTAGCCAAGTTCAACAAAACGGCACCAACAGAACTAGTAGACAAATGTTCTATGTGCATGCTTTTTGCTTTTATCATGATTTTTTTTCTGAAATCATCGTGGAGAAAATTTAAAGGCATAATTTGCCCCAAAAGGGATAGTTTTGGTTACCACTGACTTCCATTTTATGGACAGAAATTTATTTTCTGTTCCACAGTAGAAAGAACAGCCATACATGTTAAATTATGACAGAATTTTCATTTTTAGGTGAACTATCCCTTTAAAGAAAAAAAAAATACTTCTAAAACCAAAGACAGTGGTCACTATTGTGCTCTATTACAGTTTTCCCATACAATCTCTGAGATGCATTCTTATGCTTATGCACACTAATTTCACTCTCACATATTCACCTCTTTCCAGTCTCCTTTGTCCCACCTGTAGTGGGAGACACAATCAGTGACCCGACAAGGCTGGGTAGAGGGCGGGCGAATAAGTCGGGTACATTTAGACTCCTGCGTCTTGCGCTCGTCACCACTGACACAGGAAACCTCACGATGCTGCAGTCCATTTCCACACGATGATGAACACTATGGAGAACGACACAGGTGGGTTAATGGAGCTCATCAATTCTACATTTGTGTTTTCTGTTTACATACTTTAAGTCTTAACAAATCACAGCTGCTCTCTAGTTTGTTCAGATAGTAATTACTTCCACTGAACGTCATAAATCAAAATGTGATGACAGGTACGGATGGGATTACAATGAAGAGAATAAAGCTAGTATGTGAAGGGGTTTGAACAATCTTGCTCTGTTAAATCTCAAAAAAGTGATGTTGTACCTGAATGTTTTGAGTATTTGTTTTTCAGCTGGGGTCACTGGAAAACCAAGGATGAGGTAAAAATGAACTAATGTCTGTGGAATGCTTATTCTATTGTGTTTAACAGACAAAGTTGTGTAAACGTGATGTTTGGTGGGTTTTCCACAGCATGAATGCCATCCACATGCTTTTACTGTATCATTAAGTCTGCTTGTGGTAAACACAGAAGATGAATTTGAAATTTAGCCAAAATATAAGTGCAATCGAATGAAATGATACTGAGATTTGCATAATATCAGTATCTCCATTGGCTCTCCATTCATTTACATGGGTTTAAATATTGGTCATGGTGTGTAGATCATGCTGGGTTTGTTCATGTGTTTGGTTGTTGATTGAAATAACAGGCAGAGATCTTCTGTGTATTGAAGTAATTTTCATAGAAAAAAGAGATTTTGAGTGCTATGTGTATCCCATTGGGAAATATATTAAAACAGTGAGTGGACTCTGAGCACATCTTACACTCTAAATGTGTTTGCATTTGGAGAAACAGAACAATATTCTATATTCTAATATATTTGGTTTTGGTGGGGCAGTGCTCAAATGAATGAGCAAATGAGTAAGTATGCATAAATGAATGTGTAAAGTGAAGAATAAATAAGGGCTTTAATGGTTTTCTAACTCTGTGAAATTGGGACATGCTGTGCAATACAAATACACATATTTTTCTGCATATCTGCTTTCCTTCTCTTCAATTATTTACTACGCAGTCTGCTCATGTAAATCTCTAAATCTTGCTGCTTCTGATGATCTAGAATCAAAAGTTTGGTTTCATTTTTTTAAAGAAATGAATACCTTCATCCAACAAGGATGCATTACAGTATATTGATCAGAAGTGACAGGTTAGGTTTTATATTCTCACAAAATATTTCTATTTTGAAAAAAATGTTGTTGTTTTGAACTTGTTTTTAAAGATTCCTAAAAAGAAATGTATAAAGGTTTACACAAAAATATTAAGCAGCACAACTGTCCACAGCATTAATATTAAGATTAATATATGAATTAAAGGGATTAATTTTACTCATTTCAATATTAATATATAATCATATTATTCGACAGATTAAACTCAGTTACAAAGTCCAATAATGAGGGAGAAAAAAAAGGATATTTTCTCAAAAATAACTCACATTTTTGTGTTATAAATTCAGAATTGCAAGAAATAAACCTGCAATTCTGATTTCATTTATATTATTTATGAACTCACAATTTTGAAGTGCTAGTTTGTATCATGCAATTCTGACTTTATTTTTCTCAGAATTGTGACTTTGCAAGTTTATATTTTGCAATTTTGAGTTTTTTTTTTTTTTGAGGTCTTATCTTGCAATTCTGACTTTCTCACTTCTGACTTTTTTTCTCAGAATTGAGAGATAAGTCAGAAGTTTGAGTTTGTTTAATGCAATTCTGATTTTATTTCTCATAAATGTGACTTTTTTCTCAGAAATGTAAGTTTGTTTATCAGTATTGTGAGTTTATTTTGCAATTTTGAGTTTTTTTTTCTTGCAATTTTAAGTTTATATCTCGCAATTCTGAGGAAAAAAAAGTTTGTATACTGCAATTCAGATTTTTTGAGTTTATTTATCAGAATTGTGACTTTATTTCGAAATTTATATATTTTTTCTCACAATTTTGAGTTTTGTTCTCGCAATTTTCAGGTTGTATCTCGCTATTCTGATAAAAAAAAGTGCTGAGAAATTCAGATTTTCTCACTTCTGACTTTTTACTTGCAATTGTGAGTTTATGTCACTCAATTCTGAGAAAAAGTCAGAAGTGTGAGTTTGTATAATGCAATTCTGATTTTATTTCTCATAAATGTGACTTTTTTCTCAAAAAATATGAGGTTATTTCTCAGAATTGTGAGTTTATTTCGCAATTTTAAGTTTATGTCACTCAATTCTGAGAAAAAAAGTCAAAAATGCAAGTTTGTATAATGTGAAATGTGAGTTAATTTCTCAGAATTGTAAGAAATTGTGACTTCAATTTTGAGTTTATTTTCTTGCAATTTTAAGTTTATATCTCGCGTAAACTAGTTTGTATAATGCAATTCTGATTTTATTCCTCAGAAGTGTTTACTCATCAGAATTGTGACTTCATTTAGAAATTTTGAGGTTTTTTTCCCCTCACAATTTTTTTTTCTCGCAATTTTTTTCCACTATTCTGATAAAAAATTAGTCAAGTGACAAGAAATTCTGACTTTCTCACTTCTGACTTTTTTTTGTGAGTTTATATCACTCAGTTCTGAGAAAAAGTCATAAGCGTGAGTTTGTATAATGCAATTCTGATTATATTTCTCAGAAATGTGACTTTTTTTTTCTCAGAAATGTTTCGCAATTTTGAGATTATGTCACTTAATTCTAAGAAAAAAGGTCAAAAATGCAAGTTTGTAATATGCAATCCTGATTTTAATCTCAGAAATGTGAGTTTATTTATCAAAATTGTGACTTTATTTTGCAATTTTGAGGTCTTTTTTTCTCTCAATTTAAATTTTTTTCCTGGACAATTCTGAGAAAAAAGTCTGAATTGTGAGTTTATTTATATTTTACTGTATATAAACTTGCAACTCTGACTTTTTTTTTTTTTTTTTACAATTTCAACTTTATATCATGCAATTCTGAGAAAAAAGTCAAAAGTGTGAGTTTGTATAATGCAATTCTGACTTTATTTCGCAATTTTGAGTTTCATTCTCGCAATTTTGATTTTATATCTCGCAATTCTGATAAAGAAAGTCAGAAGTGCGCGTTTGTATCAAGCAGTTCTGAGAAAAAAACTCAGAATTGCAAGTTTATTTATATTATATATAAACTCACAATTCTGACTTTCTCACTTCTGACTTTTTTTTCCGCAATTTCGAGTTTCTATCACTAAATTTTGAGAAAACACACACACAGTGTAATATATAATAAAGTATGAGTTTTACCTCTCCCCAGCTTCCCGTCTTCCACTTCGGGCACCTCCCGCCTCTGCAACGCCTTTGCTTTTGTGGGAGGGGCAGGTGCAGACAGTTCTCTTCTGGGATTGGCTGCCCCGAGTGACTGACACAAGTCACATTACGGTACTTGTATCCTCTCCCACAGGACGCAGAGCACTGCAAAAAGGGGGGAAAAAGCTACAGTGAAATCCAACCGCTTGATAAACACAAGCTTAATTAGTGTATCATTTGAGGTGATTATGTTTGATTACGAACTGATTATGTGAATTTATGGGCATGTCAAAGTAAACAAAAGAACAGATCAATCCTGTGGTAATCATTGTAATTATGTTCAAATTTATTACCATTTTGACAGCACATCATGTTATGTGGAGAATTAGCATATGGACATTTACAGTGTAACATACTGACAACATAATACATGATATACAAATATTATTTACAGTATCAAAAGCGAAAGAAAGTGTCTTTGAATTACAATGAATGGCAGTCGCTACATCTGCTTGCTGAGCTGAAGAAACAGTGACATTTTCTGGCACCAGCCAATGAAGGGAAAAGAGAGAAAAAGGCTTCCCTAGACCCCAGGATGGAAGAGGAACGGATAATCAAAGGGCCCCATAGAGCGAGGATGGATATGATGCGACAAGTCCGAAGTTGAACGAGTCCATTCCCAGCATGCATTCACCAAATACAGGAACTAAGAGAACACAAACTCCCCAATTGGATAATGTGTTCCTGGGGATACTTTTTCAAGCAAGTCTAGCAAGTCACTGTGTCACAGTTGTATATAAAGTGATGGAATTCACGTGGAAAACAGAACAAAAAAGCCTTGGGCATTTGGGTTAACATTCATATATATATATTTGATTTTACAAATATTTACAGTACCAAAATATATACAGTTGGTTCAAATGAATACATATTATACAAAAGCGCCAGCAAAATAACAGAAAATCACAGAGAAAAAATATACAAAATACACATTTATCTTAAAAGCAAGACCTCCATGTACCATTGTTTAATAACTAATACAAATCCATAGATATCGATTCATAATAAATCATACACTTGATTACTCTGCTTTAGAATTTTACAGTGTGAAAATGTGGAATTTTATGCAAGTGTAAAAGATGCATACTTAGTTTTGTTGATATGAAACGTCAATAAAGATCTAATTATTGACATCTGAAAAGGTTTTTACAAATGTGTGAATATTTAGGGGCCATATCAATCATTTAGTTTGTTTTCATATGGCAAGACATGTATTTCAGTCGCAGTTAAAGTGAGGAATGCTGCTATACTGTTTACAGAATTTATGTACCTTGCTAAATGAATGCACCACTGATTTAATGAGCGCAAATGACTAAATTTTACACTTAAAAGGATTCCAATGTAGGGTCATTTACTTAAAAATTCCCTTGATCTAAAAACCACCCACAATCCTGAAATGCAGAAGCTTTGCATCCTAGAGTGAACTGTTTTGACATTTCATCAAATTCACAATCGAAAACATTCAAATGATAACTGTATATATGATATTTTTTTTTTGTCGTCAAAAATGTACATCTGTATATTTGTGATAATTATACAAATATTCCAATGCAATCAAAAACCATAAAAGTGTAACTGGCACTCCTCAGTTCATTGATCAGATTAAACCCACTTTTTTTGGCTGTTTGGACCAATTGCCTTGTTTTCCTTTCAAATGTTGCCATAAAAGCTCAGTCCAGGCATTGCAACGTACTTGGCCACGTGCCTCACTACATTCCAACGTGAGGACTTCCAAGTATCAAACTGCACACAGATATCCAGGCCGCAGAGGCCTCCATGTAATGTGGGGCCATCGCCCTTGCGGTTCATTTTTCCCATAAGAATAAAACTCTTTCTGAGAAGTGCGTCCATTCTGATTAGAAGGCTGGTAAAGACCTTCCGACAGATCAAAGGCCATCCTTGGCCCCCCATGACCTTGTCATTGTTATTTTGATGTATGCTCAGTCGGTTGACTGTGACCATATCACCGCCATCAGGGCTGGTTAATATCCTGTGCTGTCCAAAAGGAAATAGACAGCGGTTGTAGACTTCGTCTACAGGTGAGGTGAGTGAGCACCAAAAAAGATCCCAATTTATGGTTCATACAGATGTTCAATACTCAGACGAGAAATGAAATAAAGCAGCAGGATAATACAAAAGAAGTTACACAGAATTAGTTTGACATCATGAAACAGATATGCTCAGTGATTTTGTACCTTCTTTGATTCATTTCATATTGAGAACATATGCTCTTAAATGCTCTTTGAAAACCCCCCGGTTAACATTCAAAGTCATTTTCTTTCTAGACTAATTCACAAATCAACTAGTATTGTTAATTCCAAAACCTTGCCTACTTTTTCAAACCATATTATTATAATAATATAAAAAGAAATGAAAAAGAAAAGCTTGTTTAATTTGACCATCATCATCAACAGGTTCAAACAAATATACACAAACATATGGCAGCAGAAATAAATACAAATACATACAATAATATACAGAAATGTTCATGCACACCTTCATCAATACTGCCATTTGATTGAAACCGGTTCATTTTCAGTCTGGTTACATTAACAGACCATGTCGTGAAAGGGAATAGCACCATAGACACTAGCACCATGGTGTCTTTGTAAAAAAAATAATATTAAATTGTATAAATACAGTGCTGTGAAAAAGTAAGTAGGCCCCGTGAAAAGTATAGTTCTTAGGATGTTAATAGATAAAATCAATTATAATGTAATAAACAGACATTTTATGATTTTTTTGCGTTGGGAAACTTTTTTACATCACTGTATGTTTCTTTAAATCAAAAGTTCAAAAGTTTACATACACCTTGTTAATTATTTTACCAAAATAGGAGGGATCCTATTTTGAAAGATGTTTACATATAATCCACGAGAAGAAATAATACTTGAATTTATAAAAATTGAATTTTGTTTTTTTGGTTTAGTGGTAGTTGTTCATGAGTCCCTTGTTTGTCCTGAACAGTTAAACTGCTCGCTGTTCTTCAGAAAAGTCCTTCAGGTCCCACAAATTCTTTGTTTTGTTTTTTTACATTCTTGTGTATTTGACACACATTTATTTCATATGCAACTATTACAGCAGGTTCAAACGCTCACTGATGCTCCAGAAGGAAAGACGATGCATTAAGAGCTGGGGGTGAAAACTTTTGAACAGAACGAAGATGTGTACATTTTTCTTATTTTGCCTAAATATCATATTTTTATCATTTATCACTGCCCTTCAGAAGCTACAGAAGATACTTACATGTTTCCCAGAAGACAAAATAAGTTAAATTTACCCTGATATTCAAATTCCAAAAGTTTTCACCCCCCGGCTCTTAATGCATAATGTTTCCTTCTGAAGCATCAGTGAGCGTTTGAACCTTCTGTAATAGTTGTATATGAGTCATTGTCATGCAGAGATTGTTAGAAAAGGTTCAAATACACAGAAATGCTGAAAAACTAAAGAATTTGTGGAACCTGAAGGATTTTTTCCTGAAGAACAGCAGGCAGTTTAACTGTTCAGGACAAACAAGGAACTCATGAACAACTATCACTAAACAAACAAAAAACACAGCTGTGTATCATTCAGGTAACAACACAGTATTAAGAATCAAGTGTATGTAAACATTTGAATGGTAAAATAATTAACATTTTGCAGATTCTGCAAGGTGTATGTAAACTTTTGACCTTAACTGAATATACTATTATATCCATTAAAGGTTAGAGATCAAATTAAGCATTTAATGGTTGCTTATGGATGTTTTTAGGATAGCTTAGCATTATTATCACTATCCACAAATATAAAAAATGGATGGAAGACATATGTGGGGCTCTTCTTTAAGAATGAGGTAGACATAAGTAACTGGCCAACAAGCAAACTGACAAAAAAAAAAAAAAAAAAAAAAACTGGCCTTCCCTGGGTCTGAGGGAATGCAATGAGGAATTTTACACACTAGACTAAAACATGTTTTTGTTGCTTTATACAAAAAATACTGATTTTGTAAATAACCTAGATCATGTTACAATTGCAAATCAACAGACATAAAATGACACAAAACTACATTTGATTTCAGATTACATCACAACTTTTATATTTACTTAAAAATGTACTTCTGTTACCTTAAATATACAAAAATATAGCAACTATACACAGATTTTCACATAAAGTCTCCCTTGTACTGAAAAAGCACCATCATAAATTTATAAAAGGTCAATGGCTAGCTCATGTGAGGTATGGTTGAAATGAGAAATGAATTATGAGATAGTTTCAATATAATAAAGTAAACTGCTGTGGCCAGATGTTTCAGCTCTGTAGTGGAGCAATACAAGCGTTGCTGCCCTTGTATTCTAAATAATATATACAACTGTACTGTGTTTTGAACACAAGCCACAACAAAGGGCGTCACAATGATTTGTATTTATCCAAAGTACAGCTGCATTTGCAAAAGAAACCTAACATAGAAAATTAAACGGGGAAAAAATAGCATTCAAACCAAAACACATCGACCAAAAGAGATGCTCACTTTTTCAGTCAGGAAATAGAACTCTACAACAATATTTAACTGCATGTTTGGTAGATCTTTAAGTGCAACCGAAACTCGTTAAGAAGCAGCAAACGTTAAACCCAGCTATTTGCTTTCTCAAAGATCAAACCATCTGAGTTTCAGTTTTTCTTCATGTCTTGAGTGTAAAGAAACAACGCGTGGTGTGAGAATGAGAACTTATGAAGGGAAAAAGTTAAAATAGTTACGAGCGTACCGAGCTCCATTGGTCTGTGCTCCAGTGAGGGTTAATAGAGCAGGACTGAGTATTGCACTGTTCTCGGTCGGGTGGTTTGTCAAGAATTTCACAGCTCAGATCGTTAAAGCGCTCCCCGTTGGGCCGCTGACAAGCGACCAACCGGGTCTTTATCCCTCCTCCGCAGGATTTTGAACACTAGGGAGGCAGAAACAGAGTATGGGTGAGAGAAAAGAAAGAGTGAAAGTCTTGTTTCATTAACAGATTTCATTTTTCTGAAAGTACATTTTTAAAAGACGGCTTGGAGCACATATATGACGTCTAATTTTCATAGTGTTGACACTTCTAAAACATCATTCAAATAGACAAAATAAGATATTTTGGCCTATCTTACTCAAATCCCTTTGTACTTTTCTCTGAACAGCAAACACATGATCCTTCATACTCATTCTAATATGCTGATTTGGTGCTCAAGAGGCATTTCTTATGATCAATGTTGGAAACTGTTGTGCTGCTTAATATTTTTGTGGAAATAGAAAGTTTGGTGAATAGAAAGTTCAAAGAACATATTTGAAATAGATACAGTTGAGGTCAAAAGTTTACATACACCTTGCGGAATCTGCAAAATGTTAATTATTTTACCAAAATAAAAGGGATCATACAAAATGCATCTTATTTTTTATTTAGTATAGACCTGAATAAGATATTTCACATAAAAGACGTTTACATATAGTCCACACAATAAAAAATATTAGTTTATTAGTTAAATTAATTAAAATGACCCTGTTCAAAAGTTTACATACGCTTGATTCTTAATACTGTGTTGTTACCTGAATGATCCACAGCTGTGGTTTGTTTTTTTGTTTAGCAATAGTTGTTCATGAGTCCCTTGTTTGTCCTGAACAGTTAAACTGCCCGCTGTTTTTCAAAAAAAAACTTCAGGTCCCACAAATTCTTTGTTTTTTCTTTTAACACTCAGGACAACTGAGGGACTGCAACTATTACAGAAGGTTTAAACACTTACTGATGTAAGACCCTGGGGGTGAAAACTTATGAACAGAATGAAGATGTGTACATTTTTATCATTTTGCCCAAATATCATATTTTTTGCCCAGCTCTTAATGCATTATGTTTGAACCTTCAGTAATAGTTACATATGAGTCCCTCAGTTGTCTTCAGTGTGAAAAGATGGATCTCAAATCATACAGTCATTGTTGGCAAGGGATCAAAAACACAAAAATGCTAAAAAAAAAAAAACACTAAACTACTCTAAACTAAAGGACTCATGAACAACTATCACTAAACAAAACAAAAACAGCTGTGGATCATTCAGGTAAGAACACAGTATTAAGAATCAAGTGTATGTAAACTTGTAAACTGGTTATTTCTTGTGTACTATATGTAAACGTCTTTTATGTGAACTAAATAAAACTAATTAAAATCCCTCTTATTTTGGTAAAACAATTAACATTTTGCAGATTCTACAAGGTGTATGTAAACTTTTGACTTCAGCTGTATCTTTTGTAACATTATGCATGTCTTTTCTATCACTTTTAGTCATTTTAATGTGTTTTTAATAATAAATAAATATAATAATATATAATATAAAAAATAAAATAACATAAAATAAAAAAATGTCAATGATAAATTTATAAAATAATTCATTTTTAAAATATATAATTCACCAGAGAGTAAAACTAGGTGGTATGATAATATTGGAAGCAATATTTTTAAAAAATAATATTATAATAATATTTTCTATTGGTTTGTATCCACCAAAAAATCAAATCAAATCAAATAACAATTCAGCCCATCTTACCTCACCCCAGCTGCCATAGAACCACTGAGGGCAGGGGCCAGACTCACAAGAGCGTTGCTCGATGGGTTGAGTGCTTTCATCACAGCTGCTGGCAGGGTAGCCGTTCTCATCCTGACACACCACCACACGCCTCTGGAATCCTCCGGCACAGGTACTTGAACACTGAGAGATGTGAAAGAGAAACAGAAGCTACATAATGAGAGAAAGGCCACACAAGCACATTCTCAATAGACCAATTTCACATCCCATTAGCCTTGACAGAAAATATACATCAATGCATAAACACTAATCAACACTGACTCCTTTGATGAGAAAGATTATGACTGAGAATCAAGAAGCAGGTATTTCCATGTTGTTTGTCCTGTTTGCTATTTTAATATGTTTTCAAATGTAATTTATTCCTGTGATGGCAAAGTTGAATTTTCAGCAGCCATTACTCCAGTCTTCAGTGTCACATGATCCTTCAGAAATCATTCTAAATTGCCCCAACTTCTATAGATAGATAAATAAATACATAAATAGATAGTAGGGCTGGGTAAAAATATTGATTTCTCTTATTTACCAAAACGATATTGGTTCTTAAATCCCATGAATCAATCAGTCTAGGCTGTTTTCAGTTAATGAAAGGAACATTGTAGAGCGCCACCCATCCAATAAATAGCAATAAGCTTTGTGCTTTGTTACTTTTGATATGATTTCAAATTCTGTCAATTTTATTGCAATATTCAAACAATAAATGCCGTTTTGGCGCTGTTTAGTGTGAACTGTAGCTCCTCAGTTTAAAAGAAGCAACACTTGAACTGATCGTCTCTCCCGCTTTTTTAGTTTCAGCACGAAATAAACAAAGACGAGCGTCTGAAGGTATGTTAAAAGAAAGAGTACCAACTTACTGTAATCCACATCCTGTCACATGTAATTGCTCAATCAGTGTTTCAACCGCGAAAAGATGTCAATATAACAGCTTGTAAACAATATGTCAAATTTACCTCAGAAAAAACATTGATGGCCATGAACTTGTTAGTCAGCTAGAAAAATTAACTCTAGATATTAGCATATTACTAAATGTATACACCAATTGGAGTACAAATATAGTCAAAATATAATTATGCAATTGTGAAGTTAGTATTAGAACTTTATTTTGATAAAAACTTGTTTGTAATTTAAGTGTTTGTTCATTTTAAACTTCAGTATTATAGTAATGTAGCACCAACAGACTTTCATGTATATTTTACAGCATTAGTTAAGAGATGTTTATCCTTGAGAAAATTTGCCATGTTCTGTACCTGATATATACCCAAAATAATCAATATTTAATCAAACTGAATCAGAATTGAATCGAATTGCAAGCTTGTGAATCAAAATCTAATCGAATTGTGAAATTTGTGTCAAAACCCAGCCCAGATAGATAGATAGAGAGATGAATGATAGATGAACGGAATGTGATATTGCAATCATTCAATTCCTCAATTTTTCACTTGGAAGGACGCAAACTATATATAGCCATAAAGGAAGCACTTTTCGAAAGGTCTCCAAAAACCTACTTTAAGACAAAAAGGAAGAGCTTCCCAAATACTGCACAATATTTAGCTGTTCTTTGAATTCTACAGACTATTTAAAGCACGGATATCATGAAGGAAACAGCAGCATTTATCAGAAAGAGGAAATGCTCCTGTTTGGATGACTTAGAGACTTTATGTACTGGCGAGATCAACACCTTAGATGTCATTCTGTTCCTGGGTCTGTAACAGGACTAGTATTTGATGTAAAACATATATCTGAGACATGCAATGACATGATCACTTTTAGAGGTAGACTTACCGCTCCCCATGGTCCAGTCCTCCATTGATGCGACTGGGGTCTGCCAGCTCTGTTACGGTCAGTTCGTCCGGCGGGAACTGTTTTTTTTCGAGAATCAGAGTTAGGTAAAAAACCCCCATGGTCGCTGGAGCGAGACGGACACTGGGGCATGGCACACTCCTGCTCTGTTGCTGGTTGATCATCTGGGTCACACTCACTCAGGTCCACAACTTGATCGCTGATGTTCATGCACACTACTTGCCGCGTAGTCGTACCCTGACCACAGGATACGGAGCACTGTAAATACAGACAGATACAAACACCCACACACATGATTATACAGAAAACACACTGAATAATAACACCTTATATTAGGAAGATAACCTACAACACTTAATTTGAGGCTTAATTTAAAAGCTAAAAAGCAGGAGGACGTTGGGTAAAGCAATCCAGTTACTCTTTAGTAATTCTTGTCTTCCTGTATAAATGTGAGCAGTAGGCCCACCGAACCCCATCTGCACACAAAATGAACTCTCATCAGTTTCCAATTACAACTGAGCTCTAAACACCAGAATGAGAGCAGAATGATCAAGGTCAGTAGTCTAGGATGTTAGGCTGCAGAACAGCTGTGAATGAAAATACAAATACTTGCGCAGTGTTGAAAGAATGCTGGCTAACACAGTGGCATGTTAATATTGCACATATATACTTTGGGGTCCAAATGTCTGAGACCAAAAAATTGAAACTTGAAAATAAACAAAATATTTAAAGATTTTGAAATATGTATGTATGCATGTATAAATTAATTGTATAAATGTGCAATTTTAAACTATGCTGGATAAAATAATCAGCAGGTTCAGTTTTCAACACCTTATAAAATATTTATGCTAATAATACATTTAAAAAATGCATAAATGAAATAAAATAAACTTAAAAAAGGTATATTTTATAATAAAATAAAACGTAATTAAAAAATAAAATAGTTAATAAAAAAGATAAAATAAAATGGTATATTTTATAATAAAACAAAAATTAATAAATAAAAGATAGTTTCATAAAATTAAATTAAATAAAAAATAATAATAATAAATAAATAAATAAATAAAGGTATATTTTAATCACTGCAGTCCATTCCAAAACCTAGTTTGGCAAATAAAATAAAATAAAATAAAATAACTACTAAAATAATATAAAATAAATAAAAAAGTATATTTTATTTACCACAGTACAATCCAGGACCTAGTTAGGCTAATAAAATAAAAAGGTATATTTTAAAGTAAAATAAAAATAAATAAAAAATAAAATAGTTAGGCTAATACAATAAAATAAAAAAGATATTTTCATAGTAATTAAATAGTTTAAAATAAAAAGGTATATTTTACAGTAAAAATAATAATAATTATTAATTAAATAATAATAATTAGGCTAATAAAATAAAAAATGTAATTAATTAAAATAACATAAATTAAAACTAAAATAAAATAAAAAGGTATATTTTATTTACTGCAGTCCATTCCGAAACCTAGTTAGGAAAAAATAAAAAGGTATATTTAATTGATTTAACTGAGCACAGTCCAGTCCAGAATCTAGTTAGACTACTAAAATAAAATAAAACAAAACAAAATAAAATAAAATAAATAAAAAGTATATTTTATTTACCACAGTCCATTCCAGAACCTAGTTAGGCAAATAAAATAAAATAATTAGGCTAATAAAGTAAAAAAAGTAATTGATTAAAATAACATTAATAAAAAAAATAAAAAAAAAGGTATATTTTATTTACTGCAGTCCGTTCCAAAACCTAGTTAGGAAAAAATAACAAATAAAATAAAATAAAAAGGTATATTTCATTTACCGCAGTCCAGTCCAGAATCTAGTTAGACTACTAAAATAAAATAAAATAAATAAAAACATAATCAATAAAAAAAGTATATTTTATGCACCACAGTCCATTCCAGAACCTAGTTAGGCAAATAAAATAAAATAAAATAAAATAAAGTAAAATAAAATAAAATAAAATAAAATAAAATAAAATAAAATAAAAAAGTATATTTTATGTACCACAGTCCAATTCAGAACCTAGTTAGGCAAATAAAATAAAATAAAATAAAATAAAAAAGTATATTTTATGTACCACAGTCCATTCCAGAACCTAGTTAGGCAAATAAAATAAAATAAAATAAAATAAAATAAAATAAAATAAAATAAAATAAAATAAAATAATAAAATAAAATAAAATAAAATAAAATAAAATAAAATAAAATAAAATAAAATAAAATAAAAAAGTATATTTTATGTACCACAGTCCAATTCAGAACCTAGTTAGGCAAATAAAATAAAATAAAATAAAATAAAATAAAATAAAATAAAATAAAATAAAATAAAATAAAATAAAATAAAATAATAAAATAAAATAAAATAAAATAAAATAAAATAAAATAAAATAAAATAAAAAAGTATATTTTATGTACCACAGTCCATTCCAGAACCTAGTTAGGAAAATAAAATAAAATAAAATAAAATAAAATAAAATAAAATAAAATAAAATAGTATATTTTATGTACCACAGTCCATTCCAGAACCTAGTTAGGCAAATAAAATAAAATAAAATATAATAAAATAAAACAAAAAAGTATATTTTATGTACCACAGTCCATTCCAGAACCTAGTTAGGCAAATAAAATAAAATAAAATAAAATAAAATAAAATAAATTAAAATAAAATAAAATAAAATAAAATAAAATAAAATAAAATAAAATAAAATAAAATAAAATAAAATAAAATAAAATAAAATAAAATAAAATAAAATAAGTATATTTTATGTACCACAGTCCATTCCAGAATCTAGTTAGGCAAATAAAATAAAATAAAATAAAATAAAATAAAATAAAATAAAATAAAATAAAATAAAATAAAATAAAATAAAATAAAATAAAATAAAATAAAATAAAAGTATATTTTATTTACTGCAGTCCATTCCAGAACCTAGTTAGGCATAAAATAAAATAAGTATATTTTATGTACCACAGTCCATTCCAGAATCTAGTTAGGCAAATAAAATAAAATAAAATAAAATAAAATAAAATAAAATAAAATAAAATAAAATAAAATAAAATAAAATAAAATAAAATAAAATAAAATAAAATAAAATAAAATAAAATAAAATAAAATAAAATAAGTATATTTTATGTACCACAGTCCATTCCAGAATCTAGTTAGGCAAAAAAAAAAAAAAAAAAAAGGTATATTTTTATTTACCGCAGTCCATTCCAGAACCTTCCACTGTCCACATGCCACTGTGGAGCAAACCTCACTAGCAGGTGGTTTAGGAAGATGGGAGCAGGCTGATTCCTCTGCTACTCCACCCTGCTGGTCACGGCAACTGACGTAGCGCATCCTGGTGCCCTTTCCACAGGTGGCGCTGCACTGTTATAAAGAACAACCATTTTAGAACACAGATCTATAGATCCTACCACAGCATCTAACAGAATAACTACTAACAGTAATTCATACACATCACATTATCAATAACATACCTGTGTCCAAGATCCAAAGCGCCACTGTGTTTTATGCCCAGGATGTGACATCACTTTGGTCTCCGGAGCAACAGGATGAGTGACAGGGCACTGTGAGAGTTCACAGTCCTATGGAAGTGGAAGGAAGTGGGAAAGGACAATCAATTTTCAGTAATGAAGATCCGTGACTCTAGGGGTGAGGCCGGTAGGGCTTCATGGCTGGAGCCAGTGTGCTTGATTTATGCTTGACTGGCTGGAATCACTTGTTCCGGGTCACTGCGCCTTACAGCAAATAGAGGATTTAAAACCAGGGGGCCTCCCGCTTTCTCGTTCTGTCTGCTGTATCCCTCCTTTCGGTTCCTGACTCTCTCACACTCCTGCCTACCTCCACTTATTCCCCATCGGTTTCTGCCTTCGCCAATCATTTTATAAGTCTCTTTGAATTGCTTGACTCTGATTGGTCAATCACTGCATTCTGTGGTCAACTTACTTGTTTTTCACTAAATGAAACTAAATAATTCCAACTCAATCAAAATTTTACTTTGGTAAGTAGCTGTGTAATATGTGGGATAATGTACAGTCATCATATTATCGTCGAAAAAACTCCTTCAGGGTGATACAAGATCCTTCCACTTTGCGTCTGGGATTATTTAGCGATAATCCGGCTGACTGTACAATATCCCTTATTTATTAAATTCTTTTCTCTTACAGTGTATATTACAGTATACGTCTTTTGTGTACATTCTTAGACTTTTATCAACCTGGTAGGCTTGATGGTGGGAAAAGTGTCTCTTTCTTTCATCTCCTAAAAGCCTTGTGAAAACGAAGCTCTATAAAACCAATGCCTCAGGAAAGTTCATAAAATACTCTGTGAAACGCAGCATTCAGCCACTCCAGCTCTGCAGCACAATTACGCTGGGGGAGGGGGAATGGGGTAAATGTAATTTTGCAGGTATGTGAAGATTGTTAAGTAGATAAAATCAAGTTCCAGATGAGTGCAAATGAATTTAAATAACTACTAAATATAAACCTGTAGTGGAACTATATAGACATAAGCATAACAGTTCAACCTAAAAAAAAACTACACATGCAAACACGCAAATACACTATGAGTCAAAAGTTTTTGAACAGTTCGATTTTTAATGTTTTTTAAAGAAATCTGGTCTGCTCATCAAGCCTGCATTTATTTGATACAAAGTACAGCAAAAACAGTAACATTTAGAAATATTTTTATTATTTAAAAAAACTGTTTTCTATTTGAATATATTTTAAAATGTAATTTATTCCTGTGATTTCAAAGCTGAATTTTTAGCATCATTACTCCAGTCACAATATTCCAATTTGCTGTTTAAAAAAAACATTTATTATTATTATGTTGAAAACAGCTGAGTAGAATTTTTTCAGGTTTTTTTGATGAAGAGAAAGTTATCTAAAATAGAAATCTTTTGCGACATTATAAATGTCTTTATCATCACTTTTGTTCAATTTAAAGCATCCTTTCTAAATATAAATATTCATTTCTATAACTTCTTACCCAAAAAGAAATTAAAAAAATATACTCCAAGCGCTTGAATGGTATATTGTGTATAATATCACAAAAGCTTTTTATTTCAGATAAAACCTGGAAAACCATTTTTGGATTGTTTTATTAATCAAAGACTCCAGAAAAAATGTACTCAATTGTTTTAAATATTGATAATAATAATAATAATAAATGTTTCTTGAACAACAAATCAGCATATTAAAATGATTTCATGTGATCAAGGATCATGTGACACTAAAGACTGCAGTAATGATACTGAAACTGTAGCTTTGATCACAGAAAAAAAAAACATTTTAAAATATATTTAAATAGAAAGCAGTTATTTTAAATAGTAAAAATATTTCAAAATGTTACTGTTTTTGCTGTGCCTTGAATCAAATAAATGGAGGCTTGGTGACTAGAAGACAAATCTTACTGTTCAAAAACTTTTGACAGGTAGTGTACAGGGTTTCCACACTAGTGGGATCAGTGTATTTCTTTATTCTGTCCAGTCGTTTATGATTGCTAGTCAAGGATAAAAAAAAAGAAAAAAAAGAATTCAGATTAATTATCATTAATATAAATAATAAATCACTTTGTGTTTTGGTTCACTGATTGACTGATTTGCTTACAAAAAGTATAAAAACATCACTAAAACTATTCTTTCAAACTATGAGAATTATTACCATAAAATATTATATAATATATAATAATATTATAGCAATTGTCATGACATTTACAGCCCAAAAAAGCACAAATATAAAATGTCCTGATATTTTCTTATGTTCCAAACTGTGGGAATCCTCTTTAAGGTTCATTTCCTAATGACCTGATGCAGCATGTGTTTGTGTGTCTGTGTGTGACCCATGCTTTTCCTTCAGACAAGGCCTTATTGAGTGCAGGTGATAAATATGCTGGGTGGGAAACTTCCTTTCTGCCTTTCAGGCTGTACATGCACTTTCTTTTCTCTTTGCCACTTTCTCGTTCTCGGATGGTGTAAAACTACTAAATAATACATGACAACACCGCTCTTCAAATGACTGCATAGTTACCTCCAAAAATGACAAAGTAAATTAATAACAATGCAAACAAATCAAATTAAAGAAATAGTTCACCCAAAAATTAAAATTTAATCATGAATTATTTATAATTGATTGTTGTTAATTACCTTTGTCCATCTTCGGAACACAAATTATGATCTTTTTGATGAAATCCGAGAGCTTTCTGACCCTGAATAGACAGGAACACAACTGACATGTTCAAGGCCCAGAAAGGTAGAAAGGACATTGTGGTTCTAATGAACTATTTTAACGATTTCCTTACTACCTTTCTGGGCATTGAACAATGGTAGTTGCATTGCTGTCTATGGAGGGTCAGAAAGCTTTTTGATTTCATCAAAAATACTTAATTTGTCTTCGGAAGATGAGCAAAGGTCTTACGGGTTTGGAACAACATGAGGGTGATTAATTAATGTCAGACTTTACATTTTTAAGTGAACTATCCCTTTAATTGTGAATGTTAGACATCAAGCTCCTACCTGAGTGTCGGTTGGACGTGTTGCTGCATTGCATTCAGAGTCGTCCATGACAGAGCCGTATGAGCCAACCACGCACTTCACAGCTCTCATCTGATAGCCAGGGCCACATGTGGTGGTACACTACACACACAAATAAAAGGAAGGTCAGTTAGGGACAGTATCTTATTTAATGTTACACAGCAATGCCTGTGATTTACCCAAGAGAATAAGTTGAAATTTAAGACTGTAAACTATTCGCCTGCTGGCATCAGTCCAGCACTGATGTGATAAGCACCTGCAAGGGCAACCTGGGACGTGGGCCGGTAATTTGTCCACCTTTCTCCTTTTCTTTATCTCTTTTCCTCATCGCTGACTTGCCTGCAACAAGGTCAAGCTCGTGTGGCAGCATTTGCAGCTAGATCGCATATGCTTCAGTAAAGCACCTCAAACATGAATTTATCATGATTGCTTAATCTATGCAAGAGTGATGTCTAATCTCTATCATACTTTAGGACTTAAAGATAGTTTGCCCACACAAATGCTACAAATTGTTTGATTCCCCTCTGGGAGATCTCTGGAAAAACACTATTTGCTTTTCTGAAGACAGCCATAAACTGCTCAAGTGGATAGAAAACAGATTATCCACGAATGGACGGTATTCACATGGTTTAAGAATGAAGTTTTAAGAATGAAGATGAATTTTGTAACTAAAAGCTTAAAAACAATTTTGTATGATTGGCAATGGGCTAAAAAAAGACTTAATTATATCCAATACTTGGAAATTACTTGATTTACCTTTATTTTATTTTCAACTAAAAGCTGTTCTTTCAAACTTTCCATTCATCTAAGAATCCTGAGTCTCTACAAAAAAATAAGCAACTGTTTTCAACATTAATAATGATCATAATCATAAATATTTCTTAAGCACAAAATCAGCATGTTAGAATAATTTCTCAAGGGTCGTGTGACACTGAAGAGTGAAGAGTAATGATTCAGAGTTGACATTATGAAATTAATTACACTTTTAAATATATTAAAATAGAAAACTGTTACTTTAAATTGTAATACATTTTCATAATATTAGTGTTTTAACTATTTTTGGTCAAATAAATGTAGCTTTCGTCAAACAAAATGTTAAAAATCTTGCCGATCCCAAACTTTTGAATGGTAGTGTATATACAGTTAAGATCAAAGGTTTACAGAATCTGCAAAATGTTAATTATTTTATCAAAACAATAGGGTTCATACAAAATTATTTTTTTTCGTGTAGTACTGACCTGAATAAGATATTTCACCTAAAAGATGTTTACATATAGTCCACAAGATAAAATAAAAGTTAAATGTATAAAAATTACCCCAATCAAAAGTTTACATACACTTGATTCTTAATACTGTTTTTACCTGAATGATCCAAAGTTGTGTTTTTTTTGTTTAGTGATAGTTGTTCATGAGTCCCTTGTTTGTCCTGAACTGCCTGCTGTTCTTCAAAAAAACAATGACTGTATGATTTTGAGATCCATCTTTTCACACTGAGGACAACTGAGGGACTCATATGCAACTATTACAAAAGTTTAAAACGCTCACTGATGCTCCAGAAGGGAAAAACGATTCATTAAGAGCCGGGGAGTGAAAACTTTTGAACAGGATGAAGATGTGTACACTTTTCTTATTTTGCCTAAATATCATATTTTTTTCATTTAGTGCTGCCCTTCAGAAGCTACAGAGGATACTTACATGTTTCCCAGAAGACAAAATAAGTTAAATTTACCCTGATCTTCAAATTCAATTTTTATAAATTCAACTATTATTTTCTATTGTGGACTATATGCCACATCTTTTATGTGAAATATCTTATTCAGGTCAGTACTAAATAAAAAATAACATGTATTTTGTATGATCCCTCTTATTTTGGTAAAATAATTAACATTTTGTAGATTATGCAGGGTGTTTGTAAACTTTTGGCCTCAACTGTATTACTTCTTTAATATTCAACAACGGTTATTATTTAAATCAGAATGAAAAATAAAAAATCTGTTGATAATCGTCTTTGCAAAGCCAGTACAAGATCAAAAAATGGCGCATTCACACATACTTTTTTCTCTAAGATTTTTCAGACTTTTTTTGGCCTTGAATTTTGAAAAGTAAATGAAACACACTTTCAATACTTCTCAAGGATCCACAGACCTCATAAACAGCATAGTTATGTTTGTTTAGGATGTGTTCCAGATCGGCACAAAAGTACCAAATGCTGTTCTTTGTCTACTCCCTAACCTTGTTCAGTTTTTGTGCTCGACTTCCACCCACACCGCAGCTGTGATAATCTGTTTACAATATCTGACTGCACTGACTCCTGGAAATGACACTGCATTCATCACTATACACTCGAATTTTCATTTTACAGGCATAAGCATCAAATATACTTCATATAACACCTGACACACCTAAACATGACATGTTTCAAAATAATGTTTTATTCGCAGCAATGAAATAAGTAGTTTTTCTCACCTGTCCCCAGGGTCCCACCTGCCAGGATGCACATTCTTGCTGTTGGCAGGCTTGTACCGAATCTGGTTTGGACGAGTCACAGAAACGGTCATCCAAACGCTCCTCTCCAAACTGACACCAAGTCTGGCGGTGCTTATAGCCCTTGCCACACGTGACTAAACACTGCCAAATGAATTCCAAATTAGCATTAGGATAAGTCATTATGGACGATTCCTACTTTGAAGGTTTAAGAATAGTCTGTATAAACCCAAATTAAATTTGATGCTGCCCATGTTTTCAAGGGATGCAACGGTCGGTGTTTACCTCAGACCAGTCTCCAGTTTTCCACTGAGGACACTGGAAGTCATTACAAGGTTGGACTGTGAGCTTTTCTTGTGGGTTGCACTTGCTTTCGTCATCAGCTTCTGCTGACTTTCCACATACCGCACTCCTACGACGTGTTCCTCCTCCACAGCTCCTGGAGCACTAGATAACCAAGAAGAAAATCCTCATTGTAAGTCATATGTCAAATATATACAGTCCACATTCTTCCAAGTACATCAGTTTATTTCTGTCATGACAACTCTAGGAAGATTTTAGCATGGTAATAGATATGCCAATGTTGATTGCTGTTATAGCATATATGATAACCTATAGAAGATCTATACAGGTGGAGCTGGGGAGGTGGAGGGTTTTAGAGGAACTAGTAAATGCTAACTAGGCATTAAAATGTAAAGCAACAAGCTCATTGGCTGCACCATCTAGAGTTTCATGACAGAACTTGGCAGTTAACAAGAGCTGATTTGAGACCAAGGAGGTTTTTTGCACCTCAGTCCAGGAGGAGTACTCCCATCCACCAGGGTTGCAGTCTCCATGGCACACCTCCTTGTCTTCCGGTTTGCGCTGGCTGCTGCAATACCGGTCGTCAACCTTCTGGGTTTTCCCATCTAACCTGCTCTGTTTGATGCAGTAAATGTACAAAGTCCGGAAGCCCAGACCACATGTTGCTGTACACTCGCTTTTGCGAACAACCTGCCACCTGAAAAATGAAGAACTGGTTAAAACCATGGTTAAAGTTAAAGCCTTATTTCTAGTTTCATCACAAAATAAATAAATCAATCAAAATATATGTAAACTATCATTCAAAAGTTTAGGGTCTGTAAGATTGTTTACTGTTTTTTAAAGAAGCCTCTTATGCCCATCAAGGCTGCATTTATTTGATTAAAAAATACAGTAAAACCAGTAATATTATAGAACATTATATATATTTTTTATAACAATATATATGCCTTAAAGTAATAGTTCACCCAAGAAATACCCCATGATTTACTCGCCCTCAAGCCCTCCAAGATGTATATGACTTTCTTCTTTCAGACGAATACATTTGGAGTTACATAAAAAAATGTCCTGGCTCTTTAAAGCTTTATAATGGCAGTGAATGGGTGTTGAGATTTTAAAGTCCAATAAAGTGTATCCATTCATCATAAAAAGTACTCCACATGGCTCCCAGGGGTTAATAAAGGCCTTCTGAAGTGAATCGATGCATTTGTGTTAGAAAAATATCAATATTTAAAACTTTATTAACCGTAATTTTTAGCTTCCGCTAACTGCCGTATGCGTGTTCATCAAAACACCCGCGTTCCAGTGGATGATGTAGGATGTAGGCGTACCGCAAGTTCCGGTGAGAGTATGTGGAGCACTTTAATGATGGATGGATGCACTTTATTGAACTTTAACAGCCATTCACTGTCATTATAAAGCTCGGAAGAGCCAGGACATTTTTTAATATAACTCTGATCATATTCGTCTGAAAGAAGAAAGTCATATAGCCCTTTACCTGCCAATTTAGAACAATTTATTGTGCTGTCTAACTCCAAACTTTTAAACTTTGTTAGTGTATATTTTGGTTAAATAAGACACTAAAAGTTTCTAAAACTAGTGAATGTGGACATGTACCTGAGTTCACAGTCTGTGTTGCATGGCTCAGAGATCACAGCTGGTTTGGGAGAGCCATGGCACCGTTGATCAGACACCACCACTCGATCCGACTCACGACTGCACAGGATCTTCCTCTTGCGCTCTCCTGATGCACACAACAAACAGCACAAGAAATACACAAGTTCAAACACGTGTTTGTGATCTAGACAAAGAAAGAAGAAACAAAGTTCCTCATTGCATTCTCCAAATTTCTAAGAAACACTGAACTGGACGACCCCGCCAGCATTAAACGTCTGGTTCAAGTTTACCAAATTCTAAACTGACGTTCCTGGCAAATGCTTCACAAAAAATATTTGTTGCTTCTCTCACACCCACCTTGGCACAAAAGACTGCAATCCTGCCACGGGCCGTACGCATCCCAGAAAAACTGCTGAGGTTTGTCCTCTATGGGAATGTTGTAGGAATACCTGACGTCAGGGTTGTAGAGGTTACCTACGGATAGCACCTAGTTGGAAAAGATCACATATAGACCAAAAGTATGATGTTACAGAGAGTTTTAAAAATATTGACACATTGTTAAACTGTAAGATTTTACAATGTAAGGGTTAATTGAAGCAATATTACCTGGATAATAATCTCCTCGTCAATGCGGTCAGTGCAGTTGATTCTCTCAACAACATGGTCAGAGCCACTGTATTCAATAACAGCATTCCCTACTCTGACTTCCCTTTTAAACATACTGACCACAAAATCTCCATTGAGCAAATATTCTCCACGGCTGTTGGACAAGGCTGCAAAACAAAAATGAAACAACACGCATGCTTTATTTTTTTGTATGTTCAAGCACAAAAAGCAAATATATATTCAGGCACGCCACAGGATTAACAACTGAATAGCGTCCATTTGTTTTAAACACAAATCCATCTCACTACAAGACCTGCATGACCTAAAGAATAAAACATTTTCATTTACAATCAGATTTAGCAACAGTCAGGGCAGATTAGGCTAATCGGGGTAAAGAAATCCAGTATTCCGTGAAGAGGCCACGTCTTGCTCTACTGAAGTCAGTATGCTCCAAAAATGCACACTAATGTGATTATGTAGCTAATTTCCTGAGTTAGTTTCCTCACTACTTCACACATTACACCGGCCAACCCTTGTTCCCTGTACATAAACACACACAAATGTGCCAAGTACAGATAGGCATGCAGAGATATCAACAAACACACAAGCATAGCTCAGTAATTTGCTGAGAACAGCGCATATTTCCATAGGTTTGTAGAGTTCAGGAGCATTAACACAAAAAATGTTTATAAAAACATTTGCAAAAGGCTCTTGCAAAAAATCTTTACATGAGCTCACCTATGGCACATCAAACGCAAAGACATAGGATTCATATTAAATTAGAATTTTTTGTAGGGTTTCCAAGTTCATGTTTTTTCCACGGAATTAGGCTACTTATTAACTGTTGCCATTTGCTGATTTTTTCCCCGTTGGTTGAAGGTTTGATTGAAATGCTTGTATTGAAATATTTAGCATTCTACCTTTCTAATAACAAAACTGCGCTAGACGTTGAGTTTTGTGAATAGTAGGAAGCCGTTAAACTCTGTTTATGATCAATGTGTGTAACAGTGATCGTAAAGTGGTATTTTAGTTATGGAAATTACATATTTTTACTTTTGGTATTTGTGATATGGTCATTGCTCTACTTTTTTGCCAGGTATATGTGAGATTTGTAACAAACACCTGGCAACCCTGACTGTTCATGATTAATATGCAAATCAAATTGCCTTTTGACAATTGTCAATTTTAGAATGAATGATAAAAAAATCTGAATTATAGCACGCTCTATAGACTCCTGACAACAATATTACATTTTTACCAGGGATGCACAATATTTTGGTGCCATATTGTTGTCTGTTGATTTACGATTATTAAAATTTTACATTTTAAAATTATTAAAATGTTATTATATTAAATTATTATTAAATTATATGCTCATTTGGCATTACTTTTGCCAACATTTAATGTTCCTTTAAAGTTAATCTTTAAATACTTTAAAATTCAATATTATCCTAAAATCAAATCCTAGAATGAATATCCATTTTTCATACTTTACATTATAATGTTGTATGATGCACTTGTAGCATTAGGAATTTGATAGATTTGAAAATTTTATTTAAAAAAATACACAGGATTTTAGGTTTTATTTTTATTTAATTAGGCAAAATAGTATATAATTTTAAAGGAGGAGCTCACTTCCAGAACAAAAATTTACAGATAATTTACTCACCCCATCCAAGATGTCCATGTCTTTCTTTCTTCAGTCGTAAAGAAATTATGTTTCTTGAGGAAAACATTTCAGGATTTCTGTAAATATAGTGGACTTCTATGGTGCCCGTGAGTTTAAACTTCCAAAATGCAGTTTAAATGCAGCTTCAAAGGGCTCTAAATGATCCCAGCTAAAGAAGAAGGGCCTTATCTTACGTCATTTATTATATTATAATATATTTTTTAGAAAATAACAAATCGTTTCACTAGATAAGAAAGCTGCATTTAAACTGCACTTTGGAAGTTCAAACTTGTGGGCACCATAGAAGTCCACTATATGGACAGAAATCATAAAAACATAATTTCTTTACGACTGAAGAAAGAAAGACATGAACATCTTGGATGACAAGAGGGTGAGTAAATCATCTGTAAATTTTTGTTCTGAAAGTGAACTTCTCTTTTGATTTAATATAAATAAAATTATTTAAATTCTCTGAACTACTATTGAACTACAACTGAAAAAAACAAAAAAACAAATCATATGCTATTGTATTTAACCTCTATTATAATTTCTAGCCTTACCGAGGTAGTTGTCGTCCTCTGGTTTTCCTGAGTAGCTGTGTTGCCTCACATCTATGTTAGTAGCACCACTGGGTATTCGCACCACAACATTGTAACCTGAAAAAGCAGAAATCAATAAAATATTCCTATTATAGAGTATATATAATTGTTCTTTTAGTCTGTAATTGGGCTGAAGTGCATGCAACTAAAATGAATCCAGCTAAATTTGAATTAGGCTACAATGGGTTACTTCGAATAACATCAAACAAACATGGCAACTAACCATAATGCACTATGTTGAACGTTCCTGCCACAGTCTTGCAAGATGAGTTATCTCCACCACACACTCCACACTTATCTCTCCTGGCCTTGGAGTTCAACACGTGGTCGCATCCTGCTTGCTGCAGAAACAGAATGTGGAATTAATTGACTTGAACAGGATTATACAGGACTTTTGTTTTAGATTATGCAGGATATTTATTGATTTCAAGTGTATTTTCACAGACACACAAATGCACCCACCCTGCACAGGCCCTGCACACAGATGTCGTTGGTGTCAGGCCCACACTGCGTGCCATCAGTAACTCTGTCCCTGAGTTGGTAGTAAGCTGTACTGCCCGCCACACGACAGAATAGCTTACAGCGATCCTTCATCAGAACTACAGCAAACAGAGCCATGAGAAAGAGTTATTACAGTCTCACTTCAGCCTTACTGTATTTAGGTCATAATATGATAATACATTTCTCATCACAGCTATTCGCCATTGTACTACACAATTACCAGGGTAATTAAAATATAATTATGTTTGGTAATTTGATTTTGAAAGTATGGAGCGTTTGGAATTATTGAATCCATCATGTCTTAAATCATAAGGGAATTCTGGAGAATTGTTTAATATGGGTTATACATACTGAAAGCAATTTTATACTGGTTTAACAATAAATTTAAACTGAAACAATTAAGAAACTTATTCTATAGGGACATCCTCAACAAATACTAAGGGCATATGTGATCCAAGACCACAAAACCTGTCGTAAGTAGCATATGTATATTTGTAGCAACAGCCAACAATACACTGTATGGGTCAAAATTGCAAATGTTTCTTTTATGCCAGAAACCATTAGGATATTAAGTAAAGATCATGTTCCATGAAGATATTTTGTAAATTACCTAACATTAATATATCAAAACTTAAGTTTTGATTAGTAATATGCATTGCTAAGAACTTAATTTAGACAACTTTAAAGGCAATTTTCTCAATATATCCTCAGATTCCAGATTTTCAAATAGTATTTTGGCCAAATAGTGTCCTATCCTAACAAACCATACATCAATGGAAAGCATATTTATTCAGCTTTCAGATGATTTATAAATATGAATTTAAAAAATTTACCCTTATGGCTGGTTTTGTGGTCCAGGGTCACATATGAGTAGAAACTACTGTCACACATGAAGTGAGAAATCTGCAATGTTATTTTTGTATTATTTATATATTATTAAAGTATGTATTAATAATTATAAATAGCTTTTCTTTTCAGTTTTTTGTCATTCGTAGAATTTTTTAAAATATCTCTATTTATTATTGTTTATTTGCAAGTTGTTTAGGTGGAACACAAAATTATTAGGTGAAGATTCTTCAAGTGGCTCTTAAAATGATGTTTTTTATGCTCCCAAATGACAACAAAGCACCATAAATGTAGCTAAAACTACTTGTGAACATTAAAGGTTTGTGTGAGGGACAGACCAAGTCATTACTTAGTAAAAATCATCTTTTTTGGTGAGCTTTTAAATCAAAAACTGTTATTGTTCGATCACTGAATCTTTCAAATGATTCGGTTTTAACTTTTAAAGTCAGACTGAATGATTCGTTTACAAATCACATTTTGCAACAGAGTCATGACTGCTTTTTTTTATCATTTTTGAAGGTTAACAGACATCTATGATCTTTCATTGTTTGAAAAAGGCCTGCATAAATATTTTTCAAAACCTATTATTTGTGTTCCACAAAATAAAGTCATAAGGGTTTGAAATGACATCAAAAATTCACATTTGAATTCGTGCCATTTGTAATCATTGGACTAAATCCCTTACTTCCGCTATACTTTGGCACCCAGCGGACATTTGGAGGTAGACCATTGATGTTGAAGTGCCGCCCATCAAAGCTGGCACACTGTTCCTCCCTGAAGTCTTTCTTTTGCTTGGAGCATGGCTCAGAGTTACAGGAACGGAATTTCATTCTGCGTCCAACGCAATACTTCCCCCCATTCCTGGGCCTAAAAGTCATTAAAAACACAAACACATATTCACTTTGAGAAAAAGTAACTATAATTGGTTACTATAAATCCTTTCTTAGAAAGTGCTCTGTTTTCGTGATGACGTTTGTGTCTGACTGCAATTTAAATAGAGCAAAACCTGCTGTCTACCCATGTGCGTTAAGTACGCAGTCTCTTTTGAAGAATATTCTACTTCAGGATGGCTGTGCTGCTGTCATTTGTCAAGGAACATTGAGAAACCTGGTGCCAATTCACAGGCCAGTGAGGATGCAAGACTACAAAGAGCGGCAGCTTACACGGGTCGGTTGCACTCGCGCACAGCGATCTTGATTCCCCCTCCGCAGGTCCTTGAGCATGTGCCAAAGGGGCTCCAGACGCCCCAGGCCCCCTCTACTGGAACAGATTCATGCTCTTTATGGATGCACAGGCCATGTTTACAATGCTGCAAGCAAGGAGCAAACACAGAATAGATGAGATCATTGCAGAATCAGTCAACGCAGCCTGTTTGTTATAAAGTCCACCAACTAGACAAGGAATGATGTTGATACACAGACAGCATGACAAATTAAAATGTGTTTTGATTAACTCAAAACCCTTGTCAAGCATCTATTTTAATTTCACTAACTTTTTAGTAAACTCAAATGACAAAATGACAATTATCAAGATTTCTACATTGTTTTCTTAATCTTAAGACCCCTAAATACTTCAAGTGAAATTGAAGAATGAACTGTTGTGATGCCTTTCAAACAATCAGGCTAAAAGTAAGTTTGTTTCAGGAATTAAAAACAGCTTGCCAAAGCGAACTTTCCAGGAAAAGTCCATGGCGATTAAACGAACTGCTTTATAGCAGAAATTAAATTTGTAATTCTTAATTAAAGTCACACTTCCTTTTACCCCTCAGAGAAGAACAACGCTGTTAGTACATTGTTTCAGTGCAATGAACTTGAAGCGAATGGAGCAAAGCGCCAACCTACAGCACTATTCCGCATCAAACTGCACATAGGTCAAGCTTCGTGATGCAATGCTCAAATGTAAAACAGTTTTACCCAATGATTACCAGACAATCCGCATATCATGGGTGGTCCCAGTGTGAAAATCAAAACAAGCTGCAAGAGACCTTCCTGTGCATATCTAGATACATCAAGCTGCATGATACCACACCGAAAGCATATGATTTTCAGAGAAAAACAATGCATGGCAGCAATTCAATGTTGAGATAGCTAGCAACCATGATTCTATCTGCAACGCTTTTCAGATGTAGGTCATGAGGGATGCATTGCCATTCACAAACACTAACACTACGCAAGTCTGACTTGAGTTCACAATCTGGGAAAAATTGTAAAATGGAGAAAGGGGCAAAACCATATATCAGCGAGGACAAGTGTCACTGTGGAAGTGATTTGGTCGCTATTTGGAGGAAATATGTGTTTGAAGTTACACTGATGAATCTGCTTTTAATCGGCTTTACAACTGTAAAAAACTTCTATTGGACCTACATAAAACTAATCGCATATTGTACAGCAAACTCTCCACAAGCAACCAGCCAAGTGTATCATTGCTTCATAACAGAAAACACTACGTAAATCTCTTTAAAGGAACAGTTCATCCGAAAACCTCACCCTCATGTCATTTAAAGGGAGCATTGGATGCAAAATTCACTTTTACATAGTGTTTGCATATAATGTGTCTTAGCAACCAACCTACAATGATAAAAATCCATTCACATTGTTTTTTTAATCCCCACAAAGCCTAAACAGTCTCAATTTTCAAGCCGTTTTGATTTTTTCGAGCAGTATGACGTCATATTGCTCAGGCCCCGCCCACTACCACTGACAGACCATCCCGTATTAACATATCTCCGCCCTCAGCCGGTTGTACATTGTCCGCCATGTACTCCACGCTCGAGCCGCTGTAGTGACAACAATGTCTCGTAAGCAATGCAGGTGTTTTGTATTTGAATGTAAAAGTGAACTTAAGAGTCTTAATTTTCTCCCGACATAAGAGCCACTGAGGACACAGTGGATTACTTTTGTGTTTGATGGTAATGTGCCACCGAATACACAAAAAAATGGAAGAAGCAGTAGCTCATTATCATTTAAAGAAACATGCACTAAAACGGCTTGCTGTGAACAGCTGTTTTTGATAAGGTAAAAATAATGTCTTTTTACACAAACCATTAAGGAATTTTAACCAAAGCATGTTGCAGATATTTCATCAAGAACCTAAAGAATCATACCAACTTTGATATATTGGAGTTTGTTAGGGTCTAAAAAAAAACAAAGCCCAATGACATTTTTCTAAACATGTGCTTGCCTTTCCTGGAGAACACTCCGTCCCGTCGGCCCATGGCATGTGTTGCGTCCGGCAGCCACGCTGGACTCCTTCTGGACTGGTGCACCACAACCTTCTGCACTGTGTCTGCACAACATCCAAACGCTTACAGTTAGCTTAAACAACTCTTAAACACTCACATACAAAATCTGTACTGTCGTCTGTTTTTTCTGCACACGTAGCACACTTTGAATGTCACTTTGATATTACTAACAACTGTACTACAGAGTCTCCTCGTGGTTTTTTATTAAAAACATATCCATAAATAATGTTAGACAGCAGATAATACACAGTAGAAGATGTCCATGTCAGTATGTTGTGCAATTCCCTGAGGGATCTTCTCACCATATATGGGCACACCTGTGTCCCAGGCCCAAATATCAGCTCACATTGTTTATTGACGCTGTATATCTGTCCAGGCGATTGCTGGGACAAACTGTATGGCCTAGAAAACGGCTCATCGAGCAAGCACTCGCCATACCCTGTACTAATGAGAAATGATAAACAAATGAGTCAAAGAAAAACAAAACAAACAAGACACAAACAACAGAAATGTACTTAGCAAATGACAGAAGACAAAAAAATGAATCTGGTCCATTTGCTACAGATGACATTGTTTCCATCTCAATTGAGAATGTTTAGAAGAAAACAAATGAATGTTGACGCTAGACATGTTGGGCTCAACATCAAGAGTTCAAGCCAACATCACAGGTTGAATAACATCCTGTCACTGTATGGAGTGTCAAAGGGGTTTACATACTCGAGGAACTCTGTGATGTATTTCCGACTACATTTGGACCACATCCAAGGGTTGGTGTAATAGTTGAGAGTAGGGGCCATCACATGTTGCTGGTTCTTGACTCCGTCCTCCTTGCATTTGTTACTGTCATCGTGAGGCATGTTGAACCTGAGGACATGATTGAAAACACACGTTTTTATGACCCAAACTAGGAATTATCACATTTGTACCACAATCCTACTACTTTTTGTTTTGCCGAAAAAGGGAACAAAAAGAATTTTATAGAACATTTTACAAGAAAATACTATTTCAGTCTTTCTACTCAAAAAGTTCACATTAAATTCACTGTATTTCTTGATGTTTCTTTGTAATTATTGTGAGTTTTATTAGCAGCCTTTAAGTGAAAACTGTTTCAAAGCCACTATTTTTCAGTGAAAGCCAGTAGTGAGAACTAATGACAGTCATATATTTGGCAAGCTGATTAATTCATTGATTAATAGGCGAAATGACCAATCATAATGCCAAATCTGCCATGTTTGTCTAACAAACAACCCAGACAGGTGGGTACATTAACATTGGTGGACTTAAACTTGAAAATGGTGTGTATTTACATCTTTCCGCGATTTAAACAAGATACATTCTGATGTTCACTCATATTGGAGATACTCTGATGTAAACAACAGTATGTTTTGCATGACTAATATACAACTGAATACGTTATTCTGCTAATTTATTCTGTTTAAACCACTGAAAAAATGTGTGGAAGCTACTAAATCACATAGAAAAAGATTAGTACGCAGGAAAGGGCGCAATATTTTGACAAACTTTAGTTAATAGGTGGTAAAGATACATACAAGCAGTATTAATTAAGATATTAGCCTAATATTTCACCTACCTGACTGGAAATAATAAGAACAAACATGAATGCTGTCAAGATTTTTGCCCTGGAAATCCTGGTTCAGTTCAACGTCTTATGCGGTCTTCTACCTGATTTGTTATAACTTTTGGCAGTCTATAGTACTCCAAATGTTTTTCCAGGTCTAATCGATTAGTACAGCCCAAAACTTAACAATAATTGACCATTTTCAGCAGCAATAATCAGCTACATTTGCGAGTTTTGTTCAGTTCAGTGGCATTATTTACGTTCTATGCTGCCAATATGGCCGACTGATGACGTGTCGTGAAAACACTCCATAACTAGTAAAGAGGAAGAGATGCCACAAAATGGTATTTATTGTTTGAATTTCTTCGAAAATGACACATTTAAAAGCTGAGATGTTGTTTCATACCTAAAGTAACCTGCTCTGTCTTGTCTGTCGGCGTATTTTCAGTTTCCACTTTGCTTCGCGAGAGAGCTCATTTCAGTTCAGTAGCAGTTTTTTCATTTGTAATCAATAAATTGTATTATTTATATCAGCATTATATAGACAATTTGTCACCCTGCTCTCTAGATATTGCCAGCAATACTGGCAATGGCAATATTAAAAAACCTATATCAGTTGGCCACCAGTAAGGAAAGTAATAATCCCATGAGCAGCAGCACATATTAGATTCTGGGATGGCCATGGGGAGAAAGGTGGTACGCGCTGCATAGCACTGTACGGCACCAGACTAAATCCCCACTCAAGCGCACGGCACTGATGTCACCACCTGCCACCGGATAAGAATGGAATTCAAATAGGGAGATGATTTAAAGGAGGTAATTTCCATATGACTGTACATGCAAACTTAGGTGTAGATGCATTCGCTAAAATTGTGGCATAAACGTAGCCTTTAAATGAAGATTTTCACCAAGCTATGGCTGCAATAGGTACAAAGAGATACTGAAAGAATGTTTTTTTCTGTACTTGACCATCATGAGATTACTCATGATGTGCCATGACATCAATTAATTAGATAATTCACCTTCATGACTCTATTAAGCTAAAAACCCAAAGCTTATCTGAGTCACTTCTGCAGTGATAAACAGAAGACCTTGAGAAGTTTCATATCAGACACAGACACTGTTATCCAGCTGTACAAAAGGCAGTGACATCTTCCCAAAACACACCAAAATAAAAGAAACACATCCCTCCCAAAAAAATAGAAAAACGGCAGTGGAGAGGTCTGAGAAACTTGCAGACTGGTGGACCTTGAACAAGTGAAAAACATTGTGAAAACATTTTAAAAAAGCAGTACTTCAAAAAATAGTAAATAAAAGATTTAAAGACAACTTAGTTCTGGGTAGAATAAAAGCACCTCTCAAGTACAGCCAGAAAATGTAACAGGCCAAATTGTTTTGAGACACTTCAGCCACACTTTAAACTTAAAAATGCATGACTGTCATTGTGCTACATAGCAAAAAATCTACTCAAGCGGCTTTTATTTTAAAAGAGGAAAGTGTGCACACATTTATGAAGTGAAACAGTACTCACACATGGCCAAGCTCATGAGCGATGGTGAAAGCAGTACTGAGTCCATTATCCTCATTAATACTGCAACTTCTGTAGGGATCACAAACTGTACCCAGCTCAGCAAGACCTGAAAGTGCATGAGGGAACACAGTGGTTATAGTCCAAACTAAGGATGCAACGATATCAAAAGCTAACGATAGGATAATAACTTGATATGTCCATGATGCAATATTTATTGAGATATTTAAAAAAAAAGACATTTTGTACATTTTAAAGTTACATTTTCCTATCTAATGCACTTTGAGAGTTCAAAATTAAGAGCTCCTAATTTCCTAATTTCTACACTTGAAAGAGATATTTTGAAATTGGACTGCAGTAATGTTTTAATTGCATTTAAACCGCTAGCTGTCAGCAATTCAAACTGCACTTTTAAGCTTTTATTTTGACGGAAACGACAGTAGAGCTTTTATTTTGACGGAAAACTCCAGCTTCAGTGAAAACAGGCAGAAATGCTGTAATCTTCTGTCATAAAAATATAACATAACTGGTGGCCGTTGAGTTCCCAAATGTGCTAAACTCACATGCAATAAACGGATTCACTGCATTCACTGTAAACTGAGCCGTTCTGAGGCGCGGAAAACACCGGATTACAAGCTGATCGCCTGAATGAAGTGCGCGCTTCACTTTGAAACGCGGAGCGAAAACAGACTTGATAAAGGGATTAAGCCATATTGTGCTCGGTTTTAATTTGTTTGACAGATACTGTGCCAAAGCATAATGGCCCAAAAAACAACTTTTTTAAAAAACCTTTTATGTTAGAATAAGAAGTTTAAATATATTTTAAAAACTACACCTTTTGCTCGGAAGACCTATCGTTTCATAAAGTCATGTGACCACGATGATATCAAGATATCATAGTTTTGCTATCGCGATACCACAATATTGATAATACCATTACATCCCTAGTCAAAACTGAAAAAATATTAATCATAACTGCTGTTATTCTCATCACTGCCATCAACATCATTCTCATTGTCAACTTCATACAGCACACTTTTCAAACACAAAGATGATTTACCTAAAGTGTCACACTTGTCCCGTGCTCGACAGATGTCCTGCCTAAAAACAAAAAAAGGATAAGGTTTTACAAATTTGGATACCCTCTTATCTTGCATTTGTGTCTATGCTGTCCATTGCTTTCTTCTTTTTGCACTCATAGCCTTGAAAACCATAAATAATCACTTTGTTACTCAAATCATTTTGATTTCATTTTCAACAGATTTTTGAAATCATACTGCAGAAGGTAGACACAAAACATCACACGACTACACTTATCATTTGTTTTGCATTCTACAACACCTATGAGCTATTAAAACTAGGTAAAGAAATATCCAAAATCGAAACCACCCCTTAAAAAATTGCTCTTACCTTGTGATTAGGATGGCAGTGTCGTGATGTGAGTGATGGTTGTCATCCGGATGGTTCTGGCTTTGCTGCCATATGCAGAAATTTTTCAAACTGGCTTGTGCATTGAAAGAGATAGTGGGACCGTCCTATAGAAGAACAGAGATGAGAACATTTGAATACATTTAGCCATATGGAAATAATTAAAGCTTAACTGTAAATGCGTAAGTACACTGTAAAAGCATTAATTACCACACTATAACTCTTACCAGCTCATTCTTTATGATGACCAACTTCACAATAACAATGTTAATCAGGTTTCCAATGCTGGGATCCTTATAGATGGAGGAAACCTAAGTGAGAGAACACAGACAATTGGAATTCATTATCAGAGCTTCTAATTACTTTATGACAGGGGTCTCAAACTACTGGTTTGAGGGCGTTTCAGCTGTTATTACATTATACACTACTGTTTAAAACTATCAGTAAAATTGTAAGATGGTATACTTTTGATTTGTAAGGATGCAATACATTGATCAAAAGTGACAGTAAAGATATTTACAGTGTTACAGAAATACAAAAATATTAAGCAGCACAACCGTTTTCACCGCTGATAATAATAAATGTTTCTTAAGCACCACATCAGTATATTACAATGATTTCTGAAGGACCATGTGACAAAACAGTTGTTTAAAATTTAAATATTACTTCACAATTATACTGTTTTTACTGTATTTTGATCAAATATGCAGCTTTGGAGACCTTGTTGAACACGTGACATTAACCTCAGCTGTTGAAAAAATGTTTCTTGGCCATTGAGAACTAGCTTGTGCTGCCAGATCCTGCTGAGAATGCAGCCTTTGCCAAGATCAAAATATAGGTCATCTAACCTCCCTGTGAGCTCCAGCGAAAAAGCATGTAAAGCATGCAGCCCATGCAACATACCTGATTTTATTTGTTTTATATTCACATTCATCAAACCTGTCATCTGACACTTTCACCTCATGCTAATGATCTGTCCTGTAAGAGCACCTAAGGCAACGGACACAAACCCATCAAACCAGGAGACTGTCATTAACTGGGCGGAACTTACGATGGACATCAGTGTAAGAATGTAGTGCTGGAGGTTGCTTCCATGATGTTCCACCATCTTGCTGTCTGCCACAACCATGACTTCAACAAAACGGGGGTAGGAGAGGAAACGCTTTGATCTCCGGTGTGGCTTGGAGTCACTGCTTTCATTAGCGGAGTTGTGCTTGTTTTCTGAGGAGGGGAAGGGGGCAGAGAAGAGCCTGGAATTAAGAGTCTCCAGGTCGGACAACATGCTCAAGGGCGACTTTCTCTTCAGTCTGTTCTTGTGTCTTTGGTGTGGCTCTTTATGTCCTGTATTGAAAGAGGAAAACAATACATGTTAATGAAAGAATTATGCATCCAAGAAGGGTTCATCATGATCTATATTAGATGATAATATGGACTGTAGACAGGTGAGCTTCCATAAAAGTGAACCCATCAGCATATTAGAATGATTTCTGAAGGATCATGTGATACTGAAGACTGTAGTAAGGCCTGCTTAAGAATCCCAAGAATCTATTTTAAATCGTAATAATATTACAGTTTAACTGTATTTTAATAATAAATGCAGCCTTGGTGAGCATACAGACTTATGCTCAAACGTTATGGAATGGAAGCTTTATTGTAAACCTGGCAACCTGGTGTAAAAGTAAAAGTTGCATAATGGCTTCTCAACTATGGACAGTCGAAGCTTAGGTCACAATAGACGTTTATAAAGCTTCATTATGATTACAACTTAAATGCAATAACAGGATAGTCTTAATTTCCCCAAGCCTTAAATAGCACAAAAACGCAACACAACCCAGATCTTATACTCAGCGTCAAACAATGGGTATTGATTTTGCACAAAAACTGCTTTGCAATGGGAATTAAAATTAATTCCACTAGACAAAAAGAAAGCCACAATGGATTTAAAATAAGTTTTTCTTCCAGCACATTTGGGGGCCAAATGTTTCCTTGACATAACACAAATCCAAAGGAGTAGTTTAAAAAAGAAAGCTGGCGTTGAGTGCTATTGATAAGCATTAGCCCAGTGCACATTTATTTTTGTAACACTGAATTTACAAACACTTGAAACTGGCATTACTTCACTACAATGCATGTCACCACGTGGCTTTCATGGTATTGGGCCTCTTGAGTTTCCTTATCTTCAGGCCACAGGAAGTGCAAGAGTCAACAGGATTTTGTGGCAGTAAACTAAGACTGGAATGATACCAAGAACTTCCAAAATGATTTTTCCTGTTCCACTGACTTCTACTCAATGACATTTGAAAATAGAAAAGCAAAGGATGTAAAAGATACCACGAATAGCACTATGAGCATTTGAACGTCAATGATAGCATGTCCGTTTCCGTGCCTAGAGGCATTGTGCTGTGCTTATATTCATAATCGTATTTAGATTTACAGATTTAGAACTGGTTAAGATAGCTATACCATTTGCAGAACTATACAGAAGCAATGTGGTAAATGTGTGTAACTTTTCTAACCTCAAAACTTTTCCACTCAAAAGGTAGGTAACATGTTCTGCTTACCTGAAGTTTCACATGTAGTCGAATCATCGACAGTCTTTTTTGAGGCATCTCTTCTGTAGACGACATGAGGTTTGATGTGTTCTTCTTCGTAATGTTGATCACTGTAGCTATGAAGTGGCTCTACAAAGAACTCCCCTTCTTGTGACCTGAAAGTGCCAAGCTAAAACAATAAAACAACAATGTTTAAATTGGTCCGTGGCCAGTGAAGTCTATGCACACATTCGGTGTGTGACTGTAAATTGCCCTTACAACTTCCCCTAAGATTTTATTTACGTACAAATCCTAAGTGGCTGATGGAGTGATAAAGTAAACATACATCGCATGCATATCAGTGCACTAGCCTCTGGGGGGTAATGAATGCAGAATGTTGTTGATAACTATCAGAACATTCTGCTACACTTACAAAGCATAAAGTTATGAAATGTGAATTTCCTCAAAGCCAGCGAGAAGCACATTGGTAAATGCTGGCCTTATCTTCAAAAAGAAACATATTGAACAGGTTTGAGGCCGGTTATTATATTAGAGATAACAGACTTTAGACAAACTGTTTGTATACACCTGAGTATGAAGGGATACAAACCGCCATCACAAACAAGCCTGACTAATTTACTAAACATTGCCTGAGATTCTGCGTAAGAATACATGTGCAATAAATTTAACACTAAAATACCAGGCTACAGGCACTCTGTGCTAATGGGGGTGGCTCCATAGTGTTATTTAGGCAGGTAATCCAAACAAAATAGGTTCAAACCTGAGAGGAGCAATAAATGAATCATGTTGTGTCAGAATTTTTCCAGTTTCTTCAATATGTAGGTTAAAATGGAATAAAAGGTAAACATTAAATGTTTTCAATATTTTAGACTGATATATTCAGCTCAGTTCATATGTTCAGAGCAAACTTGACTGCAAATATCAGATTTATTGAAAAGACGGGTAATTAGGGACACAGATGCTTCCATATTTCAGTACATTCGATAAAAGCCTACAGCTCTCATGATTGCACATTTAAAACTTCTAATGCTTTCTGACAATATGTAACCCTGGACCACAAAACCAATCATAAGTGGCTTGGGTATATTTGTAGCAATAGTCAACAATACATTGTATGTGTCAAAAATTTTCTTTTATGACAAAAATCATTAGGATATCTAGTAAAGATCATGTTCCGTGAAGATATTTTGTAAATTTTCTATTGTACCTATATATATAAACTTAATTTTTAATAAGTAATATGCATTGCAAACAACTTTATTTGGACAACTTTAAAGGCGATTTTCTCTATATTTTGATTTTTCTTTGCACCCTCAGATTCCAGATTTTCAAATAGTTGTATCTCTGCCAAAATTGTCCTATGTTGACAAACCATACATCAATGAAAAACTTATTTATTCAGCTGATGTATAAATCTCAATATCAAAAAAACAGTGGTCCAGTGTTACATAATTTAAAATATGCAGGCCTAACTAATAGGTTTATTGGAGTTTGTGTCATCCATCGACATTCAGTCAGATATATTGCAAGTATTTGATTACTGCAGATGTTTTCCTAGCAACAAGTTTGGAGCAATCCTGATAGTGTGAAATTAATTTGTCCCTGTCTGCAGACTATGAAAAGCAGTCAGTCAAATCACAAATGTTACTAGAACTGAGACAATCTTCAGACTGTGTACAAGTTAAGTTTTAATTAAGCAGGCTAAAGCATGTTCAGATTCATTTTTGTAGGGTTTAATGGAAGTGTAAGTTATAGGTTTATAAATAACTGAATCATGGCTGCATGCAACAAACTGTATTTAAAAGTTTTAGACTTTGTGTGTCAAAAACCATGTGACAGAAATAGGTTTTGAATAGGCTCTTTAAAACAAATGATTCGAAAGAACCGATTCACTAGTTCCCATGACTGCTTTTGATCTGTGAGAAACGACGTTACATGGCGCGAACTCACGTTCACATCAACAGATGACATCTGAGTCCCATATATGGAGTGACATTGACGTCAGCACACTACTGCTGCTTATGCTACTGATAAGTGTGCGTCACCCTTTAATTCACACAGCGTAATTTTGTACGATCACAGACTTAATATGTTGAAAAAATACTTTCTAAGTGATCTGCCTCAAAATCGGTTCGCATGTATCCGACTAACTTGCGCCAAAGTTCTTTTTAAGTGTGTGAGCAATTATGTAATCGCATACGAAAGAACTGAAGTTCATAACATTTGGGAAGTTTCAAAATGTTTACTGCAATCTGTGTCGGATTAATTATAATTAAGATGATTGTTATTAATAATAAACATGTATTAGACTCACCAAACCGGAGCAGAGGCTGATTACTGCGGTGTGCTCCTGCCCAGCGTTCACATGTCCTTTATAAAAGCAGTGCTGATACTCCGTGTCCTCCTCCTCCCCCTCTTCTGAATTATGACCTTCACTGGATGCTCCGAGTATCGTGACAGTGTAAACTGGCGCAATAAATCCCGACTCCAGTGTAAGATTAAGGTAATAGTCCTGCCCAAAGGCAGATATTTGATAATAGACGTGCGGAGAGGTCCAATGATGGGAGATGTTGCCGGTTACTGGGTCGGTACTCCGCTTTCTCCTCTTGAAGTGCACGCCCGTTGGCAGTTTGTCACCGGCTTCATTCACTCTGGTCGGAGTTACAATCTCATACGAGCCAAACTGCGGTAATTTCGCTGTGGACGAAAACACAGAATAAATCGTAAAATCCAGAAAAAAAATTATATTCTATAAATATCGTTTGCGGTGCAATAAAGTAGCTTTTGTAACTTTTTGTGACTATGTAACAAGTGAGTAACAGGGTTGACAGTTTAACAATTTAATTTGACATTTCAAGAGAGCGAAACTTCACTTCATAGAAAATTTGTTTAAATACCTGCTTTTTAATTAACAATAATCATGGTAACAGGGTTGACACTTCAAGATCGTTACCTACAGCTAAACATCAAACAAAGTGATGAAAAAGAGAAGACTGGGGTGTTTACTCTAAAAAAAATCGTTACTAAAAATAAGTAAACATTGTGGTAACAGGATGGATGAATAACCTAGAAACACAACTTTTCTTTAATAATTCATTATGTCAGCCTAGACTACATGCAAAAATTGTTCAGAAAATCTTCATCAAAATAGTTGCTAACAGAGTTTTTCCACAAAACAAATCAGCTGTCAGTCAGTTAGTGTTACTCGAAGACTCTCCATACAGCGCGCTACGAGCTCTGAAGCAAGCAAGGAAAAGTCATTCATTCTCCGCGCCTCAAGGTACTGAGTTGAATGAGAGAGTAAAAGATCACGAAAAGAGCCCGTACCTTTCTCTGAACCTCGCGGTCTCCCTGCTGAAGCTAGTGCATTCATAAAGTCAGAGAGTAATACTAAAAAACTTAGTCCCCAGAAGAACAAAACCATGATTGTCCACGTTAAGAAAAATGAATGCAAGCAATCCCGAATTCAGTATTCCGCTGTTCCTTGAAGCCGCGCTCATCCGGGGGTTTCTGCCGTAAGGTTGCCACATCCAAAGCGTTTCTCCTCTACTTCATAGAAGTGACTTCCATGTCGCTAACAAGCGCTCGGTCGGAGCTCTCGGTTTGCATGCATAATACTAGAAAGGGGGTCGATGCAACTGTGGTGGTCTCCAGTTTGCTGATTACTTAGCCGAGACTTGGGCGTACTCTTAAGAGACACCCCTCTCTCAGAAAGCCACTCCTGCCATATGTGTCGCTAATGTAGCGTGCAGACTAAACTTCATTTTAAAATCACTGAACATGTTACTCATAATGCTCAATCACACGTGCATTATGTTCTCGTTCCTACTTCAGATTGTGCAGTTTAACTGTATGTACATTCAGATAGTTCAGCCTCTCTCTCTAGTAAGATGAGCTAGTTCTTAGTCAAATTGATGTTTACATTAAACGAACAACCTTGAGTCAATAAATAAGTAGTAAACTTAGACATTAGAATATGAATATGACATGAACCTACTGAGGTTTCTCTAGGAAAACTCTTGTGTATGGTAGTTTAAATCTTCTTAGTCTATTTTTTAGCATTTGTGTCTGTACCAACACCTGTGTCCCAGCAATGTGCATTTATATGACTGATAAGTGTTTTTCAGTGGCCAATGCCACTGATACTAGTTATTAGGCAGCAGGGTGGCCGAATATGCTAAGTTTACTAAAATATACGTTAATAACAAATGTTACTTCGCACTCTAATAGCTAACTATACAAGAATTTTAAGAATACTTTGATGAGCTGATTTTTAAATCACTGCATGTTCAGTATAAACATCTTGGGTCGGTACACATTGCTTCTTAAAGCCACAAACTCTTCCAGAAGTATTCTGTATTTACAGGTACATTATCTTCTCTGAAGTGACTATAAACCCGCCACTTCATGGGATTCATTGGGTTTTAGATTTGGACAGAGCAAAGTGGTCTACAAACAGTTTTACATTAGGTTTAGATGAAAAGAGTTTGAGATTCTATCTGTAAAAAGTCCTAGAGTGAATATGGATTTTACTGTGCACCGGGCTATAAGGATCCTGAATTGAAAGTATGAATGAGAGAGAGGCTGACTGTAGCGTGTTGGACTTGCAAACGTGTAACAAGGGTGACCTCAAGTCAGTGTAAACTTCACTTCCTCTTGGCTTTGATGAGTAGATAAGAACTAGAAAGCTTGAATGGATGCTGAAAGTTGGCTCGAGTGTTCAAAGAAGGGTCAAGATGAGTCACTGAATGTCCCTGCACCACTGCTGAACTTTACCTCACAATCAACTGGCAATCAGACGTATGTCTAAATTCCCAAGTTCTACACAAATTTACTTCTTCTTTCAAGCTTGATTTTTTTAACGGCGTAATATCCATCGCCAGGCTTCAAAAGAATTTCATTAGGTTCACTGAAGCAGAAGTTTGTGAATTCTCAAGAGAAAAAAAATGGGTTGAGAGAAGTACTTGCAGTTATGATCCAATAAAATAAAGGTTGATAATAGATTGCACACATACTGTACACACATTTGGATTTTTATGCTGGATAAATTCAACAAAAAGTATATAAGGTTGCAATTATGAGAAACAAATAAAAAATTCTGATACATAAAGTCACACTTTCAAAAAACAAATGATAAGAAACAAAACACTGTGTGATTTTAGGGATATAAAGGTGTAATTCTGAGAAACAAATTCACAATTGTCAGATATAAAGTCGCACTTACAAGTAACAAAGTAGCAATTACGAGAAACAACAAAACAATTTTGAAAAACAAATCCGCGATTGTCAGATTTAAAGTCGGACTTTATGGAAAAAAAAGTGGCAATTACAAGAAACAACAAACCATTGTGAGATATTAAGTCCCATTTGTTGGATATAAAGTTGCAGTCATTTGCAACTCATGTGACATGAACCAACCAATCAGCTTCATCCTTTCCATTAATAACATTGAAAGCAACAGATTGTCTGTATGATAGTGTGGTAAAGTTAGTTTTAGTTTCGATATTCGCCGTACTGGTTTCATTTGCCACTGTTCAAAGATATCACTATCACGATTAGTTTGAACAATTATATAGACATGAAAAAAAAATATTTTAAAACTGTTGTATTGCAAACTTAAACTGGAGAAAGCTTTGATGCGCTATCGCAGCGCTTGATGTATAAGGGTGTAAGGGACCATCTGACAATTCCACCGACTAGATTAAAACGTCTAATGTATTTCAATTAAAATGACGGAGATCGACACTTCTTGACTGACAAGACGGCTGCGAGCGGAAACTCAAACAGTGTAAGTGAGTTGTTCAAAACCTTTCTTTTTAGTAAACTCTGTGTACACAAACAATGTTCTCAATGCTCGAGTTCATGTGTAGAGACCCAGACGATACTTCGAGCAAAGTTTCATGGTGTGTCGAGCCTTCTTAGTGTTGTAAAAATATCGATTTTGATAAGCTCAAAGTTATGCCCTTAGTATTCCCGTTCACCGGCCATTGACCACAAAACGAAATCACGGTCAATCTCAAAAACGGCTCGTTTGTCGTAATTATGCTTTTAGATATAAGTTTGTCTCTTTTACAGTAAAAAAAACAGCCCAGGTTGCATTTTGGTAATAGTTACCCTTTAAGTCTTATAACTAGAAATAGCCTATGCTACAACCTTTGGAACATTAATAAAACCTTCAGTATTTATTTATTTATTTATTTATTTTTTTGAGCAAAATATGTGCTGTGTGCGTAGAGTAAGGAGATATTGGCAAAATCTCACCTGTAGTAAGTCAGTCTGGACACCTACAGCCTTTATGAACAGCCTTTTACGTACAGTAGATTTTATGAACATTGTGTAGTGTACATATATGAAGGAATACATTGGCAAAATCACACCTGTAGTAAACCATTAAAAGTAATACAATCTTTACAGTTTAACAATGTGCATTTCAATGTTAAATTTTTTTTTAAATTAAAATACATTAGACGTTTTAATCCAGTCGAAGGAATTGTCAGACGGTCTCTTACACATCAAAAGCTGCGAAAGAAATTTCCTGCTACAATACACCTGGGCAGTTTTGAAATATTTTTTTCATGTTTATATAAATTGGTTGCATATTATTAAAACTAATGTGATAGTGATATCTTTGAGCAGTGGTAAGCGAAAGTAATCCAGTGAATATCGAAACTAAAACTAACTTTACCACGCTATCATAAATGTGGCTGTTAACACGCACAATGCACATTTCCATTACATATTTGTGTAAAACTTTGGCAAATTTTTATACATTTTTAGCTGTGTTTACATTACCCTTTAAATTGCTTGAAACTGCGAATTGAAAATATGCTTAATGAAGACGCGCCTATAGTGTTACTGAGTTCTGACCAGTGGGTAGAATCCCTCGGTATAAATTATTCACTAGCTGGTTTAAGAAATTTCTTAAATTTCTTCCTCCCCTGACATGCTCTTGCGTATTATGAACACGCAGAATCTGGGGTGGAGGAGTGGACGGAGCGGGCGCAGGGTTAGGCGCAATCATGAATTAGCTATTCATGTGGTGCACCGTCATGATTTTTGGCTAATGCAGGGCACTACTGAATCATGCGCATGTGGATTTAGGAGTGGATATACGGAAAGGCACCTGATAAAGTGGGTATACGCGTATACCTATGTATACCCTGCACTACACCACTAGTTCTGAAGTATCCAATTATTGCATGGTCAAATCAATGAACCTCATTCCAATACATAAAGCGTCAGCGCTCTGGCTGTATAGGCTAATGGTCCGTGTGCTTTATCGTTCATTCATTATTCTATTTTGGAATGAAAGATGAAATTTAAAAAAGGGTGCAGCTTAGTTTTTTGTTTAAAAGAAAAAAAGCAGAAATGGCTGTATTTTGTTTTCCAAATGTATTGTTGTCATCAAATAATAGTATTAGAAAATTGGACGCATTTCCGATCGTTTTTTAATTTGTAATATTTATTTGTACATTTATTGTATTTCATTTGACTGATCCTATCTTTACCCGGAAGTAAATTACACCGTCGTGCGGGTATCAGTGATGCGCGGGTTGATCCGAAATGAGCGGGTGCCCGCGGTCACCCGCGGTTACGAGTCATCCAAAAATATTTTTAATGATATTTGGGTCGCGGTCGGTCGGGTCGTTTGAAATATAGATGCCAATTAAACCTTTGTAATTTATATAGTAGGCTACTAGACACACTTTTCTATGAAATACATAGACCTACACTTTATTGGCTGAATAATATTTACCTTTTGAATGTTGAGCGTTATTAACTGTTGAATAAATGCTGACGCGGGACAAAATGCCCGATTTCCCAACACGTTGAACTGAGCAATACTATTGTACCATTTTAATAGGCTACTTCTAAACGCATATAGCTCAGTAATGTCAGCTTTATGTATTTTCAGAGAGGGGATGGGATTTTTGTTGGGAAAGTCAGGGGAGTGAGAGACGCACACTTCAATTAGACTGGATAAACACATGCAGCATCAATCGTTAAGAAAATGGTATTCCTAATAAATGTCTCGAATATTTTGATTATGTCCAATGCTTCTCTTTCTTTTTGGAATTATTAGACACATTTCACTATGTCTTTTCAAATGCCTAGGTATGTTTAATTTCCTTAATTATAAAATTCAGCACTATTTTTTAACGTTTATTCAAGCAATAATATATAAATTATCTCATGTATATGCTTGTTTAAAACCAGGGATGAATTTCCGAATAAAAACGGTGTTTTTTCTTTACATTTCCAGAGAGCGAAACGAACGAAATTAAGCATTACTTAATAAATTCAAGGCACTATTGCAAAGTTGTGATTGCGAGAAATCATGAATTACAGTCACATTTTCTCATTTATGAGAATTTTGAGATTGAAGAAATAGTCCAGTTTGAGATATAGACATTTACATTTATTCATTTAGGAGAATTTAATTGCAATTATTTTTTTACTCTAAGACGAAAACAGGCTTCCAGAGCAATGCAACATGTTACACTCATTATCATGTTTTTTTTAATGTTGATCTCAGATAAAAACATTTTTAGACATTTTTAGGCCATACCCTCCTGCCACAGTGGTCTTTGGACTGTGCACTTGGTCATGTTTTTTTTCTCCAGAATAAATTCCCACAATCTTGCATTACAAAAATCTTTCTTGGGAACTATCTCAAAATAGAAAAGGGGCTGATTTCTAGGTATCGAAATATGCCTATATCAGCCACTCGATTTACATCTAGTGCTTAGAATTGCTGCATCTTGCATTACCCTGGAGAAAAATGTGTGCGTTTTGTTGTAATAAACTTTTAAATATCAAATGCATTGCCAGGTCAGAGTGCTGACTGTGCTAAAATGAACATGGACACTTTCCAAGATCTAGAGCAGCTGCTTGGGGTCTTTTCCAAATCCAAGCACTCTACAAATTTTATACTGTTCCATGGAATGGGAACACTAGAGATTAAGCAAAGCAGGGATCCATCAAGATTTGCAAACAGAGATTAGACACAAGAGATGAAACTTGTTAAGGTTGGAAAGACCTTTTCCATGCCACTTCGTAACAAAGCCCATCTGTGTTCCTAAAACTTCTCTGCTCTTTCAAAACGTTGTTTGTTTAGATGTGCTTTTGACCAAGAATGGCTGCGTTGAATCATTCTCATTGTGTAATGTTTGAGAGAGCATTTTACATATGGTATCACTGCTGTGACACTGACCATGGCGAGTACTTGGAAAAACGTGTGGGATTGGGCATCCAGATAGAGACAAACTTTGATTAATATGAAATGTGACAGATGGTTTAAGAAAAGTGGTTATATTGTTGATCTGAGCCTTCATGGCATTGCATTACGGCTGCCTGACCCATCTCCTCACATATCTTCTCGTGTCAAACATAAGGACAACATGGTGACCTAATCACTCTCAGCTGTGAGAGAAATTGAAAAAGATAACTCAATGCCCAAACTGCTTAAGCCTGCACGCTGATATGAAGCAGCTGGATGAAAAGAGAGAGAAGGAGGGGGAGCAAATGAATGAGGACCCATACCATTATCACTTGTCATGTCAGGAGAACTATTTTCTTTAGCTACACCTTGTGTTTTACCAAACATTTAGTATCTTCATGAAGGACGACACATGCAGAGAGTCACTGATAAAGGGCACATAATGACATCACTATCTGCATTGTGTGTTGTTATACTGAATGTAATGTTCTATCAGTACAGTCTTCATTTCCTTCTGGCATGTTCATATCTCATTATTACAATTTTTGCATTCATGCAAATGAACAAACCACTTCTTAGGGAAATATGGTCTTTGAAATATACAAGTAGCCGGAACTGAATATTATTAATTAACAACATATAGCCTACTTAAAGGAGAAGTTCACTTCCACAATAAAAATTTACAGATCATTTACTCACCCCCTTGTCATGCAAGATGTTAATGTCTTTCTTTCTTCAGCCGTAAAGAAATTATGTTTTTTGAGGAAAACATTTCAGGATTTCTCTCCATATAGTGGACTTCTATGGTGCCCACAAGTTTGAACTTCCAAAATGCAGTTTAAATGCAGCTTCAAATGTCTCTAAACGATCCCAGCTGAGGAAGAAGGGTCTTATCTAGCGAAAAGAGAAGTGGAAGACGATAAGGGTAGGTCGAAAAACTCATCCTACATCGACGCAGTACCAACCAAGAGTTTACAATGTGAACGTGCAAAGAGGATCAAACAGCATTTACAAAAAAAGGTAAAATGGCGCTGTAGGTCGTTTTTGAAGTTGGAGTAGAAAATTATATGAGAGTTTTCCTACATATCCTAACTGTCTTGAACCGGAATACACATGCAGAGCTAGACAAGATGAGCATTTGAGGTTAAAAAGTATATAAATTGCAATTTTTAAAAAAAATAACAGATTGTTTTGCTAAATAAGACCCTTCTTCCTCAGCTGGGATCGTTTAGAGCCCTTTGAAGCTGTATGTAAACTGCATTTTGGAAGTTCAAACTCGGGGGCACCATAGAAGTCCACTATATGGAGAGAAATCCTGAAATGTTTTCCTCCAAAAACATCATTTTCGCCACTGTGTCTATTTTTACAACCCGCCCCGCCCTGCACCCGCAACCATTAAATAGACATACTATGCATTGTAATGCAAATAAAAACAGCTTTTTTTTTTAGCCCGAAAGTGCTTGGAAACATCGCCCTTTAAACTGGCAACAACATACTGTACGATTGTGAATATGAACCATAAATCAAATCATATTAATAACAAGATAATCAGTGGTGTAACATTAGTGGTGCCGGAAGAAAAGTGGGTCTATACGCTTCATTTATGAATATCGTTTTGAACTTTCTATTTGAACGCATTCGTTTACTGGATCCTTGGACTGAAAGGTTTACAGGTTCACTGGTTTAAGGAAGCTCTGATCATAAAAATCTGCTTCTTTTTATTTGTAAGGTATTGTTTTCGTTATTATGTACTGTTTAAAATGACTAGGGTGCGGGAGACGCAGCGGGCGCACACGCATCAGGTGCAATCACCAAATACATTTCAAAGCAAGCCGGCGCCACGGTCCTGACTGCATCATTGCTGTCTTTATTGTGTGTTTTTAGCGAATATTTACATTCATTCACATATGACTGGATGTGGTTGACTGTCATGATTTTGGCTAATGCAGGATAATGCGCATCAGAGGAGATATAAATACGCATAGCACCAGGCCTGCAAAGCCGAATGAGCGTTCGCTTGATACGCTTGTGGCTGGCAGCGGGAGCTGCTTGGCGCTTTCGTGACGTGACGTGACGATAACCTTATTAAAGAACTTAATAAAATAGATAAATAGATATTCCCAAATATGTAATATAGGCTATAGGGAATTGCACGCAACATACATAGATTTTTTTAATTTATTTTGTTTTTAATGACCCGCCCCAACCCGCCCCGCAAATAAAGTGACAATTTCTTTACCCCCCCAACCCGACCCGCGGGTAATGAGACGACCCGCGCATCACTAGTAGACACGCATCGCAGAACTAGTGCAAGACGAGCATTTGTGGTTAAAATGTTGATCATTAAAAGTTTTTTTTTAGAAAATGTCAGATCATTTAGATAAGACCCTTATTTCATAGCTGGGATTGTATCGAGCCCTTGGAAGCTGCATTGAAATTGCAATTTGGACCTTCAACCCATTGATCCCCATTGAAGTCCACTATATGAAGAAAAATCTAAGAATGTTGTCCTCAAAAACCTTAATTTCTTTTTGATTGAAGAAAGAAAGACATGAACATTTTGAATAACAATTTGTGTTCAGGAGTGAAATAATCCTTTAATATAGAGGTAGGGCTCAGTTCAGGGGTTAGTTGCATTACTATAGTAAGCACATATAACGTGTAACAACGAGATCTGTGGCACACCATTGATTGCCAAAAAAAAAAAAAAAATCTGATTCGTACTTCATTTTCATGTTACAGTGAGTTATGCCAGCTCCTGCGTCAGCAGCACCACATGCATGCATCATGATATTCTCATGAAGACAAGTCGAGAACTGACACATAAGAAAATAAGTTGTCGAATAAAGTTGTTAATTTTGTTTTCTTTGCTCACAAAAAGTATTCACTGAGAACCACTGAAGTCACATGGACTATTTTTATGATGTCCTTACTACCTTTCTGGGCCTTAAACGTGTCAGTTGAGCTGTTGTCTGTGAAGAAAAGCTCAGAAAGCTCTTAGATTTGATCTAAATATATCTTAATTTGTGTTTCGAAGACGAACAAAGGTCTTTCTGATTTGGAACAAGATGAGGGTGAATAATTAACATTGTAAACTTGTCATGACAGCATAAAAATGTCATTTTGTGACAGTAAAAACATCTTAACATACACATAGGTTATGTCTTATGGCTAAACAGTGAGTATTTTCATATTTATAAATTGGTTTAAGAAGTGCCTCAATGTAAAAGAAAACAAGCTTACCTTGTATTGCATATTCCTTTAATCACAGTTTCTGAGAAGCCAATCAGATTATGCCTCCCCATTTTTTACACACAGAAAAATGCTTTCTCAAAACTGTACATCTTTACATCAAAGCCGTGTGCCTGTAGGAAGAGGAACCATGGGGAAATATGCTTGCCCTCTCCAGATGCAGTGGCCTGGCCTTTTGTCATATCATATATAGCTTAGAATTCTGGGTCACAAACTCCATTCTCTGGTTGTCACTGGGATGAGAATGGCCAGGCCAGAGTCCCGCTGGCAGGAGCTTGGAGAGCCGGGACTCACTGTGACTTCAGCCCCTCAGTGTCTGACAGGATCGCAGCGGTGTGCACTGGGGCCCCCGCTGGAGAAAAACAGCAGCCCAAATTACCTCTACGCTCCTGTGTGAACGTGGGCATTCACTGAAAAAAGACGAAAGGGTGGGGGGGAGCTTGAGATTCTGAAAGATCTGAAGAAAGAGTGAGAGAGACATGCTGAGTGAAATACTCTAGATTTATTACAAAAACTGCACCTTTCCAAAATGATACTTTAAGAATGCAGTCAAATGGACAACCTGGCTGAGCTTCAAGACATCATCAGTGATAATGATCATAAGCCTTCACTTTTCATTCTTTACAGACAGCATAAATTATAACTTGGCTGACTGAAACATGAGTGGATTATTCATCTTTTGTGAAATCGTGCAGAGGCAGTGCTTCTAATCACTATGATTGACAGCTTTTCAGTCTAAAACATCAGAAGCTGTTGTTGTGTGTCAGATGATCCAACAATCATAAATAGAAAGTTTGACAAACTTGAGAGAAACTAATTTATAATATCAGCGTGGCTCCTGGCACTATCTGAGTTAACTTGCCTCATTCATTTGCATCCACAACTGAAACAATTGCTATTACCTTAAAGCTTATGCTGTTTTTTGACAAGACCAAGAAAGATTTTAAGAGCATTAAATAAACCGAAAATGCCAAAACTTGGAATTTGCAGCAATGACATACTGGCCACTGATTGTCTTTTGTGTATGTTTCAGTTGTGAACTGGATGGCTGGAGAAGTACAGGAAATATCATATGACAACAAGCTGAAATTCCTATACTTGTATACCCTGAAACGCTCATTCCTCAGGAAACGGCAAGCAAAGCACAGCACTTTATTAAACAGCAAATCCTTTGAGGCCAAAAACATTATATGAAGCTCTAAATAACCTGTGTTTTTATAGTGTAAGCTGTGTCAGGTATAAAAGGAATGTTGCTCTGATTAAAAGAAGCAGAAGAGGGAGGATGTTATGCCCCAAAATTACTATTAGCATAATAAACTGCAATCAATCATACACCCCTACAGTCTCACCAGGAAACAAAGAGAGCCTACAGATAAAAAAAAAAAAACATGCTTTTAAGAATGGCACAATCATAAAGTCTAGAGAAAGAGTGCAAGATGCAGCAAGCTGAGTGTGCTTATAAATGCTGAATTTCAGAAGGAATGATCCGTGAAGTTCATATGTCAAAGGTCAGCATGCTGTGAGAGTCAACAGTGGCCAGAGGTTTAGAAACAAGTTACTACCACACTTTTTGCAGCATCTAGAACATAGTATATTGTTTCATCCATGGCAAAAAAAATGTATTTTAGAGCAACAATACTTCCAAGTCTGTTTCTCACATTTTCAACAACCTTCTAATTTTATTGAGAACTTTCACTGTTTGTATCACTGCGCTTGTCTTAAAGGGTTAGTTTACCCAAAAATGAAAATTCAATCATTAATTACTCACCCTCATGTCGTTCCAAGCCCGTAAGATCTTCGTTTATCTTCGGAACACAAATTAATATATTATTGATGAAATCCAAGAGCTTTCCACCCAAGGGTATCACCATGGTCAAGATCCAGAAAAGTCGTAAGGACATTGTTAAAATAGTCCATGTGACATCAGTGGTTCAATCATAATTTTAAGAAGCTACGAGAATACTTTTTGTGCACAAAGAAAACAAAAATAATGAATTTATTCAACAATTCTTCTCCTGCCTTGACCGTGGTAGTACCCTTGCTGTCTATGGAGGCTCAGATAGCTCTCAGATTTCATCAAAAATATTTTAATTTGTTCATTCTGTCCTAAAACGACCTGTTTTTAAGAGGCGGGTTCTTTAAAGGGATAGTTCACCCAAAAATGTTTATCTGCTTACGCCCAGGGCATCCGAGATGTAGGTGATGTTGTTTCTTCAGTAGAACACAAACAAAGACTTTTAACTCAAACCGTTGCAGTCTGTCAGTCACATAATGGAAGTCAATTGGACCCACAGCTTTGAGAGTTAAAAAAACACACAAATTAAACCCTGCGGCATGTGACGATACATTGAGGTCTTAAAGGTCCCATATTATCAAAATCGAAATTTCCTGGCTTTTTTCATGATAACTGAGGTCTAGGGGCTATGTAACTACCATATGAGTTTCAAAACAGTCAATCCACAGTAAACTGCACACAGCCTGGTTAAAGTAGCTGTTTCTTTTCACAAGCCGCTGTGACTTCCGTACAGATGTGACGTCCGATCTACTCAGTCACCGCCTTCAGTCACCACCCCGAAAGCCAACCACCGTCCCACCCTCCTTTTGTCAAACCCAGACAATATTGTGTCCATAACATTGCTAAGCAACAACAACACGAAAACAAGTCGAGAAAACCCTGTTCAGAACAACGTGAATATAAGAGACCAGAGGCACGTCAACTTCAGCCTCTTTCACACAGCGATTCCGGTAAATACACGGATAATGTTTCCCATGATTTGTTCCGGAGTTGTTTGATTTGGTTCATTCACAGTTGTTTTCCGGAATCTGTGCGTGCTTTACACACAACCCATAAAGACGTGACGTTTGGATGTGAGATGTAATGCGACGCTTACATTTCACTAAACTGAAACTAACCTGAACAATCTGTGCTTCAGAGCTGATAGTGAGGAGCTCCCTGATCGCCGCTTCATTCCACTTTGCATGTATTTTTTCGTTGTGAAGAGTCGCATGATAACGTGCATCATCACTACAACACTGCCTTTATGGTTCTGGCTTTTGTTCACACAGCGCTCGTTCCCGTAATTTTCCAGAATCAGCGCGCATTGTGAAAGGGGCTTTACTAAAGCAACAGTTATGTAGCTTACTGCATTCGGTGTTTGAAAAAGAAAAAACATTAATGATCATTCTGAAATATCCTGTTGAGTATCAGCAGGCTAGGCTCTCTCTATGGCTCTGGGCTCGGCTAAAGCATACATGACCGTAGTTAACTGTGGTTGGCCTGGCTGTGCGTCACTCAGAAAACAACAGGCCAATCAGAAGAGAGGCTCATGAATATTAATTAGATGGGCCAAAATCGACCTGTTTTTGACAGAGCTCCTAAAAAAGGAGCTGTAAAAATATATACTGAGATGGATTTTGGCACTTACACCGCAAATATATATTCTTAAGGACATCAACAACTAAAATAAACCTCCAGAAATGTGTACAATATGGGACCTTTAACACACAAAACAATTGGTCTGTGCAAGAAACTGAACAGTATTTATATCATTTTTTACCTCTGATCCACTGCAATGTCCAACTGTCCTGAGCGCATTCACAACAGCCGGCGCATAGCGAAGAGCAAGCAACCATCACTTCAGTCGATCAGGCTTAAAAGTTGGGAGTCTGTGAAAAGTCAACACTCCCGGATGAGTTCGCAAATGCAAATGTAATCTTTTAGTTTTTAACTGGCTTTAATGTCTTGCTCTGGAGGCAGTGTTTATGCCATCATTTGTGCTCTTGTGACGTCACATGCCACCTCAGATCCAAACGAGCAATTTTTAGAGCTTGTTTAAATAAATGTGTTGTTTATAATATGGATGTTTTAATGGTACAAAGACCTCTTTATATGTCAAAAGATCAAGGCAAATTTTATCATGATCATGACCCCTTTAAGTTCATTGACCTGTTGTATAAAACCAGTATTCCACTTTTAATGGAGTAACTGAGGTAAAGCATTCATTAAGACTGCAATAACCCAATATGGCAAGAATGCTTTTGTTTCAAGACAAAGGGATTTTTCCCTCCTAATTTGTTGTTACAGTCATTGCCCAACAAAGAGCACAGTTTAGGCATGTTGCATTCATGTGGCTATGTACCTATTCATTATTAGACTCCGCATCTGGCCTGAAGAAATTGTTTTGGACAGGTAATTATCAACGATCAGGCAAAGGAGAAATTCCACAAACAATGCTGTTCTAATGAGGCTTTGAAAACTTGGCAGGAAATCAAAGAGCAAATAGTTGCTTACCCCATAATTCAGATGACCCACCTAGTTCTTAAATAGTTCCTTAATAAATTCAGTCCTAAAGGTTTGCTGCTCATACACCATGATGCAAATCTTAGAAAAACAGCTTAAAAACCTTAAATTAAAGGCAGATTCTCTCTTGCAGCACACCGCATATATGAGACATCCTATATTCCCTCAATTTTATTTCAGCTTTATTTTAACTCTTTTACAAGGGTATGCTGGTGTTCCCCCTTTGTAGTTTGCACACCAAATGCTATGCCAAATCCCTTCTGGGCTTGCGGTTTCCTGCGACTATCCATCTGTACAAGCTCTGCAATGTACTCAAAAGGAAAGCAAAGATGAACTGATGTAAATTTGAGCTGCAACGATACGTTCTCCCATGGGCGTTTTACTTGATTGGGCTGCATGTCAGCCTCTGTGCATAATATCTTATCACATGCAATCATATTTTACTCTGTCTGAAGTCACAGAAAAACGTCATTTTGTGTCTTTAGAGAGGTAAAATGTTGCATAAGACAATCCCAACTACCCTAATGACCTACTTATCTTTGTTGGAAGGAGGGGACAGAAAATGAGAGGAGCGGTGAGCTCAACGGAAGCTACTGTAACTGATAAAAACATGAAAAGGAAACGTTCTGTTTTATTACTTGCTGCTATCAAAGCTGCACAGAGGAAGTTGTAGGATCTCATGGTCACAAAGAGTAGTCTTGATGGTTGGCTCTTTAACTATTTCAATTACAGTGACATGACCTAGAAAGGAGGAACAGCAATGAAACATAACATCATAACCGATACATATTTGCTTCTATAAGTCTTTCAACTAGATGTTGGATCACAGTTCAGGCACTGATGTTGGGTAAACTGGCTTGCAGTCAGCATTTGGGTTCACCCTGAAGGTGTGGAGTGGGGTTCAAGTGTGGGCTTTCAGCTGGCAAGCCAAGGTCTTTCAGATCAAACCACACAAAAGGCCCCATTCAACTAAAATGTTTGTCTAATGGGATTGTTTGGTTGTATGCTTGATTTTACGCACCTGTTAGTAATGAGTGTAGCTGGAAAAGCCCAAACCGTTAATTAGCATGGAGTGTTTACATACAGATGCCACAGAGGGGTATCGTCTTATTTCGAAGCAAATGAATTGCATTCGATGGAAGATCAGAGCAATGTAGAGTCTTCTTGTATGTCAAAATACTTATCCTAGATAATTGCGGTCATTTTGTTAATAAGTCAGTATACTAACTAGCTGCACATGCTTAAAGAGTTAGATAGATTTGACCAGCCTTGCTGTTTATGCATGCTGTGAAAGAGACAATGATGATTGTAAATGTCAGCCTTTGAACTCTGAATAGCCATTTCCGCATCAAGAACGCTGCACGTAAAAAGCTTGGTTTTTCTTCCTAAATTACATACCCCATCATTTTGTTATTCTAAATCTAAATTAAGAATTTATTTGAAAGCCACAGCAAAACAATCCCAGTTGAGAAGGAAAATAGCCTGAAATGTTTTGTAATGTAACTTTCCTTCCCATATATTCCTGCCTGGAAATAATGAGAAAGGGAAATTCATAAAAGTGTATAAATAAATGAAAAACATAAACTCTCTATTCATCAATAAATTTATCATGTTTTCTACAAAAACATTACAAAACCTTAAAGGGACTTCTATGGCTTAATATAATGTAAAAGATGTCTCTTACTGAAATATGTTGTAGAAAACCCATTAAAGATTTACATTATTTTAAAAATCAACATCATTTTATACATATTTTGGACTATGGGGGGCGCCATTATTTCGATGACGTGAAATAATTGCACTCTGTGAGCTACTGGTGCTGTCTGTTGCTATTTTTACCACAACACAACAATGGATATAAGTGTAGGCTTAAACCAAATGTCATACCATCGATTTTTTTCCCCCACAAAGAGTCTAAACACCCCAGGATATCGAGTGAAATCCGTGCTGAGAAACTCCCTCAGTGTCCTTGGCCTCATGACAAGTGTTGGCATGTTTACATCCTACCAGGATGGTATCTAGCATTTCCTGTCTCTGCCATTTGTAAGCTCTTTCAGTAGCTGTGGTCAACTAAAAGCCTTAAAGGCATTAGGGCTAAAGTGGAGAGAACAAAGACGCAGGTCTTTAGGAAGTTTTATTCATCCACAGGCATCTTCCAATTCTTTTCCCCTCTTCTTATCGCTAAAAAAGAAGTGAAAACTTATATCGCTTCTCTTGTTGTCCTTCGACCGAAAATTACAAACAAAAACCACACAATAGCTGCGTTTCCATTACAGATTTGCGCAAAACTTTGGTGCTATTTTATAAACGTTGATTAAAAAGTATTGCGAAATGACAGCGTTTCCATTAACCGATGTTATGCGACTGAAACGTAATTTCTTTCCTTTCGCGAAAAGTCATGGCAACGTATTTTTGTGGGATTCTGTGTAGATGCGGAAAAAAAAACATTTCCATTGCTGTTTTGTGTAATAGTCATTTTCGAATTCCCTGAAAAACCGCCTCACGCATTTTTTTGCAATATATGGGAGTTTTTACGCAACTGCCGTGTTTCCATTAGGCGTATTTTCAATTCAATTTCAATTTGAGTAATTTAAAGGATAATGGAAACGCAGATACTGTGGCATCATATCAGTATTTTATTTTCTGAGTTGTGTTGCAGTAAAAATAGCAACAGGTAGCACCAGTAGCTCACCTAATGCAGCCATTTCACATCATCAAAAATAATGGCGCCCTCCATAGTCCAAAATATGTATAAAATGATCTTTCATGGGTCAACTGCAATTGCTGTTTTCCTTTTGCACATGCAGTCTCCACAAAAAAGTGCTCAATATTTATCCTTCACAATCAGGATCATCATTATCATTGATGTTTATAGAACAGATTGGGATGTGATTTCCTAATGGGACTGTGACTACCACCCTCCCATCCTGCCGAATGAATGAGAGTCTAATGGGAGATTACAACAAACTCTGCAAACTTTCCAATTTTCGCTCATTACTTTTTGGCAGCGCTGCTTTGGTACTGTAGCGAGTGATTCTCAGTAGGTCATGAAGTGCATGTTTAATCTTGAGGGACTTCCAGATGTGCGACTGAGCTCTCGAGGAAGCAGCTTTAGATGTTTACAACTATTTGACTACTTTTTCATCTCATCCCCCAACATTTAAAATGTATATAAATATCATCCCAATGGTTTGAAAAAGTTGATCTTTGTGGTTTGTTTAAATAAACATACTAAATTAAAGCATGCAGTCCTTGAGACATACCTGAAGTCTCTTGCTGTCTGAATACTCAAATACTGCCAAGACACCAACACAGTTTTTATGAGAGCTGTTTTCCAAGAGCTTTTTAAATATAATGTACTGTGATCACTACCATTCGTGCAATTTTCAGTGAAACAAAGCTTTTTAGCAGTTTGGTCAAAGCATGGCTTTGTGCCTCATAAAATGTGAGCTGGGTAATAGTTATAGAGAAAAGAAAAGTGCATCATAAATAAAACAGAATTTGACCCATTTAACCTCTTTTAAACACACTGTTTCTTATTTTTCAAACAGAACAATCAAAAGCATCTGGCTGAGCACATTTCTGTAACCCTACAGAAAGCCAACCCGACTGTAACCTTTACAGAAGAGAAGGAAAAAGATAAGTGCTTAGTTCACAATCTCACAAAACAGTGTGTAATGTTGGCCTTGGACCAACTGCTCAAATTATCATCGTGTTGAAGAGAATCAACAAAACTGCTCTGAAATCAATATAAGACGGTAACGGTCCAAAATATGATTTGATACACCATATGCAGAGGTTCCAGATGAGAATTTCATAACATACAGTTCTTTGTGAGTCTGTACAGGCTTATCCATTACTACACTTGATTATGACATCAGCCTTTTCTCTTTAAGTATAAAGAGAGCTGATATACTGTGTCAACTTGCAGTCTAGACATGTTACAGTAAAAACACATGGCACAACAAGCACATCACAGATACACTGTACATTTCAATAGTCAGCTTAATGTTTTGTTTTTACAGCCATTTTTGCTAATTATGATCACCACAGTTGATCAGGGAGTATAAATTAAAAATTAATTTGCTCTTTTGATCCCCTGGTTCTGCAAAAAACAGTGGTTTCAGCTCAATTAAAAAGATATTTTGGTTTAAGGAGTCAGTGATAGTCTTGCACTTTTCAGAGATGTTAAAACAACTATATTGATTCATTATATTTATAAAAAAAAAAAAAAAGTTTTATTCCAGTCAACAAATTTTGCAATTATGCATTGCGGAGACTGACACGGAAGAGAAGAAATTGTTAAATAAATTCATTATTTTTGTTTTCTTTGTGCACAAAAAGTATTCCCATTGTAAAAAGTTTTTACCAGTTTCAACTTAAAAACTTAAGTTTAGCAGCTGCCTTAAGATTTTAAGTTAAATCAACTTAAGCCATTTAAATTTACAAGTTATATCAACTAATTTTTATTGTAATAAGTTAAAATGACTTAAGCCATTTAAATTTACAAGTTATATCAACTAATTTTTATTGTAATAAGTTAAAATGACTTGTGGTTTTAAGCTGATTTAACTTAAAAACTTAAGGCAGCTGCTGCTGTTGAATCTGGTGAAAACTTTTTACAGTGTAGCTTTTAAAATTATGGTTGACCACTAATGTCACATTAACTATTTTAGTAATGTACGTACTATCTTTCTGGGCTTTGAACCTGGTAGTTGTATTGCTGTCTATGGAGGGTCAAAAAGCTCTTGGATTTCATTGAAAATATCTTAATTTGTGTTTTGAAGATGAACGGAGGTCTTACATGTTTGGAACGACAAGAGGGTGAGTAATTAAAGACAGAATTTTCATTTTTGGGTGAACTATTTCTTTAACATGAGAAATAGTGAAAGTTTTCTGTCATAAAACATTTTTTTTTTAGCAATTAATGCTTTAATTTTCCTGTGTGCTACTATGACTCTACACTACATAAACTTCAATTAGCTGTGTTTTTTTTTCATTTTCCTAGGAACTATAATTTTAATGACGAGAAGCAATTAGTTTTACAGTAGTCCTCTACCCTATATACAGTACACCCATGCTGTTCATCTACTTTCTCACGGCAAAGGATGTGCGGAAGTTGTATGGCCTCCTGGGATCGAGTTATGTTAACATTTGGGTGCATCACATCAGTTTTTTGTTTGCTCATTACAGTAGCTCACAGATTTTTTGGTAGTAATCGGTTTTTAAGTAGTAATCAGTTATCATTTCAGGTTATTCAGGCAGAATCATGATTTTATTGAGCCATCAAAAGCAATTAAAAAATTATGCAGCACAGTGATGGTTGAGTCAACAAAAATTTACTCCATAATGTGTTTCTGAATGATTTATGCATTCCAGCATTAATGAAATGCAGATGTTCTGTATTTCATTCTCAATATCATAGAGAGGGGCTAAGAAGGAACAAAGAAAAACATTTTTAGATGCTATCTTCACCTTGATAGCCTAGCCCTCGCTAGATACGCAGCATACCGCACACAAATCTCAGCGCACCAGCACCTCATTTTGAACTTCAGATCAGATACAGACACTTCAAACAAAAATAGTATACTGAAGCACAGATATTTTGTCTCCATAATGAATCCCTCCTGTAGTGCCATTTAAAAATGTTGCTTTTATATCTATAATATATGCAGCTGTTGGGAAAGGAACTGTAAAATAAATAAATACATCAAATAAGTTACAATTTACAAAATTGTATCCACTTTTTTCTTGCTGTAAGACTGGGTGCGGCAATTTGTAAATTTTATGGGTTTTGCTCATCCACGTCCAGCTATTTTTATCTGTACAAAACAGCTTGTTTTGCTGCTTGATATTGCAAATTGGTGTGTCTTGCTATATTATTTTAATGTATTATCTCAATTATGAGCACACTGGTTTGTAGTGCAAACAGTTTTACCATTTACTGCATGTTGTTATTCTTCTCGCTATTTTCCTATAGTGGCTAATGAACCAGAAGTTTCACCAAACATACTTCTGCGTGGATAGAGGATATGTAAGGAATAATTGACAACAGGCCGTTGAATTTTTAGAAAGTAATGCACACCTGAGGTGGTGATTTTGCAGTGTCTCTATAGAGGGTTTGCACTTACATCACAGTTTGGTCAGTTACCCAGATGCGCGGCCATATTGGAGATACTCAAATGTAAAAAATAGCATGGATTGCGTGATTAATGTACTACTGAATATGTTGTTCTGCTAATTTATGCTGTGGAAAAATGTGTGGAAACTGCTAAATCATATAGAGAAGGACTGGAATGGGTGCAATGTTTTGACAAACTAAAGTTAATAGATGGTAAAGACATATACGAGCAGTATTAATTAAGATATAGCCTAATATTTCACCTGACTAGATATGATAAGAACAAACACAAATGTTGTCAAGATTAGAATGCAAAATGTTTCAATACAAGCATTTCAGTCAAATGTAATTTATGCAAAATTTCAAACCTTTAAACCATGGGAGATGATCAACATTCTGCAAAAGTTTAAATTCAGCTCAATTCTGTGGAAAAAATGAGGATTTGGCAACCCTACATCCAATACAAGCTGCATTCAAAGCGATTCAAATACTCTGCATATTGATAGAGACTCCCTAATGTGTGAAAATTATATTCAATATTACAATGTTATGGGAGCGAGATTAAGAAAAAAGTCCTGCACAAGACTTTAAAACAAAATGCACAAAATAAATAGTGACTGCAGAAAGCAAAAGCTGGATCCTGCATTTGAGGCAGTTTAGAAATCCCGGCTGGACACATTTTTTAGGTCCAAAAAGAGAACATGTATGGGGAAAAGAGAATGGTCACCCTAGAATAGTGCAGCCCAAAACATGACAATAATTGACCATTTTCTCTCATTTTCTATTTTCATTCTCTGTGTGTGTGTGTGTGTGTGTGTGTGTGTGTGTGTGTGTGTGTGTGTGTTTGTACAATGTTTGTATGTTTATGAGGGAGACAGCGTGGAGAAAGTGAGTACGCTATATGCTTTTCGTAAATAATAAAATTTAATTTTGTGGAAAAACATGAAAATAAATAGATTTTTTTTATCTTCGCTGCTGACCAGGTGGCTGGTCTTAGCTGGTTTAAGTTTGAAGTAGCTGGTTGTTTCAGCTGTTCTCCCAGCCTGACCAGCTAAGACCAGTTATGGAAGTGGCCAAAACCCTTCTGAAACCAGCCTGCTGACCAGCTAAGACCAGCCTGAATGACAAACTAAAACCAACCAACCAGCTTGTTTTTAGCTGGGTTTTTTTTCAGTAGGGTTGTTATTTGCTTGGTCAGTGTCTTGTGGGTTTTGGTTGTTTTGCTGTTGTAAATAGACTAACATGAAATCATTGGCGAAGTGATATGAACATGTAATGTGGTCAAGATTTGCCTGGAACTGCCTACTGAAAAGAATTGCACACCTTAGAACATTCGTCAGCCAGTCAGATTAAAACATTTAACAGCCCTGTATCCACTTTATTTTTCAATGTGGAAGTAAGCTGTTTTCTGGTAATGTGTTAGACTTTTGGTTCATAAGCCGCCGTAAAGACAATAACAAAGAGAAAAACAAAGTGCAGTAAATGATAAAACTCTTTCACTATATTCGAGGAAACAAATTATTTAACATTTAGGCCCAGTACAAAAATGGTAAAAATGTTTGTACTACTGTGTTCATAATTAAAAGAACACATTAAAAAAAAAAATGGTAAGGCACACCAGTTTGCAATATCAAGCAGCAAAACAGGCTGTTTTAACAGCTGGAAGTGAATGAGACCGGAAGCCAGACACATTAAATTTACAAATGGCTGTGCCCGCTCTTAAGGGGAAAAATAAAGTGGATAGTATAGCCTACATAAAATACAAATTGTTCTTCACAGTAGCTATAAAAATGGGTGTTTATACAGAAAAAAAAATATAGCTGAATTTATATTTTAGGAACAGAATCTTATTTACATGACCTTCAGAACCTTCTCTAGAGCTAAATAACATCAAAATATAAATTACTGCAAGTCTGGAATGCCCTTTTTTTCTTAAGCATATCATGCAGCATGCAGTTTTATGCACTTGTTTAATTGAAATCACTCTTCAGAGTGTCTTTAGATGAACAAAATGTTCCACAATGAGTGTGGAGGAGTGCATTTTATGGCTTGAAAACCGCCTTAGAGCCATTTGACATATTCTTCTTCATCTTGTTTTGTAATTAGGAGTTTTAATTAGAAGCCACCCTTAATTCTTAATCTCATAGCGTGTGACCACAGCCCTCAAACACTCAGACATCCAAACAGGCCTGGAATTCTGTTGTATGTGAAGGAATCATCAACTTCTCATTCACTGCAACAGATAATCTGTCTGCAACACCCAAAGCGGTCTCAAGACAAGAACTTTCGGGAAATATCAGATTACCAGTCGTGCTAAAACCATTACAGTCTATTTTAGTGGGTCACGGTGAATAAACATTCAGGAACTGCTTTAGAGACTGAGAAAGCAGCGTGAAACGATACAGCCTGATGAATAAAGTAGGGAAATTTGAATAAACGGATGTGTTCGCATACTGATCGGTTCCTCGCAATGTGTTCTTGATACGGATGCATTATTAATTCTTCCTTCCTGCCGTTTCCCGTTCTCTGCTCGCATTGTGTGAAAGTTTTCCCGATCAGCAGGGCTCGGCCCACAGGAGTGCATTAAGGTGGCGATGCAGTGAGTGTTCAACAGCGCTGGCTCAGGTTCAAGGCTGGCTGCCTGGGTCATTTTGAGTGTTGGTTAACCAATTTAAAAGAGCTGACATGCAGAAGGTTCAAAAAGCCTTTGCTGTGGGACTTGCTGACTTTCTAAAAAGTAAGACTTTTTTAAAACCCACTTCTCCAGGTGTATTTCCTGTCACTGTATGGGGCATGTTGAGTTTCCATGGCATCTTAAAAAGCTTGCACAGCACTAGTTCCTAAACGATAAGAAGCCACATACCAGTTTTCTTGAGAATTCAACGAATACTTTTGGTTCTTTTTGGAAGGCCACAGCAATACCAGAGCTGTCTCAAGAGATCAGATCTTTCTGAAACTATCAACTAAATAAGAAACTTTTCTTTGAATTCACAATCAAAATTGAAGAAATGCCTTAACAGTCACTTTGCATCATATTACCCTTTGCTAGGTTTTGATAAAGCGTTTTATGTCACTGTAAGACGGTTTAGAGGTGGTTGTTTTTGCTCGATTTGGGAGAAAATAATACCTCATCACACACAAGTGAGAACTGCAGAATTCATCGACTACATTGTGGCAGGAAAGATGAGGAATAACGGCATGTTTGCGGTAAGAGCAATTTTTCTCCATGCAAAATTGGTAAAAGATGGTTAACAGAATGCGCGTGTTCCTGTGCAGAAGGGTGATGTCAGAACGCAGCCACATTTCATGTCAAAAAGCGGTTAATCAAAAGAAGTGACACACATACACAAGTGTATAACATTCAGCAGAGTGGGAGACAAACCACAAACAAAACCGCTGAAAAGACAGTCACACTTTTACACACTAGACTACGTGTCCAAACGTGAGGCCAGATTATTCCCTGTGGCAAACACTAGAAATAATGGCTCAGATTTATGGATGAAGTGAAGACAGAATGGAAGAAAGGAGAAAGGAGGAGTCAAAATTTAGTGTCACATCATGTGTTTAGCATGTGTGATTTTTCCCCAAACCAATTATTTCCAAAGAAATAAGTCATACAGTTTTAGAACAACATAAGGGTGATTTATAAGCAGTTTATATTGCAGTATCCCTTTAAGCACAAACTCCATCCATCAGCCAATTCTAATTATTTCATTGGTCAGGCTGTGACTGGTCACCCCCATGTCACCCAAGATGTTCATGTCTTTCTTTCTTTAGTCGAAAAGAAATTAAGGTTTATGAGGAAAACATTCTAGGTTTTTTTCTTCCATATAGTGGACTTCAATGGCGATCAACAGCTTGAAGGTACAAATTACATTTCAATGCAGCTTCAAAGTGCTCGTTTCCATCTTAAAATCCATCTCATTTTCTCCTCCAACTTCAAAATCTTCTGACAGTTGTTTTACCTTTTCTTGTAAAGGGCATTTGACTTTCTTTGCATGTTCGCTTTGTAAACACAGGGTCGGTACTTCCACCTATGTCATGCATGACCGTTCCACCATGACTGCATAATGCTTAAGTCGAGCAAGTGCAAGATGCTACCTGATCTCATGACGAAAACGTACCTGTGGGAACTTTTTTACAGTAGTCTCTCTCGGCCATAGGACCTGCAAAGCTGCTCATCGCATCGCATGGCGTTGCGTTCTTCTACTGAGGTAAATTCTGGCTTATTCCTTTCAGCGCATCTTCTTCCAGAAACGGAAGTAGCTGAGATGAACTTGATGAATGTTCACATTTGTTTATGGAGATGATGTGGGAGTTTACCTACATGTCCACGTGTCTCACGTGGATGTTTAAAATTTGAAAAGCGGAGCCGCTCGTGGCCATGATTATATTAAAGATGAGTTTAGATGGGGAAAAACTGGAGCTTGTATTGGTATCATATGGATTACTTTATCGGAGAATATTTGTTTTCGACGTGACTTACTTATTAAGTAATTATATTTCTTATGTCTGTAAAGTAGGTATTTGCTGAGATTCAGGCTGTTTTATTTACGTGTCTGTGAAGAGAGGTGACAAAGACCAAGACGGCAGAGAGCACACCGTGTTTATTTTCTTTATTTTACAAAAGTACAATGTTTTGTTGTTATTATGACTATACACAAAGATAAGTAGAGCCTTCGCAGTTTCAAACGATACATTATTCTTATGTGGGATTTTTTCATGTCTGTGGGTTGAAGCAACCCCAATAATGTGATATTTAGCCCCTGGAAGGTGTCTCTCACACTGTCCCACAGCGACATTAAAATAGTGTAGATTAGTGTACAATGTTTAATTCATTTAACATATTTAATATTGGGGGAATCCAAGTTATTCGACATATTTTAACTTATTTTTTAAGTAACACAATAGTTCCCCTGGTAATTAGTTACTTTTATGATGATGTAACTCAGTTACTAACTCAGTTACTATTTGTAAGTAACTGAGAGTCAGTAAAACAGTGAACACTTGTAATAGTTTTCGTACACAGCTATGATTACAGCTCCATATGTTCCGCTTTCCAGATGTAACGCTGGCACAGAATTGGACTAAGGATGCGAAATACTTGGGTATGAATCCTGTGGAAAACATGACTCACGATGAAAGAGCTGAAAGATCGAAAAACAAGCTTGCTTGCGATTGCGTTTTTACGTCACATTCCCTTTTGTTTCGACTATTGGGGAGGTTTTGGTGTAGCTCAGATGGTACGTTATTTGAAAACATCATGGAGCATTAGAGTTATAGCGCCACTCAATGGACATATCAAGTTGGAACTGCGGTGACACATACAAAACCAACGTCACATAAAACGTACCATATGTATGTTCATCTGTTCTGGAGAAAATTTTCAAAAAGTTTAAAAAGTGGTTAAGTATATACAATTTTATTTTATTTTTTAGAAAATGACCGACCATTTCGCTAGATAAGACCCTTTTTCCTTAGCTGGGATCGTGTACAGCCATTTGAAGCTGCTTTAAAACTGCAATTTGGACCCGTTCATCCCCATTAAAGTCCACTATATGGAGAAAAATCCTGGAATGTTTTCCTCAAAAACCTTAATTTTTTTTCTTTTCCATCTTAGATGACATGGGGGTGAGTAAATTATCAGGAAATTTTAATTCTGGAGTGAACTAATGCTTTAACAGGTGCTTGTGTGATTATGTTAACAAATGAAATCTGCTGCAGGGCAGGGTTTGCATTTATCTTACTGAGAAAAATAAATCACACATTTAACATGGACCAAACAGACACAAACCAACAGAAAGCAAAATCCCAGATATGCATGCATTTCAACTGGGGTAAAGGTACACTTGTGAAAAGATGCCCATGGAGAACCGAAATGAGTAGAGTAGCTCACATTTAAGTCCACTCTTAATTTCACTTGCATCTAAAATCCCCCAAAAAATACTGACTTGCAAAATGTCTGCCTTGATATTTTCAAAAGCTTCTTGAGGCTGATGTATGTCATTCAACACCTCTAAATGATGTTCTTTGTTAAGAATGATGAGAATGAGGTTGTCTAAGAGCTTCAAGTAGAGTTTCTATGTATGTGTGTGTGTGATACGCACTGTGGGCCTCCAACAGCTGGTACCACTGAGGTGGCAAGCACTTGGAATATGTCACTGGCATCTGTCAGTATGTGACAACGTCTCTGGTAAATCCTACAAACAGATGTTTACCTCAACTTTTAGTCACATACTGAAAAATTAACCACATTTCATTATTCCATGACGTTGTGGAATATTAACTCTTTGCTGACATAATCAGTTCTAAACAACTTACAGAGTCATACAAGCATATTCTAGAAAAAAAATCTATTCAGCTCTACTCATACAGACTGTGTCTGTAAAGATTCCCTTTTAATTTGAACATAAATATTAAGAAATGAAACTGCACCAGTGCTATGGTAATATTAGTATAAAGCTGAGTGTGTGTGTCTCTCAGACCTCGATAGCAGTGTGATATTGCTTCTCTGTGGTTGCATCTGTGTGGTAAGTAGACGATTATTTCCAAAAATCTTTGAAGAAAAAACAGGAGACAGATGGAGAGAGAAAGACAGAGAGTGAGGGGGATGAAAAGAAGCAAATGAAACTGATAAGAGTAGCCAGATGCCCCACAGGGAATTTCAAAATAGTAATTCTGTTCCAAAACCTAGTGAGCTGCACCTACTAGCTCATAGTTATCACTCATAAGTGATTTGACGTGCTCTACATAGCATGTCACACAAATAGCACTGCACACTGGAGACTCAGTTGACAGTTGTTTACAGCAAAGTTTGATGATGGCATTTTGCTAACGACACTGATAAAGTACACAATGATACTTAAGCAAATCCACCGCAAACAAAAAATACTGAGTAAAACAAACTATTTTTAAACTATACTTTTAAATAGTAAACTACTGAACTAACCCAATCAAGGCTTATTGGGAAAATGTGACTTGGCATTCTGGCATTTATTCGAAATTACGATTCCCCTTCGAAAGGTAACTCTCGTTGCGTCATCATTTTTGACGACTGCTAATGGGGTAACTCCTGTTTACTCCGATACTGAAGCCTGATTTGTTAACGTTTGTGAAGTTGCACAAACCAATGGCACTTTCACCCGCCAGAAAGGGCGGAGCTGACTGCTTTATAGGTCAGCGAAAAGCACCATATCATCAGAATCTTCTCCTTCAGCGACGAGACCATCTCTTCGCTGACTCTGCTGCAAGAAGCCGAAGCCGAGGAAGAAGCTAAGAAGCTTACCTGCTGCCCGCTCAGCGCTCTGCCGTCCCGCCGTGGAACTCGCCACCTGCAGTGGACTCCGCCTCCCCTGCGGCTATCCGGCCAGGACCGAAAGAGCAAATTTGAGCAAATTTCCAAGCACGTTGTTGCAAATGTCGCTTCGCGAGTGTGGCTCATGCAAAGAGCCTTTGCATGAAATGGACGGTCACAGCGAGTGTGTCGCCTGTCTGGGGATTTCCCATGCGGAGGCTGCGCTCGTTGAGGCTTCATGTTCTCATTGCGAGGACATGCACCTCTCCCGTCTTCGCTCGCGGATCGCCTTTTTCCGAAAAGGCGATCCCCCTCGCCATGTTCTCCCGCCTCTCTCTCCACGAAGGAAGAAGCAGCGGAACAGTGGGTCTTCTCTTCACAGTGCGAGTGATGTGACATCGGCGCGGCGCCCACGCCCTTCGGCAGTTTTCGGCAGGGCAGAGGTCGACCTCTTCGCCTCCGAAGACAACTATCACTGCCCAATCTATTTTTCAAAAGCACGGGATGCTCTGGCCCACGATTGGCCCAACACCCGTCTGTATGCTTTTCCCCCAATCGCCCTGCTACCCCAGGTTATCAGGCGAGTCAGGGAGACGAGAGCCCTTAAAGGGGCCCCCTTTGAACCGCTCGCTTCGATCGGCTTAAGGGCCCTGACGTTGAAAACCGCTCTGCTTTTGGCCCTAGCGTCGGTCAAAAGAGTGACTTGCAAGCCCTGTCTGCCAGCGCTGCATGTCTCGAGTTTGGGCCTAATGACTGCAAAGTCATTCTTCAGCCACGCAGTGGCTATGTACCGAATGTGCTCTCAACACCGTTTAGAGCTCAGGTCATTTCCCTTCTGGCCCTCCCTACTGCGGACGGCGAACAGGGTCCCAACCTGCTGTGTCCTGTCAGGACACTCAGGGTCTACTTTGAGCGTTCTGCGTCTTTCAGACAATCAGAGCAGCTCTTTGTATGCTTTGGAGGTCGCTCTAAAGGGCTGCCAGTTACAAAGCAAGGATTGTCACTATGGATTGTTGACGCTATAGCCTTAGCTTATGCTTCGGCTGATGTACAGTGCCCTATCGGGGTGAAGGCCCACTCCACTAGAGGGATGGCCTATGCCTGGGCGTGGTCTAGCGGAATTTCTATTGGGTAGATCTGTGCGGCCGCTGGCTGGTCGTCGCCATCTACCTTTATTAGATTTTACCTTATCTCAGGGAACCGAGGTTACGTGAGTAACCGGAGCGTTTTGTTGCTTCTTGCATGTTTTGTGACACTTCCAAAGTGAAATTATGAATGTGACTCTTGCAACATTTTTATGTTGGTCGTAGTATGTAATACACCAACGCTAACACTATCCAATATGTAAACAAAAGCAAACATGAGCTAAAACGCATTTGCTAAAGCAACATTTTTGTTTGCTTCTTCAACTCTGAACTGTTTTATCATGACTCATTTCACTGGAGTTGTATCTGAGCGTTTCTCATCACAAGTGCAACGCTGTACCAGGTCAGTAAGTTTACTACGTCAAACAGCCATATACATGTGGAGGTGGTTATGTGATGCAGACGTCAAGTGTATTAGTTTACAAATCTTGCATTACAGGAAATTACATTTTGAGGTCATAACATAGTATTGGGCAAGAAATTGTACAAAAATGAGTCTTTGTTAATTGGATCAGCCTCCTAATCATAATTTGTATGAACATGAATAAAAGTTGTTGCTGTTTTACTACCATTTCCACTGTATACTGCAATGAACTGTACATATAGGTAGTTTTATATAAAAAAAGTAGGTAGAGGCATGTTTTTCAATTAGTTTTATTAAAGGGGGTATGGAAGCCAATTTCTGCAAATTAAAAAAAAAAAAAGGTAACTGCAACTTTATATTTTACAATTCTGACTTTTATCTTGCAATTGTAAGTTTACATCTCGCAATTTTGACCTTTTTTATCAGAATTGCATGATACAAACTTGCAATTCTGACTTTTTGTCTCAGAATTGTGATATAAACTTGCATATCTGAGAAATGAAGTCAGAATTGAATATAACCTTGCCATTGCAAATTATAAAGTCAGAATTGTGAGATGTAAACTCGCAATTCTGAGAAATGAAGTCAGATTTGCAAAACAATTGTTATTTATATAAAAAAGTCTGAATTGTTTATATAAAAAAACTCACAATTGCGAGAAATAAAGTCAGAATTGTGAGATAAAAACGCAATTCTGACGTTCTCTCCCAAATGCGAGTTTGTATCTCGTTATTCTGACTTTTTTCTCAGAATTGTTAGATAAAAACTTGTTATAAAGTCCAATTTTGAGGGGGGAAAAACTTATGTGTTATGAGAATCGTGAGTTTATATCTCACAATTCCAACTTAAAAACTTGCAATTGGGTGTTATAAACTCTTAGATTCTTAGAAATTCTTAGAAAAAAAGTCAGAATTACAAGTTTATTTCTCCGAATTGCGAATATGTTTCGCAATTCTGACTTTATAACTCGCAATTGCGAGTTTATATCTCACAATTTTTAGAAAAATGTCACAATTACAAGTTTATTTCTCCTAATTGTGAATATGTTTTGCAGTTATAACTCGCAATTGCAAGCTTATATCTCACAATTCTTAGAAAAAAGTCCAAATTACAAGTTTTTTTTTTCTCCGAATTGCAAATCTGTCTTGCAATTCTGTCTTTATAACTCGCAATTGTGAGTTTATATCTCACAATTCTTAGAAAAAAGTCAGAATTGCGAGTTTATTTTTCCGAATTGTGAGTTTGTTTCGCAATTCTGACTATAACTAGCAATTGCGAATTTATATCGCAATGAGAAATGAAGTCAGAACTGCAATACAAACTTGCAATTACTATTTATATAAAAAAGTCAGAATTGTTTTTTACAAAAAAGTCAGAATTGTGTGATAAAAACTCACAATTGCGAGAAATAAAGTCAGTATTGTGTGATAAAAACTTGCAATTCTGACTTTCTCAAATGCAAGTTTGTATCTTGCAATTCTGACTTTTTTTCTCAGAATTGTGAGATATAAACTCGCAATTGGTAGTTCTAAAGTCCAATTTTGAGGGGGAAAAACATATATGTTATGAGAATTGTGAGTTTATATGTCACAATTCCGACTTATAAAATTGCAGTTGGGTGTCATAAAGTCAGAACTGCAAGAAAAACTCTTATATTCTTAGAAGATAAAGTTTATTTCTCCGAATTGTGAGTTTGTCTCGCAATTCTGACTTTATAACTCACAATTGCGAGTTTATATCTCACAATTCTTAGAAAAAAGTCATAAATGCAAGTTTATTTCTCCGAATTGCGAGTCTGTCTTGCAATTCTGACTTTATAACTCGCAATTGCGAGTTTATATCTCACAATTCTTAGAAAAAATTCATAAATGCAAGTTTATTTCTCCGAATCGTGAGTATGTTTCGTAATTCTGACTATTAATCGCAATTGCGAGTTTATATCTCATAATTCTTAGGAAAAAAGTCAAAATTACGAGTTTATTTCTCCGAACTTCCAGTCTGTCTTGCAAAAAAATTCATAAATGCAAGTTTATTTCTCCGAATCGTGAGTATGTTTCGCAATTCTGACTATAACTCACAATTGCAAATTTATATCTCACAATTTTTAGAAAAAAAGTCAAAATTGTGAGAAAAAAATTGTAAGAATTGTGAGGAAAAAAGTCGCAACTACCTTTTTTTATTTTTTATTCAGTGGCAGAAGCAGACTTCCATAGGGAGGACTTAAGGCCTGTTTACACCAAGGATGATAACTTTAAACATAACGATAAAGATATAGTTCTAAAAATCATTCTCAGATTGATCATTCTCTTTCAGATTGATATTTTTTTTAGCTGATGAACGATAAAAACATTTGAAACCAAATCAGAATTAATCGTGGTTTAACAAGCTCGAAAATGTATAGCGGCAGATGCGTGTGTGCTTAAACATACAATATCGTCCTCTGGTGTGGACACTAATATAGTTGTCTTTAATAGTTATCATTCTTGGTGAGAACAGGCCTTTATTCTGCTATATTATGCATGGCACATTCTCCTATTCATAGTAATGAGAGAATTACAATGCATTCAGGGATTGCCGTCTCTGAGAAAGATACATGCAGTGCTGCTTAATGAGGCGTTTTCAAGCAGTTACGGTTGTATAAGTGACAAACAAAGTTGAATAAAGCTCAACTTCATTCAAATGTGCAGTGATATGACATGGTGACCATCTACACGAGTGCAAACAATGATCTGATACACAAGTGCACCTGATAGCAAGAATAACTACTAGCAAACAACAGCACAGCATATAGGCAGCACACTATGTTTTGGAACAGAGTGATAGTTTCCACTTGACATTGTATATATAGTACTACATATGAAGAATAGCAGTACCATACTGTGCACCACCTGTAATGTCAGAGTATTCTCTGTAACATAAACTATCTTCTGCCTCTTTGAGATGGCCTTTCCAGCTGGGCTGGCATATCTGTCTCCACTCAGTTCTATGCTCACACACACAAACAGTCATATGTCTGTGCTATTCACTCCATCGTACAGGCTGATAGTACTAACATTTAGGGAATGTGCTTTTACAACAACAGTCTCCCACTTACCTAATGGCAAAGAAGGAACAGTTGAGCAACGTCTCTTCGCATACCCTCTTTTTTCGTTCATCCTTTTCTTCTCAGTCTCCCTCCTATGACAGCCCTACAACCAGAGGAGATAATTGTAGAAGATGACATGCAGAACATGCAGGTGTTTGGAGGAATTCACAGAAAAAGTATCATTGAAAATAAGTAAACAAGCCCTTTCTGGCTCTTTTTATCTAGTTGTAAAAGTCTCATATTACCTACCGACATCTTCAGAATCAAGTTGACGATGAGGAGAATGTGAAGAAGATAAGAGAAACATGCCTATTCAAAGCTTTATGGGCGGTTATCTTATAATCTTTGGTAATGTTTAAAGTGGTTTGTGGTGAACTACAACAGTCTGGAAGACAATCCTTCAGGCTATGCAGATCACTTTGAGACACTCATCATGACACCTACCCTCTTATAAAACCTCAAACACAAGCTCACACACAGACCACAACGCAAAACAGACATTCCAGCTAATTATCCGCAAAAAGCCACTGTCTCACATTTCCTTAAATGCAACAGCAAAACTATTGAAAATGACTCGCTAGAGTTTACTGTTACTAGAGCTTGGCTGTATTTGAATAGACTTTTTCTAGAGTATAAAGACCAAGTTTGTTCAAGAGATTAAGCACTTGTGCATATGAGTAGCACAGACCTCCCACGCTACATTAATGTGAGTGTATTCATTTTTAATATTCCTCAGACACTCTGAAATTATCATGTCTGTTGTTGTTTTTATACAGCATATGTTCTGGTGCAGTTTTGTCACAATTGCCACTCTACAGCAAATCTCTCTATGAACTCATAATAATTCCTTTGGGTGCGATTCAGATTTTTAAAAAACGCCACATGTCGAACTTGGTTTGGGATAGAAAAACATTTTCTGAAACAGAATGCAATCTGTTCAGAAATATTGCATTGAGTCGTGCCTGTTCTTAAAGGAGTAGTTCACTTCCAGAACAAAGATACAGATAATTTACTCACCCCCTTGTCATCCAAGATGTTCATGTCTTTCTTTCTTCAGTTGATAAGAAATTATGTTTCTTGAGGGAAACATTTCAGGATTTCTCTCCATATAATGGACTTCGATAGTGCCCCCAAGTTTGAACTTCCAAAACGTAGTTTAAATGCAGCTTCAAAGGGCCCTAAATGATCCCAGTCGAGAAAGAAGGGTCTTATCTAGCGAAACGATCTGTCATTTTTGAAACAAAATGACAATTTATATTCCTTTTAACCTCAAATGCTCATCTTGTCTAGCCCTGTGTGTACTTCTGTGTATTCTGGTTCAAGACAGTTACGGTATATCGAAAAATTCCCATCTCGTTTTTTTCCCAACTTCAAAATCATCCTACATTGCTGCAGAAGTACCAACCCAGTGTTTACAAAGTGTGCATCGCAGAGACGAGACAAGACGAGCATTTGAGATTAAAAAGTATAGAAATTGTCAATTTGTTTTCAAAAATGACAGATCATTTTGCTAGATAAGTCCCTTCTTCCTCGGCTGGGATGGTTTAGATACATACAGTCAAGCCCGAAATTATTATTATTATTATTATTATTATTATTATTATACCCTTGGCAAATTCTGACTTAAAGTTACTTTTATTCAACCAGCAAAGTTTTTTTTTTTATTAGAAATGACACCCTATCATCTCCCAGAAGATAATAAGACGGTGTACAAGAGGCATCATTGTGAAAACAATTATTACTCATCTTTTATTTACATTTGAACAAAAAGTGGCATGTCCAAAATTATTCATACCCTTCTCAATAATCAATAGAAAAGCCTTTATTGGCTATTACAGGAATCAAACACTTCCTTTAATTGCTGACCAGCTTTTTCCACTGGTATTTTTGCCCATTCATCTTTAGCGATGAGCTCCAACTCTTTCAGGTTGGAGGGTCTCCTTGCCATCACCCTGATCTTTAGCTCCCTCCACAGATTCTCAATTGGATTTAGGTCAGGGCTCTGGCTGGGCCACTGCAAAACATTAATATTTTTGTCTGCTAACCATTTCTTCACCACTTTTGCTGTGTGTTTTGAGTCGTTGTCGTGCTGAAATGCTGAAAAAGTTTCTCTGCAGACTGCCTGATGTTGTTGTTGAGAATTTTGATGTGTTGCTCCTTTTTCATGGTGCCGTTTACGGTGATTAGGTTCCCTGGTCCACCATGATTGACAGTGGGATGGTGTTCTTAGGGTTGAAGGCTTCTCCTTTTTTACGCCAAATGAAGGCTACATCACTGTGGCCAATCAATTCAATTTTTGTTTCATCTGACCATAAAACAGAAGACCTGAAGTCTTCTTCTTTGTCCAGATGAGCATTTGCAAAGGCCAAGCAGGCTTTTGTGTGCCTTATCTGGAGAAGTGGTGTCCTCCTTGGTCTGCGTCCGTGGAACCCAGCGGTGTGCAGTGTTCATTGGACTGTCTGCCTTGAGATGTTTCCACCAGCAGAGCCCAGATTCATCAGGATGGCCTTGGTGGTGATCCTTGGATTCTTTTTTTACCTCTCTCACTATCCTCCTGGCCAGCACAGGTGCCACTTTTGGCTTCTGACCACGTCCTCTGAGATTTTTTACGTTGCGGAACTTCTTGTATTTTTTAATAATACTTTGCACTGTAGCCACTGGAACTTCAAAACATTTAGATATGGTCTTATAGCTCTTTCCTGACTTGTGAGCAGCCACAATGTACAGCCGCAGGTCCTCAGTGAGCTCCTTTGTCTTAGCCATGACTGTCCACAAACCAACAGCAGAGAGCTTTCTGTTTTTCACCTGTTGAGTTGATTAAAACAGCTGTTCCCAATGAATCAGAATAATTAGGATGCTTTAGAACAGCTTGGACTATTTGGAATGGTATAGAACTTTGGATTTTCCCATAGACTGTGACAGTCTGCAAAGGGTATGAATAATTTTGGACATGCCACTTTTTGTTCAAATGAGAGAAATATGAGAGAAAATATGAATTCTGTGAACAAGTGACCGATTTCAGCCACAGCTTCAGCATGTATTTATAGTGTAGGGGGACAGGACTCCGGATTCTAGAGAGCATTTGATTGGACAGAAACTTTGATGAGAAGCTGAAGTGCAGGGTGATATCATCAAAATCGTTGACCGATATTGACAGAAGTTAGGGACTGTAAGTTTTGAATGCTTATATCTTGTAAATGCAAATTTTGTCATTGTTTTGACACACACTAGCTTATAACTTTAAGGCTAACATATTCATACTAAAAGCCAAAAAACTTCCATTTTGACTTCATGGGGGCTTTAAACTGGGGCTGGGACTTTTCAACATAAACTTTTAGCAAAACATTACACACAAAGCTGATATTACGGTAATTCTCCTCAGACTTTATGGTCGCAAGATTTGGAAAAGTGAGTTGTGATTTATGCAACCTCATCTCAAGCCCCGTTATTCTGTCCTGCCCGAACTCCTCCCTTCACATCCCTTTCCTTTGCCATCGTCCTCCTCTCTGTTCGCTGGTCAGTTCCAAACACACTCAGTAACTGCAGACGTCACTGCGCTCATACGCATGCACAGAGATATGAGAGGACAACGTCATCGGGCTCTTCGGCATCTGGGAAACGACGTAGCTTGAGTGTTCTTACGAGGCACAGCTATAACTCTGATGAAACGACGTGGATTTTACAATAATCTGCATGGCGTCAGTTTAAAAGAACATTTGTTCACTAAAGAGGTATTTTATGGTAGTTATGTACTTCTGTGCAGTGTTACGTTGGTGAGGTAACAGTAACACTGAAACCATTGCACAAAGTAGTAGTAAACAGAATGTAGTAGCAAAACAACAATATAACACTGCCAGTTTAACTGCTTAGAAATTACACAACCAGTCAAAAGTTTTTGAACAGTGAGATTTTAATTGTTTTTTATTTAGCAAGGATGCTTTAAATTGATCAAAAGTGATAAAGACATTTATAATGTTACAAAATATTTCTATTTCAGATAAATGCTGTTCTTCATCAAAGAAACCTGAAAAAATGTTACAAAAAATTTCAACATAATAATAATAATAAATGTTTTTGAGCAGAAAATCAAAATATTAGAATGTTTTCTGAAGAATCATGTGACTAAAGTAATGGTGCTTTGAAATCACAGGAATAAATTACATTTTAAAATATATTCAAATAAAAAACTTTTATTTTAAATAGTAAAAATATTTCAAAAGTTTTCTGTTTTTGCTGTACTGGATTAAATAAATGCAGGCTTGGCGAGCAAAAGAGACTTTTTAAAAAAACATAAAAAAAATCTCACAGTTCAAAAACTTTTGACTGGTAGTGTACACACTGTTTAAAATATTGGAGTCGGAATAATATATTATATTTTTAAACATTTTTTCCCAAGCAAAAATGAACAATAACATAAAAATATTATAAAGTAAATTATATACATGTACATTTTCACTATATTATATTTATATTTTTTGCCATTATAATTTTTATTTTTTATTTTAATTGCATTTAAATTGTAATTACATTTTACAATATTATTGTTTTTAGTGTATTTTAGGTCAAATAAATGCAGCCATCACTACCACATATGACCACTACATGCAGAATTTTTTTTTACAGTACTAATATATATATATATATATTTAAATTACAAACATTATCCCCGTTTCACAGACAAGGCTTAAGCCTAATCCTAGACTAAAATGTAAATCTGAGCCGTTTCAACTGAAAGAAACTTGCACTGACCATTGACTAATCTTAAAATATATCAGTGCCTTTGTTTTGTCTCAAGACACATCGGTAATGTTTTTTTCTAAGCAAGTTTATAAAAAATTACTTAAATGTCCTAATTGAACTATGGCCTAATCCTGGCTTATTCTAAGCCCTGTCTGTGAAACCGGGCCTATAAGTATCATATTTGAGCAGAGGGTTGTTAAGTATTTGCTGTTGTAGAATAAAACCTCCCCCCCCCCCCTTTTTTTTAATGAAAATGTTTGCAATAAACTAATACTTTTGCAATCATGCAAATGCAAAAATAAACAAGTAGCCTATTAATAAATTAAATGCATGTACAAAATGCAGTTTTAGTCCCACTTTATTTTAGGTGGCCTCAACTACTATGTACTTATATCCAAATTAATTCAAATGATTTGATACAATGCATGCCTTCACATTGTACTTATATTTAAAAAAATACCTGTAATTAATTTCTGTTTTCGTTTATAATTACACTGTTAACTCATCCCTTACACCCTAACCCACTCGTAAACCTATCCAAACCACCAAACCTGTCCCTAATCTTACCCGTATCCCACTTCAACAGCAGCAAATGTGTTTTACAATACAGTCTGAACAATAAGTACATTGTACTTATTTTTTTAAGTATGTACATTGTATTCAAGGTCATCTAATATAAATTGGGACCACAGTTTTTTCTATTACAGCTCACCTGGTAAAAACTCTTCACAAAACTACTTCACCAAATAAAAAATGTTTTATAAAAGTTTGAATTCAATATTTCATACAAAACACTGAGTCACAGACAATGAAACATGTTACAACCATCCCTGGCCTTCCCTATATTACAGTAGTTCACAATTTTTGGCTTTACTCCTGAAATCATAGCTAGTCTACTCAGAAATGCTCTGTGTATTTTGGCCAAGGTTTGTGTGTATTAGCAAGTGTGTAATCGTTCTATTTTTTGCTCTCACAGCAGGCGTGCTGAATGAGATCTGCTGCTTGTCCCGAGAGACACAAGCAGTGGCCTTTGTTCTACAAGGCAGCTGAGCATGCTCACTTGGTTTTTCCCACAGAACTGGGCCGCTTCAGCACTCAAAACATTCGCACCGACTCCCCTCCCTTAGTGTGCAACGTCAGAAGCAAGTAGCCCTGTCACTTCCTTCTGTCAACCCAACCTATTATTGTTCAGGACATCCTGTGAACACCTCCATATCTAGCATCCTTTCCTACTTCTTAGATGGTTTAACAACGTGTCGGAAGGCCATGAATGGGATGTGACAGTGCCATCTTAACGTAAGTGACCCCACCTTGGTTTCATTGTGCAGGCCTTTCCATACGCCTCTCCCAGCAGTCTAGCATTGTCATATCGGAGATGTAATCATCCTGGGAGGATGCGACCTCCTCCCTACTAGTACTCCTTACTGTAATAGCTGAAACATAAAGCAGATTCATTAACTGAAACATGTAGACGAGCTTTGAGATGAATTTGTGGAAGGAAGTCCAGGCGGACGACGAGAAGAGAAAGATCCGAAAGGGAGAGACAAGCTGCCTTGCCAAATGTCCCGAAGCAGGAAAGGAGAGAAGCTGACCAAGTTTGATAGTGTTGAAGAAGATTAGATCAAGGGATGGAGCACAGAAATGCTGCGTCTTCTGGAAGATATTTCCTTTCCAAAAATGTTATCTTCGCCTTTTAAAGCTTGTGTGAAGACACCTACCTCTTTGAAAAAAACGTACTAAGCTGGTTGATAACATCCCTTTGATATCCGACTTTCAAACGCATGCTGTCGCAGATCTACAAAGATAAATGTGTGTTAAAGAACATTTACAGTGAGATCCAAATGTATGAGAGCATACTGAAAATCTAGGATTTTATTTACAATTAAACCTGGAAAGGTTGAATCACTGATGTTATTATTTTAACAATGTTCTTACTACTTTTCTGGGCCTGGAATGTGGTAGTTGCTTTGCTGTCTATGCAGGGTCAGAAAGCTCTTGGATTTCATCAAAAAATATCTTAATTTGTGTTCCGAAGATGAACAAAGGTCTTATGGGTTTGGAACCCATTTGGGGTTTGTGTCATGGAACGACATGAGGGTAATTAATGACAGAATTTTAATTTCTGGGTGAACTATCTCTTTAATATTTTGTGATTCACTTTGTAGCTGGAGTTTATAACTCCTAAACAAAGACTTCTTTAAAAAAAGAAAAGTTACTTCTGGAATCAAGGCCGTTGAAGGGAATTTTTGCACTCTAAGGAAATTCTGTTGAGTCAGTTGTAACTCTGAACAATACCTTTACCACACTGCCTAACTGCACAGTGAAATTAATTTATTATTGATAAGTTGTTTGTAAATGACAATGATAATGTCCCTGGAAGTAAGAATTCAGCTGACACCAGTATCTCCTGTGGACATCTTATGTAACTTATCTAATGACAGTCTCCAGATATCATTTTTGTTCTTCACTGCCAAGACGTTTTAGTCTGTTCTGCTCATATTTGCTCGCTTATCACTTGTTTTGAGTCCAAACACTCTGTCACTGTTTTACTGCGACTGATTAATCAACATTAGGGAGACCAGTTTAAATGACCCCTACAGGCAGGCCAGTGTTACAAATGAACTGTACAGTGAAAGCAGTCTGTCTGATGAATCTAGTGGAGGAGTGAGACTGTTCATATGCAAGGATTCACAGCAGACTCCAGGCTTGTAGCTCTTTTATCAACTTGACATCTAACACAAAGGCTGGCATAGCGCTTCTAGTTAATAGATTCCAGCTAAGGCAAGGTTACAGCTTGGATTAAAGTTACATGTAGTCAATCCAAACTGAATTTGAATGACTATAAAAAATCCATATTGTTATCTTTTTAACAACATCTCAGTCTAATTTAATTATGCCTACACTATAGTGAGTCAAAATGATCAATTTTTCTTTTATGCCAAAAATCATTAGGATATTAAGTAAAGATCATATTCCACATTCTATTTTGTAAATTTCCTACCATAAATATATCAAAACTTAATTTTTGATTAGTAATATGCATTACTAAGAACTTCATTTGGACAACTTTAAAGTTGATTTTTTTCAATATTTTGATTTTTTTTTGCCCCCTCAGATTGTAGATTTTCAAATAGTTGTATCTCAGGCCATACTGTCCCATCCTAACAAACCATACATCAATAGGTTGTTTGCACACAATTGCTGTGGCACGAAATGCAGCTGGAGAGCAGGAAGTAATTTTTCTCCATATGAATCAATAGCAGAAACTTAAAATGCCTATGTTTTGTGTTGTTTATAGGCACTCAAAATCGGTCAAACTGTGAAACCACACAGAGCTTTTGTCATGGTGTGAAAATCTGCTGTTCGTAACGGGCAAAAGGCAAGAAATTGACTGAAAAGCGCAGGAAAAAGTGGCTTGTAAACCTCCGTCTGCGGCCAGGAGGAGAGCCGGATAATGTGTGTGCAAATGGTTAAGAAAAGATATAATAATATGTTAAGATATTAATAAAGAAATATCTAAATAGATACAGGGTGAGACAGTGAGAATTTACTCAATGCTAAACGCCACATGTAGACACAATGTATATTTGTTTCGAGAGCTTAACGGTTATTGCAATAAATTGAAGTAAGTGACAGCTTTTTAGTGACTATAAATGAAAGGGCTACTTGCTCGCTTTCTGAGCTATAATCAGTTCCGAATTTGAATAAAAGTTTTGGTTTATGTGCGTGACTACAAAAGCAGAACGGATGAGATGGAGGAAAGTCTGTACTGTACTGGTTTAGATGCTATTACAAAAGGTATAAACAGAAAAATAACGAAATATGTTGGATGCGATCGTTATGTTATAAGGACGATTTTTTCAACCAAATTGAAATAGTTGCCTGCCATCAGGGCTGTTAATATAAGCTCAATAAGCCTGATTGCAAACAATTTCGAAAGTGATTCCCACATTTATATGAAGGATGCAGGATATGTCACTCCTGAAACTACTGCTGTACAGGGTTTTAGGCTATTGGTCCTGTTAGCAGCACCTAAAGCGAGCAAATATCACTTCCACAGTCAGTAAAAAGCTGTCACTGACTTCAATTTATCGCAATCTCATAAGACTTTGTTGTAATCAATCGCAAATATGTCTTATTTACATCATGTCTACATGTGGTATTTCTACATGAATTCTCACTGTCTCACCATGTATCTATTTATATATTTGCTTATATCTTAATAATATCTTTTATTAACCATTCGCACACACAAGCATTATCCGTAGACGCAGGTTTACAAGCCACTTTTCTCTGCGTTTTTCAGTCAATTTCTTGCGTTTTCCTCCTTATGAACAGCAAATTTTCACGCAGATACAAAATGAAATTTCTAGGTTTGACCAATTTCCATAAACAACTCAAAACATAGGCATTTCGAGTTTCTGCTAGTGATTCCTATGGAGAAAAATCACTTCCTGCTCTCCAGCTGCATTTCGCACGTCATTAGAACCACGTGGTTGTAAACAACCTATGGATAGCTTATTTATTCAGCTTTCAAATGATGCATAAATCTCAGTTTCGAAAAATTGACCTTTATGACTGGTTTTGTGGTCCAGGGTCAAATATATTATATAGCATATCTATATATATGCTGTACTGTAAATCTTATGTTTATTTATTTAGTTTTTGTGTATTAATATCAACCTCTAACCACATCTGACTGCATGGAGAATGACAAAAATGCAGTGATCTCAGATCATTAAGAAACGACATTTACCAGGCCCACAGATCTCACTCCAAAAATTAAAAAGCATTCCTAAATCCCTCTAAGCTAAGGAAGCCATTGTAAATAGACTGTGGAGACAAGCTGTTTCACTCTGAACTAATTATCCAAACTCAAATTTGCTGGAGTACGCTTGTTTGGAACACCTTACCAAAGGTCTGCACATTCTGTACTTCTTGTGTGCAGTTTATTAAATATCATGGCTAATGTAATTGTACGCTTTTTAAAAAGAAATTATTACACTTATGTCAGTTACGTAGATACACGGCCATATTGGTGATACTCAGATGTAAATATTTTGACAAACTAAGTTAATAGGTGGTAAAGATACGTATGAGTAGTATTAATTAAGATATTAGCCTAATTTTTCACCTACCTGACTGGAAATGATAAGAACAACATTCTTGCCCTTGAAATGCTGGTTCAGTTTGGCCAACCACAAACGCCTTTTGTTCCTCAGACAGTTTTTTTTGCACTCTTCTCCTTGATTTGTTGTTTTTTTCTGGTCTGAAAGATTAGTACAGCCCAAAACATGACAATAATGGACTATTTTCAGCAGCAATAATCAACATGCGAGTTTCGTTCGGTTCAGTGGCATTGTTTACGCTCAGTGACGCCAATATGGCCGATTGATGACGTATTTTTCTCTCGTATTGATCTCGTATTTATCTCCTTTAGGAGTTTCATAGTACAAGTCATTTCCTTTCTGAACAAGGGATTCGGATTTGGGAACATCCGTAATTTACACTGTTAAATGATTTCTGTTTTAAAAAAAAAAAGGCTGTTCTTTTGAGCTCTCTACTTATCAAAGAAACATTATAATGTTTTCAACATTAATAATCATAAAAAAATGCTTCTCAAGCACAAAATCAGCATATTAGAATGATTTCAGAAGGAGCGTGACAGTAAAGACTGGAGTAATGATGCTGAAAATTCAGTTTTGCCATCACAGGAATAAATTATATTTTAAAACAGAAAACAGTTTTGTAATGTAATAATATTTCATAATATGTTTTTACTGTGTTAAAAAAAAAAAAATCACCCAACCCAAAACTTTTGAACCGCAGTGTAATCAGCTCCATTTAACTGATTTCACCATGTTTGCATACATTATGCAGATTTTCTCTATCAGATCAGAAACTACACAATAAGTCTGTAGACTCAATCTAGGCCTGCTCATCACCTAAAGCAATTTTGACAGAAATGGATGTCAGATGGCTCAAGTCCTGGTTGGATTTGATTGCTGTTTCAAAATGGGCAAATGTGTTTCTGATACGTTGGTATTTCTCAACTGTATACAACTGAGGGCCCTCCAGCAGTAGGCATCTGTCTCATTTGTGTATTTTCCTTGGCATAGGACAGCTTGAGTCGCAATTGTGTTCCATAACCCCATGGTGCTTTTTTCAGCTTTCTGGACTTAAACTTGTGTAATTCTACAAACAACATGTTGCAACCACAATTATTTCATGTCAGCATTTCACTCATTTTTGTTTGTCTTACAGTATGAGTGAATACAGACAGAGAAAAAAAATCAAATTGAATAGATTTCAGTTAGCCTACAGTTTTCAACCTTCAATAACTACAAATTTGGCTTAGTGATGATTCTTTCTGGAACATTCCAGAACATTGTGGGACTAGAACAATTTTGAGAACATATCAGTCTTTTTTTCTGTCAAAACTGGACTTTATTTCTTGCAATTGTATGTTTATATCTCACAATACTGGGGGAAAAAAGTCAGAAAAAAGTCGCATTTGCGAGAAAACAAAATCAAAATTGCGACCTTATTTCTGGCAATTTTAAGTTTGTCACGCAATTCTGAGAAAAAGGTCAGAATTGTACATTTTTATCTCGCAATTCTGACTTTATAACTCACAATTGTGAGTTTATGTCACACAATTCTGAGTAAAAAAATCTGAATTGTAAGATTATATGTCGCAATTCTGACTTTATTTCTCGCAACTGTAAGTTTATATCAAGCAATTCTGAGAAAAGGTCAGAATTGTACATTTATTTTTCGCAATTGTGAGTTTATATCACGCAATTCTGTGAAAAAAGGTCAAAATTGTACATTTATATCTTGCAATTCTAACATTATAACTCGCAATTTTGAGTTTATATCAAGCAATTCTGAGAAAAAGGTCAGAATTGTAAGTTTATATCTCGCAATTGTGAGTTTATATCACAACCTGAGAAAAGAAAGTAAAAATTGTCAGTTTATATCTCGGAATTCTGACTTTAACTCACAAATGTGAGTTTTTATCACAATTCTTAGACAAAAATTCAGAACTGTAAGTTTATCTGTCGCAATTCTGACTTTATAACTTGTAATTGCGAGTTCTTATCTTGCAATTCTGTCTTTATAACTTGCAATTGTGAGTTTATATCACACAATTCTGTGAAAAATTAAAAAAGCATGTAACAAAATTGCAGCCAATATATATACAGTCAAGCCCGAAATTATTCATACCCCTGGCAAATTCTGACTTAAAGTTACTTTTATTCAACTAGCACATTTTTTTTTTGACCGGAAATGACACAGGCTTCTCCCAAAAGATAATATGGCGATGTAAAAGAGGCATCATTGTGGAAAAAAATATTTCTCAGCTTTTATTTACATTTGAACAAAAAGTGGCATGTCCAAAATTATTCATACCCTTTGCAGACTGTCACAGTCTATGGGAAAATCCAAAGTTCTATACCATTCCAAATAGTCCAAGCCATAATCTAAAGCATCCTAATTACCCTGATTTATTGGGAACAGCTGTTTTAATCAACTCAACAGGTGAAAAACAGAAGCTCTCTGCTGTTGGTTTGTGGACAGTCATGGCTAAGACAAAGGAGCTCACTGAGGACCTGCGGCTGTGCGTTGTGGCTGCTCACAAGTCAAAAAGAGGTAAAAAAGAATCCAAGGATCACCACCAAGGCCATCCTGATGAATCTGGGCTCTGCTGGTGGAACATCTCAAGGCAGACAGTCTAGCAGACACTGCACACCGCTGGGTTCAAAAACATTTTAATCGGTTTATCATTAGATTAACAGCTTGGAATATACGCTACTTTGACGAGAAACACAGGAGACCGGAAACGCAAAGCATTCTTATTCAAGTGTGAAAAAAAAAAAATACCAGTGACATGCAAAAAGCAGGTTAGCAATTATAAGAAGTGTTTGATTGCTGTAATAGCCAATAAAGGCTTTTCTATTGATTATTAAGAAGGGTATGAATAAGTTTGGACATGCCACTTTTTGTTCAAATGTAAATAAAAGATGAGTAATATTTTTTCCACAAAGATGCCTCTTGTACACCATTGTATTATCTTTTGGGAGAAGCCTGTGTCATTTCCGGTCAAAAAAAAAAAAAAAAAAAAAACTTTCTGGTGGTTGAATAATAAAAGTAACTTTAAGTCAGAATTTGCCAGGGGTATGAATAATTTCGGGCTTGACTGTATATGTATATGTATATGTATATGTATATGTGTGTGTGTGTGTGTGTGTGTGTGTGTGTGTGTGTGTGTGCGTGTGTGTGTGTGTGTGAATGAATACTATAATAATAATATATAAATAATACTAAAAAAAAATTAAAAGATGTTAAATTAAAACATAATAAAATGGGATGTTTGTTCAGATGATGCCTAATTCTGTAGGAATCAAATTACTTGACTGCTGTCATTTGTCACTGATATCAATTAGATAATGAAAACATTTCATTAGGCAAAAACTTGGAAAACCTTAAAAACTTCTAAGAAATGTTTTTGAGCTCCACTGTGGCGAGAGACAGAAACAACCCAGACAAATTGAGCAACTGGACAAGAAGAGCAATTGTCAGACTAAGAGGTCAGTTGCAACACTAACAGAGTTTCAGCGCTCTCTGGCTGAAACTGGAGAGACTATCCAGACACCAGTAGTTTCTTCAACACTGCTCTATGGGAGAGTGACTAGATGGAACCTGAAACCCTTCAAAAGAAAATACTGTAGCCTGACAACACTCAAGCTGACCTAAAAGCCAAATGTTATGTCTGGCACAAACCTGACACAAGTACCAGTAGTGGGGACATCAAGTGTGACAGAAACATATTCTGGAAATACATTTCAGCGGGAAGAAGTGGAAAGTTGTCATAAGCAGCAAACATTTCTTTTCAATCTAACTTATGATTCATTTCCACCAAGACAGTAATCCAATGCACATTATGTCCACATTTGAAAGGTCATGTGTTATGTGGAATCAGATCTAAATTGTTAAAATTGGAACTACCTGGAACAAATTACAGATGGATGGATGGTATATACATAATTACACTGTATCCAAATAAAGAAATGCCAAGGAAATAACTTTTAGTATTTATAAAAAAGTAACATTTTTGTTAAAAACAGAAGTACCAAAAGCATGTGGATAACTGTGGATATGAATATGAATGAATAAATGAATAGACTGAGAAATCCTCCTATATGGTTTACGTGTCAAACAAACAGCCTGTTATCATCAGTAAGCACAAAAAGCTTTTGATCATGACGTATTAATAACAGAATAATGTACAGTCCTGCAAGGTTTTTATCCAGAGAACCAGTACTAAAAGAGATAAGACTGCTGTTTAAGACACAGGAAGCTCTGCTGATGTGAGAAGACCTTTGTTTGGTCTTTCTGTGTCACAGGCACAGATAATTTAATACACCACTGGAATAAAATAATTCAACTCCCCAAGCCAGATCTCTTGTCAAAGTCAAGAAACCGATGCTATTAAGCAGCCAGTCCTTCAAAAGCTCCTGGAGAGTGAAGGATTGATGTTTGAGAAAATACTGCATTCATTTCAAAGAAATGCGCAGCTTTAAAAGAAAGCACAGTGGTTCACGCTTCACTTTTACAGTTTTAGGAGAGAGCGGGGTGATTTGACCACGCATTTTTTGAGTTTTTTATTTTACTAAACCTGTTTTTTTTTTTGTTCAAGGACTCATGCTTTTTGAGTCTGAACAATTAAAGACAAATCTGAAAAAATATCATCCGTGTTTGTGCTTTAGGGAGTTATATTGAGTTATATTATGGGGCTGTACTGTTGCATGATGTTAGCTCTAAATTGCTGCATACAAGCTGGTGGAAGTGGGGTCATTTGAGCCAAAAGTCCTGGGGTAAGTTGATTATAAAATCTGTGATTGTGATTATAAAATATTCTTTTACTGTAATTCTATGGGATATTTCATTAATTTTAGACTAAACATTTAAGATTGTATTCTTTGTTTTGAACTAGATTTTGTTCTAAAATATTTAAGCCTTGTTTATTAAATTTGGCCTTCGAAATTGTGAAATGTATCTTTATAATAAAACTTTTAAATTATCCATTCCATGCTATTGTCCAAACCTTTATCCTTATCAGTGTCGTACGGAGCTGGATCCTAATCCAATGTCTTGAGCCACAGGTGGGGAAACTCCTTGGATGGATGTCCAGTCCATCACAATGCTTACACATGGATTTTAAGTATCGTTTTATTGAATTTCTCCTCCTTTGATATAAAATAGCATGAGGTGAAAATGTTTTACATCAGCATACTCAGTGGCACAATTTAAAGGGGTCATCGGATGCCCATTTTCCACAAGTTCATATGATTCTTTAGGGTCTTAATGAAAAGTCTCTAATATACTTTGGTTAAAAATTTTCAATAGTAGTGTAAAAAAACACCCTTTTACCTTGTCAAAATCAGCTCTGCAAAATTTCAGCTCATTTTAAGACATGGCCCCTTTAAATGCCACCGAGCTTTGCTCGGCCCGCCCCTCTCTGGGACTATGCTTACTTTAGCCGCATTTAGCTGCATTTAGCCGCGTTTATCGGCGAAACTTGCCAACAAGCACATTATTAAGAAAGGCCATTTGCAAAGATGCATAAAAACCCTTATACTCACTTCTGCTGTGGGTGAAGCTGCATCACGAATGATTCACATGAACATAGATGCATATGTAGATCGGGATTGGCACTTTCCATTTAAAAACGAAAGTAAAGTTAAACCTCTGAGTCTTCAGCGGTTTAGATGTCGGTAGTAAATGACTACTGCTATGTTCATTATTACATCCAACAACAGAACATCTCAATCGCTCAATTAGAGTCTTCTCTGCACCTGAGTCACACAATGGCAATTGTATTTGGACTGTTTCAGCTCGGTGAGGGCGGGTCTAAGGTAAGACACTAATGTCAATCAAATGTGTTTCGTCACAACGACAAGAAGCTAAGAATGACCTGATTTTAAAAAGGGGATATTACTTTTAAAGATAAAAAAATACCACTGTGCGGATTTTTATCATTGTAGGGTGGTTGTGTACACAAACTACCAACACACATTAATGTTCAAACATGTAAAAGTTAGTTTTGCACCCGATGACCCCCTTTAAAGGGTTACCCCACCCCAAAATGCATTTTTGTCAATAATCACTTACTTCCATGTCGTCCCAAACCCGTAAAAGCTTCGTTCGTCTTCGGAAAACAAATTAAGATATTTCTGATGCAGCTCTCCGATCCTCTCATAGACAGCAATGTAATTAACACGATCAATGTCAACAAAAAAACTAAAATAACGACTTTATTCAACAATTTGTCTCCTCCGTGTCATCCTAGCTCCATTTTGGAGCGTATCCGTTGAACACAAACAGCGTACGCTGTTCAGTGTCGGCTGCGTCACACGGATACGCTGTTTACGTCGTTTACGCTTTGATTTGAACGGAAACAGCGTATCCGTGTAACGCAGCTGAGGGTGACGCGGATGAGACGAATTGTTAAATAAAGTCGTTATTTTTGTTTTCTTTGCGTACAAAAAGTATTCTTGTAGCTTCGTAAAATTACGGTTGAACCACTTATGTCATATAGATCATTTTACCGATCTCCTTGCAACGTTTCTGGACCGTGTTGATTACATTGCTGTCTATGAGAGGGTCCGAGAGCTGTCAGAATGCATAAAACATTTCTTAATTTGTGTTCCGAAGACGAACGAAGCTTTTACGGGATTGTAACGACATGGGGGTAAGTAATTAACACAAAATTTTCATTTTGGGGTGGAGTAACCCTTTAACTCCACGTGGCTCAACTTACCCTCTCCCTAGGCGCAATTTACCAAGGGACACAATTTTGAGCCAAGCGACAACTTTTTTTTTTTTTCTAAAGCCATATCTTGAAAGCAGTTTATTTTAGATCCAAAGCGATTATTTCTGTACTTTTTTACGTACATATTTAAGTTGGACCCATTACTGTCATGTGTTCACTTTAAGTAAAAACTGACTCCCCTACTTGCATTTGGAATATAAGTGCATGTACAAGTGCTCATCCAGTATTATATCTAAAATGGCATAAACTGACATAAATTCAGCTAATTAGAAACAGATAGAAATGGATAAAATATGACTACTAAAGCATATGGAATGATACAGTATTAAATCTAAGCAAAACAAAAACGTAATCTTACAATGCGACATTGTCTTGGCGCATCCTTCTTTGAAATCATAAATCCAAGTGTTTAATTATACCAGTTTAGAAATGTGACCGTATTAAATTGCATAATGATAGAGTTCATGACAAATTTACAGACTTCTGGGTTGAAGGGTTTCTTCACACTGCTGCAGGGTTGTGTGTCAGCAGTAGAGGGCGTGTCTACATTGTGCCAAAGGGGGACGTCTATAGGCTCCCATTGTTTTCCATTACACTAAAGCACTGTAGCTCATTACACTAAATATATCATTGCTGTAGTCTGTAAAACTGCCTGTTTTGTTCATACTTTAAATTATGTAGCTATAACAAAGACTAAAGGGACTTTGGCTATAAGTAACATTAATAGAAAAGTCATTATAGTCAATATTTAACATGATGATTTCAACTGGTTGCTGGATTTAAATGATGTTCATTACTAACTAAAATAAATAAGTAAACAAAATTGATGGAATTGCTGTTGTAAAGAAATTGCTATTTGAGATATTCACCACAAGATGGCGCGTGGGAAGTTGTTGACCAAGAAACGAGAGGGCTCATGCTGTCTCCTGACGTTTAACCTTTTTTCAGTCTCATCTTTTCATCGCTGTTGATGTAACATCATGTTTTCCTTGACTCTTCATGAAAAAGACATTAAAACATTTAAAAATATAAGCGTATTTTAAATTACTTTTTGGTTGAAATGAATTATAGCTTGTCTATGTCTCCAGTGCTGAATACCAAGTAGAACCATACTAGTTTTGTTCAATCAAATAATAATAATAATAATAAAAAATGAAACATCAGACATTACATCATTCTGGTCTACTGTTTTAAAAATTCATACATGCCTAAGCATCATTCATAAAAATATGCTATATGTAGTTATATATAAATTATAATTTAAAATCATCCCAACAGTCTACAAAGGCTAATGGTTAAAGAACAACTACAATTTGTTCAAGGCAATCTTGAAGTAAACTGAAGAAGAAAACTGTAAAAATAATAATAAATAAATAAATAATACTATATCATAAATAATATCTATATTTACTATATCAAGGTTCTTCGAGTTTTTATAACAATTTTATGTATTAGTGTTTTGGATTTTAGTGGATAATACATTAAGGTATGTTAGGATGGGTCCAAGGCTAGGGTCAAACTGTAATTGTTAGCGTTTAAGTTATAAAACATAAATCAAATCAAAAATCTGATTAAAGGAATAGTTCACTCTCCCAGCAAAAAAAAAAAAAAAAAAAAAAAAATCCTGATAATTTACTCACCCCCATGGCATCCAAGATGTTCATGTCTTTCTTTCTTCATTCAAAAAGAAATTAAGGTTTTTGGGGAAAACATTCCAGGATTTTTCTCAATATAGTGGACTTCAGTATGGATCAACGGGTTGAAGGTCCAAATTGCAGTTTCAATGCAGCTTCAAAGGGCTCTACATGATCCCAGCCAAGAAATATGGGTCTTATCTAGCAAAATTATCGGTTGTTTTCTAATTGTAAAATAAAAATGTAAATACTTTTTTAACCACAAATGCTCATCTTGCAATAGCTTGACTTCACACATTGAAAAGATCACATGTGTTGGACCTTCCATTTATCCCCATTTAAGTCCACTATATGGAGAAAAATCCTGGAATGTTTTCCTCAAAAACCTTAATTTCTTTTCGACTGAACTGAAGAAAGAAAGTTGAAGTCAAAAGTTTACATCGACCTTGCAGAATAAGAGGGATCATGCAAAATGCTTGTTATTGTTTATTTAGGACTGACCAGAATAAGATATTTCACATAAAATACGTTTACATATAGTCCACAAGATAAAATAATGGTTGAATTTATAAAAATGACCCGTTCAAAAGTTTACATACACTTGATTCTTAATATTGTGTTGTTACCTGAATGATCCACAGCTGTGTTTTTTTCTTTTTTTTTTGTTCAGTGATAGTTGTTCATGAGTCCCTAAACAGTCCTAAACAGTTAAACTGTCTGCTGTTCTTCAGAAAAATCCTTCAGGTCCCACAAATTCTTTGTTTTTTTAGCATTTTTGTGTATTTAAACTCTTTCCAGCAATGACTGTATGATTTTGAGATTAATCTTTTCACACCGAGGACAACTGAGGGACTCTTACTCTTACTATTACAGAAGGTTCAAACGCTCACTGATTCTCCAGAAGGAAACACGATGTATTAAGAATTTGAAGATCAGGGAAAATTTTACTTATTTTGTCTTCTGGGGAACATGTAAATGTCTTCTGTAGCTTCTGAAGGGCAGTACTAAATGGAGAAAAAAAAAAAAAAAAAAAGATATTTAGGCAAAATAAGAAAAATGCACACATCCTTATTCCGTTCAAAAGTTTACACCCCTGGTTCTTGATGCACAGTTTTTCCTTCTGAAGCATCAGTGAATGTTTGAACTTTCTGTAACCTTCACAAAATCATACAGTCATTGTTGGAAAGAGTTTAAATACACAGAAATGCGGAAAAAAACAAAGAATTTGTGGGACCTGAAGGATTTTTCTGAAGAACAGCAGGCAGTTTAACTTTTTAGGAAAAACAAGGGAATCATGAACAACTATCACTAAAAAAAAACAGTTGTGGATCATTCAGGTAGCAACACAGTATTAAGAATCAAGTTTGTGTAAACTTTTGAACAGGTTAATTTCACTTGTGGACTATATGTAAACATCTTTTATGTGAAATTGGTCAAATAATTAACATTTTGCAAATTCTGCAAGGTGTATGAAAACTTTTGACTTCAAGTAGATATTTTAAAGATGACACATACTAAATAAGGAGACAACGTGAGGTGTGTTGCTTTAGAAACCAGAATACATTGCTCTACACACCAGCTGATCTGTTTAACCCAACTGATGCAGACAGATTTAATCCAGATAACCTGAAGTGTAGGTCAGTGATTATAATAAGCATTGCCTGAACCACAATTCTGCTGACCAGTCATATGCTAATCTATAATCTGTCTTTTAAAGGCACCCAAGCGGAGTGTGCTCAATTTCCCAGACCAAACAAACCGACAACAAGGGGTGGAGAAACCAACTTTTCATCATGAATGGCACAGAGGGACCAGACTTTTACATTCCCATGTCCAATGTGACTGGCGTGGTGCGCAGCCCTTATGAATACCCACAATACTACCTGGCCTCACCGCTGGCATTCTACTGCGTCGCCGCATACATGTTCTTCCTCATCGTGACCTGCATTCCCGTCAACGGCCTCACGTTGTACGTGACCATTGAAAACAAAAAGCTGCGAACCCCCCTGAACTACATCCTTTTGAATTTAGCTGTGGCTGACCTCTTTATGGTGTTTGGTGGATTCACGACTACCTTCTACACCTCCTTACATGGATATTTCGTGCTGGGACGTGCCGGCTGCAACCTGGAGGGTCTCTTCGCTACTCTAGGTGGTGAGATTGCGCTCTGGTCTCTGGTTGTCTTGGCAGTTGAGAGATGGGTGGTTGTCTGCAAGCCCTTCACCAAATTTCGCTTCACGCAACTCCACGCCACCTTCGGTGTCGCTATTTCTTGGACAATGGCCTGTTCATGCGCCATACCGCCCCTCCTCGGATGGTCCCGCTACATTCCAGAGGGCCTGCAGTGTTCGTGCGGAGTGGACTATTACACGTTGAATCCTGAGACTGAGAATGAGTCTTTTGTGATCTACATGTTCGTCGTGCACTTTTCAATCCCTCTCACTATCATTTCTTTCTGCTACGGCCGTCTGCTTTGCACTGTCAAGGTCGCAGCCGCCCAGCAGCAAGAATCGGAGACAACCCAGAGGGCAGAGCGAGAAGTTACTCGAATGGTAGTCCTCATGGTCATTGCTTTCCTCATATGTTGGCTACCCTACGCCAGCGTCGCCTGGTATATCTTCACCCACCAGGGGAGTCAGTTCAGCCCCATTTTTATGACCATCCCAGCTTTTTTCGCCAAGAGCTCGGCACTCTATAACCCGCTCATTTACGTCTTCATGAATAAGCAGTTCCGTCACTCCATGATGCTAATACTGTGCTGTGGAAAAGATCCTTTCCATGATGAGGAGGAAGGAAGTTCCACCTCGAAGTCCAAGACGGAGACATCATCTGTCTCCAGCTCTGAATCTTCTGCCTGAGGGTCATCCTCTAGGCTATTTGCGGAATAAACAGTTCAGCTGTCTGCAAACTATGACAGCTACTTCCCTGTATGGACATATGGAAAATTCTGGCATGGCAGATAAAATTGTATACTAATATTTCAGCGGACAGACATTTCAGTACAGGTCAGATTGTGGATGGGAATATAAAATATATTAATATTATTACAATTATTATTATTATGTGACAAGAACAGCACTTTATTACTACTTCCAATTCTATTCATACTTGAGATTCTATATATATTTGAGTGCAGATTTTATTTTATTTTTGATTTAAAAAAATCCTTTATTAAGGATAGGGCTGGGTTTTGACACAAATTTCACGATTCGATTTTATTATGCTTTACAAGCTTGTAAATCGATTTGATTAAGTTTGATCAGTTATTTTGGATATATATCAGGAACAGTACACTGGACGTTTTCTCAAAGAAAAAAAATCTAATGCAGTAAAATATACAGTCAGTTGATACTTCATTACTATAAGTTAAAATGATAATACTAAACTAAGCTAAAAGTAGGAATATAGAAGAAATATAAACATTTAAATGGTGCCTGTCATAAAAGCTTGACGGATTTATTTAAACTTAAATATAAAGAACAGTAAAAATTATAATGAATATGTTATATGGTGCACATATATAGCAAAATGCTCCTCCCAGAGCTTACTAACGAGTTTATGGCCACCTAATGTTTTTTTTTTTATAAGGTAAATGTGACCTTACCTGACATTGTTTACAAGCCATTATATTGAGGTCTTAACGTGGTTGAAACACCGAATGAGCGATTACATCAGACAGAGTATGGATTTCGGTAAGTTGTACTCTTTCTTTTAACATATCTTTGGGTGTTTATTCAAGTTTATTTCGTGCTGTAACTGTATCAAAGCGGGAGGAGACGATCATTTGAGGTGTGCGGCTCTTAAACTGAGGCACTACAGCGATCTGTCACTCCTCATTAAACAGCGCCAGAACGATATTTATTCTTTTAATATTGGACTAAAATGAACAGAATTTGAAATCTGAGACTTTATTTCATATTAAAATTAACAAACCACAAAGCTTATTGCAATTTATTGGATGGAAGGCTCGCTACAATATTTTGGTCATTTACTGAAAACAGGCTCGTCTTTCGATTCTTGGGATTTAAGAATTTTAAGATAGTTTAGTAAAAATGAGAATCAATTCAAATCGAGAAATGGATATTTTTTACCCAGCCCCTTACGGTTTCTGCAAAAAATAAGCAGCACAAATTAACATTGATATCAGCATATTGATTTCTGAAGGATCGTGTGATGATGAAAATTCAGCTTTGACATCACATGAATAAATTACATTTTAAAACATATTAAAACTGTATAACTTAGTTTAATTTAGAATAATCTAGTTTCGTGAATTTGAGCAGAATAAAAACGCTACATACCGCCAATGTACTAGGTATATTAAGTAACATTATAGCTGAATATTGATTGTTGCAAAAATGTATCCGCAATGTTACCTTATACCAGCTGCAAGAGAATGTGCTAAATAGGATTGAGATAAATACAAGGGTATTCAATGAATGAAACAAAGAATCACTTTTTTATTAAATGTAACTGACTGCCAAATACAACTACAAACAAACTCACTGCCTGTCATGTTAGCAAGGAAAATTAAACATTTAAAGTTCAATCAATGTTTCCTTGATTTGTATTGCCGTTTTAAGGTTTTTGCACTATGCTCTCTGGAAACAAATGCCTATGAAACTCTGTAAAAATGACCTTGAGGTAACTATAGCAACCTAGAAACCTCCTACCCTCCCCCTGATGTACAGCAGAATAAAAATTCAAACCTGCATAAACAGAAGTAAAAGGCACAGGCGCTAGCCTAAGATAGATAGATAGATAGATAGATAGAAGTACTGTAGTGCACAGTACATTGGTTTTTGTTCGGATCTGGATGTTGGGAAGTCAGCATACTTTTTCACGGCAGGAAAGCAACAGTGTCTGTAGCTTACGTCACTCCAATGCTTTTTTCATTCTCCAAAATGTAGGCCTTCTATTCTTGGATGCAGCAGTGGGACTAAAATGAGGTCAAAATAACAGCCATTCATACCAGGTAGCTCAACTAACACTGTCATTCCAGGAATGAATCAACTACTTTTATTTCGTGCCAGATATTAGAGAGCTGTCAGTCGCACGTTGTTCTTCCGCAGAGTCACCTTTTCATGTGTTAAAATCATGAGTTCCACCTTTTCAATAGATTTCTGTAGACCAAATTGTACAAGCATTAGCTAAACAGTTTTAACCCCCAGATTTTGTTGTGCAAAGCTGAAAGTTGAATAAAAATGCATAAGGATAAAGGTCCTCAAAACACTTATCTTGGCCAGGAGTGTTTATTCTTATTCTATAAACTTATGTTGTTGAAGCAAGGACATACTAATTCCCTCTGATCCCTAACCACTTTATCCCTACTTTTGCTGCAGAGAACAAAGTACACCTGATGCATTTCTCGTTTTATGCATTCACATCATTCTCTTTAAGCTAGAGTGGAAGGCTCAGTCTCTTATTCATCTGATAACCCGAGAGAAGGAGTTCTCACTGGATTTTTAAAAAGCTGTCGACTCCGTGGGTAGTGTATTGAATCTCTTTTCCTTCACCTTTTGAACTGCCAAGAAGATAAAGAAGTCTTTGTTCTCTCCTCCTCTTTATTTTCCAGACATGTTGGCAAAGTGTTAGAGAAGAAGCTAGTGCAGTTAAACACAGTCTCTACCTCCCACACGCATCCATCTTGAATAAATTTTCGCAGTCCAAGTTATCCTCCGCTTGACCCGCTAACTAGCCTATTTCCTTTTTTGCGGAAAGCTTGAGAAGTATAAGAAAGACCATCAAGATGTGTATATATACTGTTTTTATTTTTTGAACATTATCATCATAGTTTTTATTTCATTATCCCTTCATTCTTTTTAAAATGATCACCTCTGAATGTACACATACTGCAAACTGTCAAAAATATACAAACGAATGCAGGCTTGTGCTATACTCTGGTCAAATGTCTAAAAAACAGTGGCACTGGGGAAGAGAAAGAAAATAAAAGAGAGAAAGGACATTGAAAGTGTAAAGACATGCACAGTATATGTCTGAGCACCACATTGACTGAGCTGCTCGGTGCATGAGAGGGCTCTCTGTAACAGAAGGTTTCGTAATCGGACAGTAGTCCAAAAGGCTGTCCTTCATAAAACCAAACGAAAGAAAAAACAAAAAAGAAAACACCAAGAATGGTACTGTTAGGCACATAATCGTTTTCTTTATACATAGTTGTCAAACTCTGTAGAACTGCTAGCAGATTTATAAAAAGGGTCATAAAAGAAACCAAAATGACACTTCGATGGAAAGAAACAAAATCATTCTTCTGCTGTTGAGAGTTGTAAAGATGTTCAACCATGAGAAAACACCGGATTTCAAATCAATAATTTAGTATCCAGGGTCTGCGCAGTCCTTGGACGAAGGCTCGTGTGGACAGTGGGTTCTGGGAATGGCGTCCTTCAATCAGATGCTGAGGTCTTTGGGGCTGTCTTTGTAGGCCGTCCTCTTCGGCTCAGGTACGTTGTTGTTGGCTCTACTGTAATTGGATCTGAGCGTGCCTGAATACTCACTCAGCTGGGATTCGTCCTCCTCTTCTTCCTCATCATCATCATCGCGGTACCCCCTAATGGGAGACAGGTCTCGACCTAGACTCCTTGTCCGGTACGAGTTTGAAACCGGAGACTCGTCTCTACGGTATCCGTCCTGTCTGCCCCCACTTCTCACAGGAGAGCGGCCCCTCAATAGAGAGTTGTAGTTCCGGAAGGCTGAATCCGAGTCGGGTGTCCGAACGCGGGGAAAGGTGCCGTCACGAGAAGCCCCGCGGAGAAGGGACGAGTCTTGGTAGGCTCGCTCCATCGGGGAAAGGTCGTCAAAGTAGCCAGGTGGCTCTCTCGGTAGGGTGCCTTCCAGATCGAGCCGGTCCAGGGACGCCGCCAAATGTGGAATGCTCTCAAATCGCGACTGAGGCTTTGGAGGAGGAGGCTCTTTTAAGGTCACATCCAGCCCCCTGTCGAACTCACCGTTGTAGGGTTTATCTGAGGAAGCCATGGGACGTCTCGAGGGAGACTGGTATCTGGATCGTTGAGGGGAACGGTAGGGGGATCTACGGCGGTAAGGAGAGCTGCGGCGATAACCGGATCGGTGGGGTGATCGCTGAGGTGAGCTGTGTCTGCGAGGAGAAGATTGGTGATGGTGGCGTCTATCCGGCGAGCGACCGTGCCTCCGGTCGTATCGACTGTCCAAGGTGTTCTCAGCGCTCCGAGCTCTGCGCCTCTCTGGGGAGCGGTGCTTCCGGTGGTGATGGTGGTTCTGGTTGTGACTGTGGTGGTGGTGGTGGTGGTGATGGTGTGAGTCATCAGTGCTGGACTTCTTCTTGTCGCCCTTCCTCTTGTGAGGCTTTGAGGTTCCACTGTCCTTGCTGTGCCCCTTGCTCCTGCTCTTTTTCTCAGGGGAGCGGTGTCGGTGGTTGTTGTGGCGGTGGTTTGACCGGTGGCCGTGCTCCCGTTGGCCCGACTCCCGCGCCCTTCTGTCGTCATTTCGTGATGGTTTGTGAAGATCTGGTGGATAGCTGGACTCCGATGGTGGGTGGGGCCGACTTTCGGGAGGAGCTGCGTTCACTTCCGAAACAGTTTGTGCACCGGCGCTGAGGCCGTTGCCGTCGTTGATGCCGTCTGTAAGATATGAGTAATCATGGGTGAACTCAGTTGTTACATACTGCCTGAACAAGTGTCATGTTTGTGATGGATCTTGAATGTGTCTTTATCATCACTATGTTTTCAAAGCTCATATTGGTTAAGCTCTTACCATGATTAGTTCACCTAAAAATTTTAATTCTGGCATTAATTACTCAACCTTCGGTCATCCACGGAACACAAACTAATATATTTTTGATGAAATCCGAGAGATTTCTGACCCTGCATAGACAGCAACGCAACTACGTTCAAGGCTCATAAAGGTTGTAAGGACATTGTTAAAATAGTCCATGTGACATCAGTGGTTCAACCTTAATTTTATGAAGCTACGAGAACACTTTTTTGTGTGCAAAGCAAGCAAAAAGAAAGACTTTATTCATTATTTTTGTTTCTTTGCATGCAAAAAGTATTTTCGTAGCTTCGTAAAATTAAGGTTGAACCACTGATGTCTCAAATACTTTTTAACAATGTCCTTTCTGACCATTTTGGGCCTTGAACGTGTCAGTTGAGTTGCTGTCTATCTAGAGTCAGAAAGCTCTCGAATTTCATCAAAAGTATCTTAATTTGTGTTTAGAAAATGAACAAAGGTCTTATGTGTTTGGAACGACATGAGGGTGAGTAATTAATGACAGCCTTTTTATTTTGGGGTCAACTATTCCTTTAAGTACGTTTACATGCACTTTAAAAGTCTGATTCCAGTCAGACTAAAACAACAGTCATAGCTGGAATCCACTACATGACTTTTGCTCAGATTTTTGCAGTCAGTGCTTGCTGACAAACGTTAAAGCCAGTCTACAGATTTTGGTCAGTCGGACTTGACAGATTTCACAGAAAATCATGTAATGCATGATTGGCACAGCTTCCGATTATAACTCCATCCAGTCGGAGGATATCAAACCGTATTTGATATGAGTCAATTGATTTTGAGTCCATTTTAAAACACATTGTTTTCATTTGTCATGCATCTAGCAACAAGCTGCATGTTTCTGGGTTTGTTGTACATGAAAGTCTGGTAATGTGAACATCAGTTCAGTGCATTCCAGCTTTCCATCCTATTTGTTTAACACTGTGTCCTAACCAGACGCGACAACGAAACACGATAGGATCCCTCAAATATCATAACCATTCAAAATGGACAAGTTAATAATTAATTTAATGAATATTAACCCCTTTTAAAAGTACTTACTGAGTGGCTGATGCCATCTTTGTCATGGAAAACACTTGTTGGTTCGCATTGAGTTCGCAGGTTTAACATACAAAACTCATTAGACATTTTAAATAAAGCACATAATGAGTAGCTGAGATTATCACTGTTTTAGGCTACAATTACAATAGTGCGTTTTCGTTTTAAAACATAACTTTTACTATGGTTACACCTGTCTCCGGGATTTTTAAACCTCGAAAACTGAGACTTTCAAAAACATTGCAGACCCCGTTTTAGTTTGAAAACATGCAGGTAGATGCCCTAATTTTTAGATGGTGGACGTGTCTACATGCTTGGAGCAGTCGAATTGGGAATCTACCTATACATATCTATGGGTACAACAATGAGTATGAAGGATATGCAGAGCGAATGTGGGCAGTCACGGCATCATTTTCAAAAGTCTTCCGCTTTGGTCCGTTTACACTGAAACGCAACCCCGGAGTTTTAAAACTAAGGGGCCGTTTACACAACGTTTTCAGCTAAAAAACGGGAAACTTTTTATGTGTTTTGCCCAAGTGTGCCACACGAGTCCCGAAAAGTGAAGCCAAAAGTTTTCGATTGCCCCCCAGTGGCCGGCTGCAGTATAGGTCATAAACCCCGCCCTCTCCATGTTATCTAATGGGACGTGAGACAAACTAAATAATCGAATTACACTTCAAATTATTTTTTTCCAAAGATGGTTTCCATCGTGTGAGGTAGTTCTTATAATGCTGATTCATGTTCAAGTGTTCATTTTTCTAAAAAGTTTGCTTTTAGGTAGTTATTTGATGCTATAAAAACGGGGTGTGGTGTCATAATTGTGATCTTGCGATTGCGTCTGCGGAAGTTTGGGCGGGACTTTGATACCGCGGCTCCACCTCACGACACTACTGCGCAGACTCTGGCTCCAAACGAATCTCTACTGCGCAGACTCTGGCTCCAAACGAATCTCTACTGCCCAGGCTCTGGCTCCAAACGAATCTCTACTGCGCAGACTCTGGCTCCAAACGAATCTCTACTGCCCAGGCTCTGGCTACAAACGAATCTCTACTGCCCAGGCTCTGGCTCCAAACGAATCTCTACTGCGCAGACTCTGGCTCCAAACGAATCTCTACTGCGCAGACTCTGGCTCCAAACGAATCTCTACTGCCCAGACTCTGGCTCCAAACGAATCTCTACTGCGCAGACTCTGGCTCCAAACAAATCTCTACTGCGCAGACTCTGGCTCCAAACGAATCTCTACTGCCCAGACTCTGGCTCCAAACGAATCTCTACTGCGCAGACTCTGGCTCCAAACGAATCTCTACTGCGCAGACTCTGGCTCCAAACGAATCTCTACTGCCCAGACTCTGGCTCCAAACAAATCTCTACTGCGCAGACTCTGGCTCCAAACGAATCTCTACTGCCCAGACTCTGGCTCCAAACGAATCTCTACTGCGCAGACTCTGGCTCCAAACGAATCTCTACTGCGCAGACTCTGGCTCCAAACGAATCTCTACTGCCCAGACTCTGGCTCCAAACGAATCTCTACTGTGCAGACTCTGGCTCCAAACAAATCTCTACTGCGCAGACTCTGGCTCCAAACGAATCTCTACTGCGCAGACTCTGGCTCCAAACGAATCTCTACTGCCCAGACTCTGGCTCCAAACGAATCTCTACTGCCCAGACTCTGGCTCCAAATGACGTAATTTCCCCTATGATGGCAGCGGCCATATTGAAACGCTTTGGCTTCACTTTTCTATATGGAATGGAGCGGAGATGCGTCGTCCATCTTTTTTTACAGTCTATGGTTTTGTCTGTTCGGCTTTTTGGCAACTGAAAACGCATAATTTTGAAAAAGGGGTTCAAAGTGCAAGTTTTTGAAAACGTCACCATTATCGTTTCCATGTAAACACCCAATACGGGAATCTTTGTGTAGTATGGACGGAGATAGTTTCTGAAACGCAGTGAAAATGCCAGTGTAGACAAGGATCGTTTTCATTTTAAAACACCATTAAAAAAAAAAAAAAACGCACTAGTGTAAACAGTGCCATAGATTGTTGTTATTGTTCCAGCCCCGATGTCAGAAAATGGAAACCGTTTCTAAAATAGAAACTTCGAGTGTCGTTGTTGCTTGGATTTACATGAACAACGCAAGTGAAAAACTTTCTAGTTTTTTTAAATGTAGCCTAAAACGGGGTCTGCAAGCGTTTTCAAAAGTCTCAGTTTTCGAGGGTCGAAAACACTTAAGTAATGTAAATCAAGTTACGAAAATGCACTAGTGTAAACGTAGCCTCAGTGTAAAAGGACCAAAACAAAGACTTTTAAAAATGATGGCATGACTGCCCACATATTCGCTCCGAGTATCCTTGACGACCTTGTAAACAATAACATTATGCTCATTATGAATAGTCAAGTGACATTTGTGTAGTGTGGACAGAGATAGTCAGAAAATGGAAACCGTTTCTAAAATAGAAAGTTTGCGCGTCACTGTTGCTCGGACTACCATAAAAAAAAATATCTTTTCTTGCATGTCATGGCATGGCATCGCATGTAGTTAGGACACGGTGAAACAGAAATAGCACTAGTTTGCTTCTGTGAAATTGGACTAACCAATCTGAATATTGCAACTGTAGCATGGCTTTGTCCAATATGTGTACATATTAACCTAATTACAATTGGCCTTGACATTGTGCTTCAAAAGGCAGAGGTTATGCACAACCATTTTTTTGAATTACTTAAAAGTATTTGAGTATTCTTTGCCATGTACTGTATACTTGGACGGACAAATGATGACTTCAGCTTGACTGTGCAGAAATCTGCTATAACTGTGCATGGTAGCGTACTTACTGATTCTGTTCCTACCCTGAATGTGTTCAGGCAACAATTAAGAATAGTTTAAGTGCTGAGGCAAATGATGAACTCATGCATTTGATGCTTTTACAATGCTGTTCAAAAGTTGAAATATCCAGATGGTCACTGGCTTGTGAGAGACATGTCTATATGATTAGAAAAATGGATGTAACAAACCTGAGTCAAAACTTGCAGGCAAACCTTTCTGTTCCCACGACTCTTTTCTGAAGTTCAAAACTAACATACCTAAATATTCTCTACTTTTTGTGAAAGAAACCTAACATGCTGAAGATAAGACAGGGATCCAGAGTCAAAAAAAAAGTTACCTGTACCAGTTAATGGCTTTGGTTGGTGGCAAACGTCGACAAAATAAAAACGCATGACAATAAAAAATAAACAACACCCACTAATAACAAAAAAGAAAAAGAAAAATTGCATTCACTGATGAGGTTCTCATTTCGTCTGTGGGGATGTCGACAAACTTTAAATGCAAGAATGAACCCACTCATTCAGGTCACAATGTCAGGAATGGCCAGAGCACTGGCAATGCATTCTGTGTAAATGAACTTGCAAGGGACAGTACAGTTGAGTGGAAGCCACAGCACAGAAAACTGCCAGATATGTGATGAGACGGAACACGGGATCTACAAACCGTGGTCTGATTTTGGTAGAAAGCAGGCTCTCCTGTCTTTTCAGATCTCATACAAGCAGCGACTTGGGGAGCAACCATCGCTAGGGGTGGAAGGAAGAGCCCAGAACAACAGAAAAAGATAGATAAACAAAAAAAAAAAAAAAAGAAGAGAGAGAAGCAGAGTATTTAGATCCCTTAAACAACAGTCGTGAGAGAGTTATGCTCTTTTGCAATGGAAACAGTGTTTATTTTATCAATTAGTCAAAGATAGAGATTGTCCATAAAACGCCCCCACCCTTGAGTGAAAAATCAACAGTAACAGAGAGAGAAAGCCGGAAACGCTCACACACACGTACGTACACACACGCACACATTCTCACCCAGCAGCAAACCAACCCAAAGACAGTGAGATGTGGATGCCGTAACAAGCTTATGTGCACAAACACACACACCATATGAAGCAGTTTACATTGCAAACAGAAAGTAAACCAAAAAGTGGTGAGACGTGGAAGAGAAAAATGAGAAAAACAAGTACAAAATGGTATAAAAATATACAACCTCACAGAGATATCATGTTGGTGCGGGAAAGGACACATTATATCACATTCTGAACTTGACAAAATACATGAATGAGCATCTTTAAATGGTCAAGACCGAAAACAAAGGCATATCAAATAAAAATAAAAAATAAAAAAAAAAACGGTGGCAAATTAGTACATGAATTTTCCATAAATATTATGGAAATTGACAAGAAAGAAAAAAACACATTTAGATATTCACTGACATCATGCGGCACTGACATTATGCTCAATAAGTGAGTTGCTTTCTGTCTGTAAATGAAAAAGATGTAACGTCCGATAACAATCCGTTAGATGCAACCCAAAAAAAACTGATTATGGAATGTGGAGTTTAGGAACCATTTGCATCGTTCGCAAAAAGAGGCAGTTGACATGTACAACGTGCAAAAAAAGATCCGTGAATATGTGGAATACAGTATTGTGAGTTCGGACCGAAACGGCTAATGATTTCAGAACGCGTTGTAGTCATGGAGTCTCCTTAAAGACTCTTCTCAGTAGCTTACATTCACCTTCAATAAATATCATAAATATGTTACAACTCACTGACATGGTCGTGCCACCTCAATGGAGGAGGGCACGACGGAGTTTATCATATTTTTTTTCTTTTTCCTCTGAAAAACAATAAACGTATATCCAGTTTTAGAAACGTTAATATTTCTGCTTCTTCGCTTTGCGCTTTTTTTAATCTTGTGAAGAATTACGAAAAGCATGTGCCACAACCACCACCCAAAAGCCACATATCCCATAGTCCCCTAGGCTAGCCCAGTGCACAGAGGCAAGGGGGGCAAGAGCAGCAAGTGGAAGGCCCATCACCCAGGAGGAGGTCAGAGGAGAGGGCCAGTGCGCAGAAAAGAAGAGGTGGTGGTGTTGCCGACCCCCGTTGGGGGGAGAACTCCTCAAGGGGTGAAGACAGGGGAGAAGGGGATGTTCTCGTAGATTGACCCACCATATTCTGGCACCGAGCCGTCCCCCCTCCTTAGGACCAGGTGGACTTTTCGGCCACCGTTTTTGATCAGTTCAATGGCACGGGCGTGCTTCATGCCCTTGGTGCTCTCCCCATTGATCTCCAGGATCTCGTCTCCAACCTAGAGAGATAAAGAGAGGAAGAAAGGACGTGGAGAGCATAAAAATAAGGCGGAGGAGCCTATATTTAGCGGTGACATCCAGTAAACACCGCCACGCATAGAGAAAGCTAAAGATGAAGAGGAAGGTAGAATTTCCTTTGTTCTATTTTCCTCTCTGCCTCTGGTTAGCTGTCAGAGCTTATCGTCAAGGGAATACCGTTTCCACAAAAATGGGTCTTCGGCTGACAACTCGCTGCGCTTCGCAGAGTCCCTGCGCTACCATCCTCTCATCTAACTTGCAGAGGCGGGTTCTGAATTTGATTTGTTAGCATGTGCTAATGGAAAGCTAATTTTTCTAATCTTATTTGTTTTAGAAAAATCCACAGTTTAAGAACACTTCTATGATGACTATGGTTATAGTCTGATTATAGAATTTGTTAGGGGAGCAAATGATCAAATAAATAATAACTTTAAAATAATTTAATTTAATTTAACCTATTTAATATAATATAATGTTGCAATTATTTAAATGATCAGTGTATTTTAATTAAATATAGAATCATTTGTTAAAAAATGTAAGTTAAAATTATTTCTTCTATTAAAATTTAACACTTAAAACATTCATAATATAATAATTATATTGTTATTGTTATTATTAATAATAATCTAATGTTTCATTTATTAAAATTCATAATATAATATTAAAATATATTTAAAAAAGATTAAAAAATATATATTTTTAAATTAAATAAAAAATCATTTAATATTTAAAATAAAATAAAAATATGAAGTTTCATCTATTAAAATTCATGTAACACTTAAAATATATTTAAAATTAATTCATAATATCAGTGTATTTATAAGTTAGTTTTTATCTATTACAATTCATCTAACGCTTAAAACATTCATAATATAATCAAATATAATATAATCAATAATAATAATTTAATGGTTTATTTATTCAAATTGATAATAAAACATAAAATAAAATATATTTAAAATCAATCATTTAATAAATAAATATATAATAATTTAATTTAATATTTAAAATTAAATATAAAATTCTGAATTTTCATCTATTAAAATTTATCTAACTTAAAATATACATAATAATATAATATAATAATGCTTATTAAAAATTATTATAATAGTTATTGTAATAATTAAATTATTATTAATAATATAATGTGGCATTTATTACAATTCATAATACAATATCAAAATATATTTAAAATCAATAAATATTTATATCCATTTCAATGAAGTATATAATCATTTAATTTAAAATTTACATTTTTAATGATGAATTTTCACTTAATAAACTAAATTCCAAATAAATAAATAATAATTACATTATTATTATTATTATTATTATTATTAATATAATGTTGCATTTATTAAGTCATAATATAATAATAAAATATATTTTAAATCAATAAATATTATTTATTTTATTTAAATATACAATAATTTAAAATGTAAAAGAAAAGATTTAAAAATGATGTATTTAATTTAAATTAATTATAAATAAATAATAATTATACTATTATTATTAATATAATGTTGCATTTATTAAAATTAATTAATTTAAATTACATGAAAATTATTATTATATATTATTTTAATATATAATCATATAATTTAATATTTTAATTAAAATTAACATTTCATCTATTAAAATTAATCGAACACTTAAGATATTAATAAATAAATAACTGAATTATTATTATTATTATTAATAATATTGTATTTGTTCAAATTCATAATATATTATTAAAATATACGTTAAATAAATAAATATCATATATTTTAATTAAATATACAATAATTTAATTAAAAATTTAAAGGAAAGTTTTAAAAATTATGAATTTTCATTCAAATTAACAATTATGAATAAATAATAATTATATTATTATTAATATTATAATGTTGCATTTATTAAAATTCATAATATAATATTAAAATATATTTACATTCAATTAATATTTTAATTAAATATAATATTTTATTTCACTTAAATATAATCATTTAATTTAATATTTTAATTAAAATTTAAATAAAAAGCATTTAATCTATTAATATTAATCTAACACTTAAAATATTCAATATAATATATTCTTAAAATTCTTATGTAATTTAAAATATAATATTAAAATATATTTAAATAAAACAATATAATAATTATTTCTTTATGTTTATTAGTTATACTTAAATAAAAATGAAACTAACAGCATTTTAAGACCACTCATACAAACGATAGCTACCTATCAAAACTAATCCTTGTGCAATCCTAGATGACATAAGTCAAAATCAATCAGTTTCAGATTCAAGTATGATTAAATCCTAACACGTGTGTCCTAATTCATAACTGCACATACCCTCATCTTCCCGTTTCGCACGGCTGCTCCGTCCTCTGCTAGTCTCAGCACATACAGGTCCATGTTGTACTCTCGACCCCCTCTAAGGCTGAAACCGAAGCCTTTGTTGTCCCTCTCCAGATCGACAGAGTAAAACTCAGCATCCTAAAACACAAACACATATTCGCCAAGGTCAGCGATGAATCTATAATCACATCATTTTTTTCATCTAGGCTCCTATTTCAACAGAGGAAATGAAAGCACCTGCAGGGAAGTCACATGTATTAGATAGCAGAAGCATCAGAGGAAGAGCTTAAATAATTGATCGGACGCTGAAGGTATTTTAGGTAGGAAAGGCTGGACAAAGCCATCGTGAGGTACTAACAAACACAATACCACCATAGAATCACGAAACCTCGGGTGTAAAATAAGTCATAATGTGAGTTTCACAAATTCGCTTCGATGTTTAGAACAGTTGGCCTTGTTTTGTTTTTGACAGTTTGTTTGACTACTGGCATGCCCTCTCTCGAAGGCCCAAACATCTGAAGGAGTGAGTGATGTACCTGATTTGAAGGCTGTGTTGGAGCTGGAGGGGGTGGAGCTTGTGGGGCTTTGAACTCAAAAGACTCCTGTTTTGGTTTGGTGTTGTTTCTGGGTAAAAAAGACAGCAACAAAACTTTTGTAAAATTATGAGCACTGACATATAGTAGCTCTAGTATCACCTGGTGACTCTGAATTGAGTTTGTAAAGAATTGCAAGATAAAAACTAAATTCTGAGTAAAAAAAAAATCACAATTGTGAGTTTATATTTTACAATTCGAAAGTAATAACTCACGATTTTGTGTTATAAAGTCAGAATTGCGAGATATAAACTCAATTCTGAGAAAAAAAAAATCACAAATGTGATATAAATGTGCAATTCTGAAAAAGATTGTGACTTTATATCCCACAATTCTCACAATCCTCGCAATTGTGAGTTATAAAGTCCAATTTTGAGGAAAAAAATAGACTTTTCAGAATTGAGTTTATATCTCACAATTCTGAAGTAATAACTCACGATTTTGTGTTATAAAGTCAGAATTGCGAGATATAAACTCAATTCTGAGAAAAAAAAAAATCACAAATGTGATATAAATTCGCAATTCTGAAAAAGATCCCAGTTGTGACTTTATATTTTTTTTCGCAATTCTGACTTTTTTCTCTGAATTGCGACAAACTCGCAATTGTGAGTTATAAAGTTCAATTTTGAGGTAAAAAAAATAGACTTTTCAGAATTGAATTTATATCTCACAATTCTGAAGTAATAACTCACAATTGCGTGTTATAGTGTCAGAATTGCATGATAAAAACTCAATTCTGATAAAAAAAACAACAACTGTGAGATACAAACTCACAATTCTGAAAAAAGTCACAATTGCGAGTTTATATCTCGCAATTCTGACTTTATAACTTGCAACTGTGAGTTTATATCTCGCAATTAGTTTTTTTTTCGCAACTGTGAGTTTATATTTTACAATTCTAAAGTAATAACTCCGATTTTGTGTTATAAAGTCAGAATTGCGAGATACAAACTCAATTCTGAGAAAAAAAAAATCACAAATGTGATATAAATTCGCAATTCTGAAAAAGATCCCAATTGTGACTTTATATCCCACAATTCTTACTTTTTTTTCGCAATTCTGACTTTTTTCTCTGAATTGCGACAAACTCGCAATTGTGAGTTATAAAGTTCAATTTTGAGGAAAAAAATAGACTTTTCAGAATTGAGTTTATATCTCACAATTCTGAAGTAATAACTCACAATTGCGTGTTATAGTGTCAGAATTGCATGATAAAAACTCAATTCTGATAAAAAAAAAAAACAACAACTGTGAGATACAAACTCACAATTCTGAAAAAAGTCACAATTGCGAGTTTATATCTCGCAATTCTGACTTTATAACTTGCAACTGTGAGTTTATATCTGGCAATTAGGTTTTTTTTTTTCGCAATTGTGAGTTTATATTTTACAATTCTAAAGTAATAACTCCGATTTTGTGTTATAAAGTCAGAATTGCGAGATATAAACTCAATTCTGAGAAAAAAAATCACAAATGTGATATAAATTCGCAATTCTGAAAAAGATCCCAATTGTGACTTTATAGCCCACAATTCTTATTTTTTTTCGCAATTCTGACTTTTTTCTCTGAATTGCGACAAACTCGCAATTGTGAGTTATAAAGTTAAATTTTGAGGAAAAAAATAGACTTTTCAGAATTGAGTTTATATCTCACAATTCTGAAGTAATAACTCACAATTGCGTGTTATAGTGTCAGAATTGCATGATTGTGACTCTACGAGTTTAAACTCTGCGAGTTTATATCTCGCAATTCTGACTTTATAACTTGCAACTGTGAGTTTATATCTCGCAATTAGTTTTTTCTCGAAATTGTGAGTTTATATCTCGCAATTCTTACTTTTTCCCTCACAATTCTGACTTTTTTCTCTGAATTGTGAAATATAAACTTGCAGTTGTGAGTTCTAAAGTCCAATTTTGAGGAAAAAAAATAGATAATATTCTCATAATTGAGTTTATATCTCACAATTCTGACTTAACTCACAACTGTATGTTATAAAGTTAGAATTGCTAGATAAAAACTCAATTCTGAGAAGAATAAAATCACAATTGTGAGATACAAGCTTACAATTCTGAAAAAAGTCACAATTGTGAGTTTGTCGCAATTCTGACTTTATAACATGCAATTGTGAGTTTATATCTCTCAATTAGTTTTTTCTCACAATTCTTACGTTTTCCTTGCAATTCTGACTTTCTTCTCTGAATTGTGAGATATAAACTCCCAATTGTGAGTTATAAAGTCTAATTTTGAGGAAGAAAAATTGACTGTTCTCAGAATTGACTTTTTTCCCCCCACAATTCTGACTTTTTTCTCTGAATTGTGAGATATAAACTCGCAATTGTGAGGAAAAAAAATTATATCTCACAATTCTAACTTAATAACTCACAATTACATGTTCTAAAGTCAGAATTGTGAGATAAAAACTCAATTCTGAGAATTTTTTTTTTTTTTACAATTGTGAGATATAAACTCGCAATTCTAAGAAGTCACAATTGTGAGTTTATATCTCGCAATTCTGACTTTATAACTTGCAATTGTAAGTTTATATCTCAAAATTCTTACTTTTTCCCCGCAATTCTGACTTTTTTCTCTGAATTGTGAGATATAAACTCAGAACTGCGTGTTATAAAGTCAGAATTGCGAGATAAAAACTCAATTCTGAAAAAAAAAAAATCTAAATTGTGAGATATAAACTCGCAAAGTTTATATCTCGCAATTCTTAGTTTTTTTTTTCTTGCAATTCTGACTTTTTGTTCTTTAAATTGCAAGATATAGTAGCTCTAGTATCACCTGGTTTAATATTTTGCTCTCAAATTAAGTTTATTAATTTTTAAGTGTGACTTAAAAGTCCAATAGATTTTGGAAGTGCTTTACATTTTTAATGTGATTTTCTTTCATGAATGAATAATGAGTATCCAATAAGAATGTAACATGAATTAAACAATTTCTTTAAATCCAGTTCAGGTGTGTGCTGTGTACCTTGGCTCAGGTGCAGTTTGCTGTTGAGGTGTGTGTGTGGTAGTTATGGTTGCAATCTTCTCAGCGTTGGTCAGCAGTGATGCATTGGAGGACTCTGCGGGAGGAACATCACAAATGGTAAGGAAGACAGAGAAGCCTCCACATTATTACCCATAATGCATCTGCAGTGTGTAAGTGTACCCTGCGGACCGAGTATCAGAGGCCCATTTTCCATACATCAAAACATTAGCACTAGTGCACCGTGTAAGCGCACTCCAGCTGGGTAGCAGGAACAACGGCACATTCATCATTCTGCTGTAGCCTTCGTCTCACAGATTACATTATAGCCTAATGCCCGAAAACCATGCAAAGCCGAACACCCAATTTCTTGTAATCGCATATTACCATCTATCCTCACATTAGCAATTACAACAGCTTGCGTTAAAGGAGTAATTCATCCACAAATGAATATTCACTATTATTTATTCACTCTCACATCTGTGTAATTTGAGAAATGTATACACTGTTGGTTTGTTTTACCTTATCAAGTGTACTGATTTATTATAGGTTACATATAATATCAAAGACTTATGTACTCTCTCTGTCTACGTTATTGGAAACTTGCACAACAAACTAAACTATTATAACAGTGAAATTCCTAATAGTAATTCCAATAATGCCAAACTGCAATAAAGTTTCTCTATTAAAAACAACAGCGGTTCAGACTTGCTGAATGACACTTTCATTTAAACCCAACATCTCACATGGAGATTGCTAAACTGCAGCTTAGTTGTTTGTCAGTGTTTTAAGATAATTGTCTGTGTTTGGTTGCCAGATTGCAAAAATCAAGCCAAACATTACCAGAAAAAAAATCCTTTTAATAGAAAAGCTCTGATTTGGGGACTTGGACTATTGATATCTGGCAACCGCGCACGAAAGCTTGCATAGTAGAGGAGCGTACAGCAGTCTGCAATAATATTTTATCTCCTTTTCATTTTTTGGATGAAAATAAAAAGAGATTTTGGTAAGTTTTAATTTTTAACATTTCAGTCTTGCCTTTATTGTTTATTGATCTAATTATTGCCTCGTCATCGTCTCATTTTAGTTATGGAAAAAACAGCTTGCCAACAAACGTGTCATAGTTTTCGTTAACGAAATGAACACGAAATAACTGCACTGTTATTTGTTAGAGTTTACATGTTTGAATTCAATTTAAGACCTCAAAAAGGTCAGATTTAGGAATTGATTTAATTTTTGAAGAAATAATGACGTTTTTTATTCTTCTGAAATAAGTCTCTTATGTATGGAAGCCCGTTTCTGGTAATTGCAACTTTTTATCTCACAATTTTGACTTTTTTCTCGCAATTGAGAGTTGACTTACTTTTTTTCCTCAGAATTGTGTAAAAATAAAAAAAAGTCACAATTCTGAGATATAAAGTTGCAATTCTAAGAAATAAAGTCGCAATACTGAGAAATAAAGTCGCAGTTCTGAGAAATTAAATTAGAATTGTAAGATAAACTCCAAATTGCGAGTTATAAAGTCAGAATTGTGAGATATGAAGTCAAGTTAGAAGTTTCTATCCAAGTGTTTGTATCTTGCAATTGTTTTCCTGCAGGACTTTTTTCCTGCAATTGCTAGTTTATATCTCGCAATTCGGACTTTTTTCCTCACAATTGTGAGTTTATATCTCGCAATTCTTACTTTTTTCTCGCAATTGCGAGTTATAAAGTCCAATTTTGAGGAAAAAAAGACTGTTCTCAGAACTGAGTTTATATCTCACAATTAACTCACAATTGCGTGTTATAAAGTCAGAATTGCGAGATATAAACTCACAATTCTGACTTTTTTTCCCTCACAATTGCTAGTTTATATCTCGCAATTCTTACTTTTTTTCTCACAATTGCGAGTTAGAAAGTCCAATTTTAATGAAAAACAAGACTGTTCTCAAGATTGAGTTTATATCTCTCAATTCTGACTTAACTTGCAATTGCGTGTTATAATTCAGAATTGCGAGATATAAACTCACAATTCTGACTTTTTTCCTCACAATTGCTAGTTTATATCTCGCAATTATTCCTTTTTTTCTCACAATTGCGAGTTATAAAGTCCAATTTTGAGGAAGAAAAGACTTGTGTTCTCAGAACACAACTCTGTTCTCAGAGTTTATATCTCACAATTCTGACTTAACTCACAATTGCGTGTTATAAAGTCAGAATTGTGAGACATAAACTCATAATTCTGAAAAAATAAGTCTCAAATGCGAGATGTACACTCGCAATTCGGAGTTTATTTCTCACAATTCTGACTTTTTTTCTCGCAATTGTGAGATTATATTGTGCAATTCTTACTTTTTGCTTGCAATTCTGACTTTTTTCTCTGAATTGTGAGATATAAACGTGCAAGTCCAATTTTGAGGATTTTTTTTTCTTAGAATTAAGTTTAATTACTAGCAATCACATTTTATAAAGTCATAATTGTGATATAAACAATTGAGAGTTTATAAAGTCCAATTTTGAGGAAAAACAAGACTGTTCTCAAAATTGAGTTTATATCTCACAATTCTGACTTAACTTGCAATTGCATGTTATAAAGTCAGAATTGCGAGATATAAACTCACAATTCTGAAAAAAAGTCAATTGTAAGACATAAAGTCACAATTGTAAGTTTTTATCTCTCAGAATTCTGACTTTTTCTCAATTGTGAGTTTATATTGTGCAATTCTTACTTTTTTCTCTGAATCGTGAAATATAAACTTGAAATTGCGAGTTATAAAGTCCAATTTTGAGGAAAACATTTTCTTAGAATTAAGTTTATATCTTACAATTCTGACTTAAAAACCTGCAATTATGTGTTATAAAGTCATAATATATAATATAAACAATTCTGGAAAAAAAGTCAATTGTAAGATATGAAGTCACAACTGTGAGTTTTTTTCTTGCAATTCTGACAATTTTCTTTGAATTGTGAGATATAAAGTCCAAAGAAAAAGTGTTCTTAAAATTGAGTTTATATCTCACAATTCTGTCTTAATGACTCACAATTATGTGTTATAAAGTTAGAATTGTGACATAAACTCACAATTTTAAGAAAAGTCACAATTGTGAGATTTAAACTCGCAATTATGAGAAAAAAGTCAGAATTCTTTATAACACAATTGCGAGTTTGTCACACAATTCTGACTTTATATCTGAGTTTATATCTCACAATTCTGACTTTATAACTTCCAATTCTGACTTTTATTTTCTCAGAAGTGATATAAAATCACAATTGCGAGAAAATAAGTCAGAATGGTGCGATTAAAAGTCGCAATTTCAATTTTTTCCCTCCAGAATTGTTAATGTTCAAAAAACAGCATTTTTAAACAATTAAGTGTGTTCTTGATGAATAAAAGTATTAATTTCCTTTTCTTTCTTTTTATTTGCCCAAAAACTTCATATCGTAGTACATCACAGTTTAACACTGATAATAATAAGAAATGACTTTTGAATGACTTGAACATCTCCTCTTGTCAATTTTTGTGTGAACTATCAGTTTAATTGATCTTGGATCATTTGCTTTGACTGCATCAGCCTAACTCTTAAGTCAGCTGTCACCAATGAAATGTGGGCTGCTGTTGCTTGCGCTCAAAGCTGCTTTAATTCCGCCCCACTGGGCAGTCACTGTGGGAGAGAGGGGGAACTTTGATGAGTGCACAGCCCGTGAATCCCACCGTCTTAAAATAGCCCTTCCCCATCACTCTGTTGGGAACAGACTTGCTGTTCTCTCTCTTTCCTCATCTCATGGTTTCATCTTATTCCTTCTTCTTTTCTCCACTCAGAAAGCACAAGAAATGATAAATTATGCATAAATTAAGCGTAGAAGGAAACCAAAAGACTACAGTTTAGTAACTAGAGTGAAGTAACATCCAAAATTAAAAAAAACCCACAACGAACCGTCTTCGCATTTCTGTAAACACAACCAGACGTACACACCCACAATCTGTCAATTTAGGAAATTTCCATAGTATGCCAGCACTTTCCTACTCTGTGATTAAAGAGTATGAAGAACTCTCAGACAGACCCCAGTGCATTTGGCATCACGCATTTGAGTGGAGCCGAGACTTCACTGGAAACAGCTTTCTCATTATTGCATGCCGCCTTCCCTCTGTGGAAAACACTCAATATAGTGCATAGACACAGTGGCACATTCAAGCACGCATATACCATGTGCTGTTTTACCATAGGCCAACACTTATGTTTCAGCTGGGTCTCAGTGTCAGTTCGGGCTCACTTACCAAGTGAGAAGAATACAGCTAATTGATATGGGTCAGAGGCAAAGGTTTATTTCTAATGTGAAAAGGGACCTGGGTTAAAAATCCAAACTGAATTTAATCAATTGAACTTGACAGTTAGTTTTCATCATGCAGTTTTGTTGTATGGGAAAAGGCAGCTCTGACATTTTGATCCAAAGGAAAATGAAATAAGTATGAAGCAAAATGAATGCTTGAATGGATAGAGGATGACAGTTGCAAATGATTTGCAGATTTGAAGTGGAACTTGATACACCTGAAAGTGTGATTCAATTTAGGCATGTGAATGTGAAGAAATAAAAAAATTACTGACCCCAAACTTTGAACGCTAGTGTATATTGTTACAAAAGATTTCTACTTTAAATAAATGCTGTTCTTTTTAATGTTTTAATAATCAAAGAAACTTGAAAAAAGTTCACAGGTTCCAACAACAAAATAAAAAAAAATAAGCAACACAACTGTTTGTAACATTGATAATAAATCAGCATATTAAAATACTGAAGACTGAAGCAATGATGCTGAAAATTAAGCTTTGCATCAAAGGAATAAATCTATTTTAAAGTATACTAAAATAGAAAAACACTATTTTAAACTGCAATAGTATTTCACAATATTACTGTTTTTTCGGTATTTTTAGTACGATTTTTAAACATTATAAAATCATCCTCAACCCAAACTTTTGAACAGCAGTGTGGTTTTTTTTTTTTTTATAAATACATGTTTTGCTTACTCAGGATATATATTTTTCTATAAATATATAAACACATTTTTGAACAAATAACTCCAGTACTATTCAGTTCTGACTTGACTTTCAAAATATGCCATTTTTCTTAAACTTTCATTTAAAAAACATTTGCCACTAAAATCTCTGGGGAAACATTTGAGTGTGTATGACGCTTCTGCACGACTGTCTTTGTTCCCCGATCAACCTTGTTGGTGTGCCATCTGTCATTATTACAACAGCACAATATGAAGGCGTTCTGCCTCTAAGGTTATAAGAGCGTGTTGAATATTTATTGTGTTGATCCCCTCGCAGGTTCCTGTTCATTATTCTTCTTCTAATAACGCTGAATGTATCGTCTACATTATTACTGCGAGGCTCGTGAGAGCAGTATGCTGAGAAGTCGTGCTATTACACATATTGCACACACCCACATGCACCAATATGTTCTCGCATCAGCTATGCTGGGAAAGAGAATGAGAAAGAGAGGAACTGACCGTCTCCTGGAATGATCCGCAGCGTCACCGTGTTTCCAGCCTCTTTGATCAGGTTGACGATATCCGAGTGGGACTTGTTGGTGATGGAGCAGCCGTTGACAGCCAGGATCCGGTCTCCCACTTTTAGTTTCCCACAGCGGTCAGCTGGGCTTCCCTCGATGATGCGACCTATTTTATGAGGCATTGCCACACATGCGTTTCCAGCTTTTGGCCAACAGTGATTGAGCATGTATGAGTTTAAATTAAGATGGTTACGTTTTTTTTTTTTTTTTTTGGTGGGGATGGAGAAAGGGAAATAGAAGGAGAAAAGGGAAAGAGAGAAGGTATAGGGGTTAATACACCAAGCCACCAAGCCAAAGTGCCAACATTTTCATAGAATGCCCACAGATTGTGCCCTGCAAGCAAAATACACCTTGTGAAAGACAAAAGCATGTTACTGAATGGACAGCAAAGGAGCAATAGCAAGAACGGACATAGGGAATCTGCTGAATTTAGCACTATTAAAAGGCATTTGCATGCTACAGTAGATCACCCTCAGCATCATTTCTGTAGCACCCTTCAGATCCTGTGAATAATCACCAGAGCTTGTGAATTATTCATTATGTTAAAAAAGGTGTAAACTCTTGAAATTCCCTCAGAAAACCGCATTGTGCTGTAAATCTGCCTATATGATGAATTATGAAAAACGACTGGGTATTGTTAGGATTATTCAAGTTTGCACTTTGTGGTGCCCTTTAACAGGTGATGTTAGCCATTTTGCTATTTTCTACCATTTTTCTGAGTTCAACCACACTCCCTCCATTCAGAATTCCACCATTCAAAGTGTGAAAAACAAACTCTTTTTCAGTCTGACTGGCTAGTTTACTGATGAAATGACTAGATATTATTAAGGCTGTACTTTGTGGTTCACTTAGTTTGGCATGAAAGATGCCTTCAGTCGTTTTGTAAATTTTTACCAAGTTGCTGAATTCAACCACATGACTTTCTTTTCAAAATCTTTCCAAAGTTCGCACTTTTCCTGTCCGACTGGCTAGTTTTCTGATAAAAATGACTAGATATTATTCAAGTTTGCACTTTGTGGTTCACTTAGCAAGGCACAAAAGTTGCTGTTAGCCATTTTTGCAAATGTCTGTCATTTTGTTCTATTCAACCACATGACCTTCTTTCAAAAACTTTCTAAAGTTTGCAAACAAACTATTTGTCAGTCTGACTGGCTAGTTTTCTGATATAATGACTAGACATTATTCAAGTTAGCACTATTGTGGTTCACTTAGCGTAGCACGAAAGTTGCTGTTAGCCGGTTTCGCAAATTTCTGTCATTTTGTTGAATTCAACCACATGACCTTCTTTCAAAATGTTTTGCAAAAAAACATTTTCCAGCCTGATTGGTTAGTTTTCTGATGAAATGACTAGATATTATTCAAGTTTGCACTTTGTGGTTCACTTAGCGTGGCATAAAATGTGCTGTTAGCCAGATTTTCTTTCAAAATCTTCCCAAAGTTCGCAAAAAACATTTTTCAGTCTGATTGGCTAGTTTTCTGATAAAAATGGCTAGATATTATTTAAGTTTGTGCTTTGTGGTTTACTTAGCATGGCACGAAATGAAAGGTGATGTTAGCCATTTTTTTTAGCCGTTTGTACTCATTTCTGTACATTTTGTTGAAATCAACCACTTGACTTTCTTTCAAAAATCTCTTCAAAGTTTGCAAATATAAAGTGTTTTTTAGTCTGATTGGCTAGATTTCTGATGAAGACGACTAGATAGTATTCAAGTTTGCGCTTTGTGGTATACTTAGCACGGCACAAAAGGTGGTGCAAGCCATTTTTGCTAATTTCTGTCACTTTCCTGAATTCAACCCCATGGCTTTATTTCAAAAACCTTTCCAAAATTCGCAAACAAACTGTTTTCCAGTCTGACTGGCTAGTTTTCTGGTGAAAATGACTAAATATTATTCAAGCTTGCACCCTGTAGTTCACTTAGCATGGCACAAAAGGTGCTGTTAGCCGCTTTTGTTAATTTCTGTCATTTTAGCACATTTTTTCCACATGCCCTTCTTTCAAAATCAAGTCTGCTAACAAATGTTTCCCAGTCAGACAATACCTTTCTAATTTAGCTAGTTTTCTGGCTTTCTGATGCACTTATTTGCCTGTTTTAGGACTTTTACAGAGACAGATCTCTCAGTTTCATCATAAAAAAATTCTACAGATGTGTACTTTTACATAAACACTGTCTTTTGTAACCAGAAAAAAATGGAAATACAGCAGAGTGGAATGCAAAAACCTGATATTTATGAACGTCCCCTAAAATGCTTTTTTATTGTGATAAATCATGGCTCAGCATGCTTTTTAAAAGTCTTTTTTTTTAACATTTGACCTTTCAGTCAACCAATTTTCAGTTGTCATATCTTGCAAAATATGCATTTTTGATCAGACTAAATGCTGTGATGGCAGTTTAACACAACTATCAAATATTCATTCAACCTGTCACACTTGTCACGCTGCTATGAAGATGATTTGTTGTTTGATTGTAATACTAATGACTGAACTCTGTTTATGCTCTGAGGTCCTCGTTCACAGTGACTCTGGCACAGGAACTCATGCGTTTCATGACTGTAGTAAACGAGTGCCAAGCACTGCTCCCTCGCTTTTATCCCTCTCAAACACGGATCTGTCATTCCACTCTTCCGTTCAACTCTCTGAACAAAACTCCCACGTGGAGTAATCACCAAGCCCGCTGGATGCAGTATACACTTACGTGAAGGCTGCCAACGGCACTATTGTGAGTTTAAAGAGTGGGAGCGTTCTGATGAACACGGCAAAGAAGGATCTAAGTCTGTAAACACGGGATGTCATACTTGATTTGCTTTTTTACGAACTTGATCTCTCTATCAATTACAATTGTTTAAAAATACTGATGGCTCGTGTTGCTGGCAACTGCTAGGATTAAATGATGAGATGTGGACAACCTAAATGCTGTTTCACTAACTCGACAGCCATCTTGTGTAATGGAGACTTGTCTAGTTTTTGGGAAGTAGAGCAGAAATAGAGCCCCACAGAGAGAAGGTGGATATCGACCCCTGCTTCAGGCAGGCATTGCCTTTTGCAATAAGAAAATCAAAGGACATGCAGATTGGCGTAAGGAGAATACGAAGAACCCACACCCACCAAAAATTCAAAAACCAACACCAAAGTGCCATTCAGAGGTAAAAAGCTTCCAGAAGAATGTGAACCTCTCAGTCATTTTCTCTTTTCATAATATAAAAGAAGTGAATATGCAAATATGGGATTAGTTTCCTTTCTCCCATTTATGCATTTGACAGACAATTTTATCCAAAATGATTTACAGTGCTTTCAAGTCACACATTTTGTCATTTTAAATGTTTTCTGGGATCAAACTCAAGTGTGTGCAGCAAATTTGATACTTTCTTTCAAATCTCTCAATTTTTTTCCTCATTTAAAAACACCATCATGCATTTTTCTTTTGCTGTTGGCACCAATGAGAATGCAAAATATTTGTAATATCTGTTGTAGTTTCCGTTCACTATAGAAGTTTATCCAACTATGACGACTCCTGGTTCTTGAGAACCTCAAAAATGTGACCCTGGACCACAAAACTAGTCATAAGGCTCAATTTTTTAAATTGAGATTTATACATCATCTAAAAGGCTGAATACATAAGCTTTTAATTGATGTATGGTTTGTTAAGATACAACGATATTTGAAAATCTGAGGGTGGAAAAAATCTAAATACTGAGAAAATCACCTATAGAGTTGTCCAAATGAAGTTCTTAGCAATGCATATTACTAATCCAAAATTAAGTTTTGATATATTTATGGTAGGAAATTGACCAAATATCTTGAGGGAACATGATCTTTACTTAATATCCTAATGATTTTTGGCATAAAAGAAAAATCTATGACCCATACAATGTGTTTTTGGTTATTGCTACAAATATAACCGTGCTATCTAAGACTGGTTTTGTGGTCCAGAGTCACAAATGTGAAAAAGGTCCATTCTGTTTATTTAATGTAAATGTAGACTAAAAAAAAAACCAATACAACAATTAAATGAAGCATATTAATTAATAATTAAATTTTTAAAAAACAGTCTTACCAAAAGTGGTGCCCGCTTCGGGTCTCGACACTGACGACACAATGACAAATCCGAATCCCTCATTCTCTCCACGTTGGATCTCCACATCATAGGGTTGGATGGCATTGGGGACCACTGTGTTGTTGCTGCCGCCCCCGCCTCCGCTGCCGATGCCACTGGTGGAGCCAGACCCGGAGCTGACCGTGTTGAGGGAGTTCTGGCTGCCCTGCGGCGTGCGCTTCTCCTCGGTCAGCGAAGGGGCCTGTGTGCTGCTGTGGTGAGAGGAGGCCGGGGAGGGAGGCATCTCACCATCCACCTTTGCCACTGAGGAAGAAAAGGGTTGGAGGAGGGTTAGCAAGGTCACTCTGAGAGATTTATTTTCGGCAGTTCAAGGAGAAACCGGCTCCTCATCAACAAGCTTGACACGTGCTTCTGAATAGCTTGAACTGGACATGTAATAACAAAGCAGCTGGTCTCAGATCATTAAAAATGAAGTAATCGCCATTTCCCTGCAAGTATGAAATATATTGCCCTGCTCTCTTACAATGGTTAGACTGGGACTTGTATTCAGGTAGGTGATCCTGGATGAGTGAAAAAGGGTAAGTTATACTCTGAGACCTGACATATGGGACCCAGAGCCCCGCATAGATTAATTAGCCAGAGTCAGCAGGCGTACCCTCATTATCATGTGCCATGAACTCTCATTTAAATAAAGCCTATCTGATAGGAATGGATAATCAGACCGCAAAATCCTGCATAATTTACAGTTCCACAAGTCACGCTGGTCATTACGTTCGGGTTGTAGAGTGCAATAAGTGCACGTTTAAGCTGCAATTAACACTTAGTCTGGAATTAACTCTACCTACTGAGATGAATGACATATGGCACTGATAGAAAAGCTTTGCATCTGCTTAAAATAAAATAAAATAAAATCTACAATATAACAGTTTGGTTGGTTCTTGAGCACACAATCAGCACTTTAGAATGATTTCTGTCATTGATTTCTGATTTCCGTGACCCTGTTTTGACTTTATTCTGACTTTATTTTTCAGAATTGCGAGTTTATGTCTCACAATTCTAATTTCACAATGAAATCAAAACTGCAAATTTAAAACTCATAATGCTGACTTTTTAGCAAAATTGCAATTGCGAATTAAGTCAGAATTGTGAGACATAAACTTTGCAATTCTTAAAAAAAGAAAGTCAGAATTACATGACAAACTCGCAATTGCAAGTTATAAAGTAAGAATTGCAAGTTATAAACTCACAATTCTGACTTTTTTTCTCAAATTTGCATGATGCAAACTCACAATTGTGAGTTATTAATTCAGAATTGCGAGATATAAACTCGCACTTCTCAGAAATAAATTCAGAATTACCTGACAAACTTGCAATTGTGTAATATAAACTCGCAATTGCAAGTTAAGTCAGAATTGTGAGACAAACTCGCAGTTCTGAGAAATAAAGTTAGAATTACGTGACAAACTCGCAATTGGGAGTCATAAAGTCAGAATTACAAGTTATAAACTCACAATTCAGACTTTTTTTTTCAGAGTTTATAACTTGCAATTCTGACTTTATAACTCGCAATTGCGAGTTTGTCACATAATTCTGACTTTATTTCTCAGAATTGTAAGTTTATGTCTTATAATTCTGACTTAACTTGCCATTCTGAGAGCATATCAGTCTTTTTCCCAACAAAAACTGGACTTTATAACTCGCAATTAAGTGAAAAGTGAAAAGAAGTCAGAATTGCGAGTTTATATCTTGCAATTTTGACTTTATATCTCACAATTCTGACTTTTTTTAACATGCAATTGGGAGTTTGCATCATGGAATTCTGCAATTTTGCAACAAGTTTCCATACAAATCCATGCAATACAGTATTAAATAATTTTTTAAGTGATTTTTTTAACAATATCAAGATGCTGGGTTTGATTGTATATGATTGTATGAAATATGACATAATATAATGTATGCAATGTATAATGTAAGAAATGGTTCTCGAGCACACAATCAGCACATTAGAATGATTTCTGAAGGATCATGTGACACTGAGGACTTGAGTAATGATGCTAAAAGTTTTGCTTTGCCATCAAAGCAATACATTACATTTTAAAATATATTAAATAGAAAACGGTTACTTCACAATATTACTGTTTTTACTGTATTTTGATCAAATAAATGAAGCATTGGGGTACTCAAGACACTTGTTTTAAAATTATTGACTCAAACCTTTAAACAGTAGTGTATGAAACAAAATCAATAAATGAATAGTCAGTGAGTAATGTTATAAGAAATGCATAGTTAGATTAAATGTTAGAGAATGCTATTTTTGCTAAATTGTTCAAATGCATGATCCAAATCAATGCTTTTTGTGATGATATACATTAAATATGAGCAACGAGATCTCAATGTGGCTTAATGTTTTTGTGACAGACACTGGTTTATCTCATCATTATCTTCGCAGGTGACACAATGACCTGTTTGCAACAATAATGCAAGAAAATAGCTATAATAATTATGTTGTCGTAAGGACGAAATATATTTTTCAATAAAAATGTAAAATACAGTTTCATGACTAGCAATAAATATTTATAGCCTGTAAATTTTCTGAACAATAATCATATTTTAAAGCCTGCTTACATCCATATCCAGTCTTGCGCCTGACGGTCAGGTTGACGTGACCCTGTTTTGCGGCTTGTTGCATGAGTTGAACGACTAGCTGATGGGATTTTCCCACGACAGCCGTTCCATCCACACAAATTAGCTCATCTCCTGATCGCAGACGCCCATCTTCATCGGCAGCTCCATATTTCACAATGTGGCCAATATAAATCTGTACAGCCAGAAAAGAGACAGTTAACAAAAAAAATCTTCACAACTAACAAATCTGTCTTGGGCAAACTGAACTTCATCCCTTGAGGTTCATCACTTCTCAAACTCAGTGTCAGCATTGTGTCAAGGGGTTGAACTTGACTGAAACGCTGAAATTTCTGCTTATTTTAAGACTAATGGTTGTGAAATGTTCTCCAAACAGTAAAAGCTCTATGGAATTTTTTACCAGCCGAAAAGAGCCGTATTGCAGGCAGTTCTGTTTTTCATTTTTCAAGGACTAGAGTCCGAGAAACCGACTCATCAGTTCAAAGATGTAACATGGCCTCATTAAAGGGAAGAACTGGTGGTCTGAGAGATATTTTCTGACTGATCGAGGCTGTACTGCGCAGATCAAAGCTTTTGTCAACCTACACACACAGGGCAGATGCTTTCACTGGGCACAAGTTTTGCCAAAAGCAGAGTGTTTGTAATATTTCACATAGAAATGGGTATCGTGCACAAGCTGTGAAGACTGAAACAGAGAACTCAGCCAAGCTTGGACTATTACATTTGGAAAATCTTCAAAGGCTCTATATTTGTTAGGCGCCTTTGGAACTATCAAACAGCGCAAGTGTATTTCTGTCTGGCATTATAACTAATTAATAGAAATGCATTAATAAGTAAAATCGTTACATTTTTATCAAATATTGACTTGACAAGCATAATAATGTGTTAAAGCAGTTTTGCTATCCTTATCTAAAACTATTAAAAAATGCCTCCTTTGATTGAATCAAGCTGGCATTAAATAAAATATAAATATTAGATGAAAAACTTGAAAACTTAAACTTTAAAATCTTAAATTTGAATTGTCTTTACAATTAAACTAAATTGACATGATATTTTTTTTTCTTTTTCTGTAAAGTAAAAGCTAATTTAAAATATTAATAAATACTATATTATTGACAACATACTATATACTACAATACTAAAATAACACTGCTGTTAACAGGCAAATATATGGAAGCCCATTATTTCAATTTAATTGTTACTTTTAAATCTAACAATTCGGACTTTTTTTCTTGCATTTTCAGGTTTACATCTCACAATTCTAAAGTCAGAATTGCAAGTAATAAACTTACAGTTCTGAGAAATAAAGTCAGAATTGCGTGACAAACTCGCAATTGCGAGTTATAAACTCACAATTCTGACTTTTCCTCAAAATCGTGTGATATAAACTCGCAACTGCGAGTTCAGTCAGAAATGTGAGATATAAACTCACAATTCTGAGAGCATATTAGTCTTTTTCCCATCAAAAATTGAACTTTATAACTTGCAATTGAGTAATAAAAAAAGGCAGAATTGCTCGTTTTTATCTTACAAATCTAACTTTATTTTTCAAAATTGTTTAAAGCATGCAATTCTGAGAAAAAAGTCAGAATTGCTCGTTTTTATCTTACAAATCTAACTTTATTTTTCAAAATTGTTTAAAGCATGCAATTCTGAGAAAAAAGTCAGAATTGCGAGTTTATATCTTACAATTCTGACTTTATATATCAGAATTCTGACTTTAAAAAAGCAACTGGGAGTTTGTATCATGGAATTCTGAGGGAAAAAAGTCAGAATTGCGTGATAAAAAGTCAAATTTCTTTATTTTATTCAGTGGTAGCAACAGGCTTCCATACAAATCCATGCAATACAGTACTAAATAATTTAAGTGATTTTTTTAACAATATTAAGATGCTGGGTTAGCCTGTATATGACTGTATGAGATATGACATAATATAATGTATGCAAGTATTTATTTGAGGTCCTCTAAATATATTATTTAATACAAATATTCCATGTAGACCGTACGCAAGCTGCATGTAATAACTGTAAAATATTTAGCAGAATGTATTTTAAAAAAAACATATCAGACTGATTAAATGAATAAATAACTAATAAAAATTAAATACAATAACCAACTGATTAGTACAATACTTGCAGAACTGGCTCGCAGAGCTTTTGCACTCACCGGCTCGCCAGGTTCATTGCCTCCCAGGATCCTGAATCCAAAGCCGGTATCTTTTCTCCACAGGAAAATATCCTGCTCCTGGTAATCAGGTACTAAAAAAGGAGGAAAAATAGCTTGAGACCATAATCAATCGACCTGCAGAATGACGCACAAGCTTTGATTTATAACCCAAACCTCCCCCTTTCAAGAATGGCTGCTGGTTCAAGGTGGCAGAAACACGAACAATGTCGCTTCAATGATTGCATCTCACATCTGGACTTTTTCCTAATTGGTTCACACCAATGAAGGTGTAATATAATGACTACTCTGCTCGAATGAATTCACATAGAACAATCTGATTAACAGGTATTCCCATCTGGATAAATGATAAGCACTGACACGTGCTTAAATCTAGATTACAGATCAAGTGAAGCGGAAGACAGAATACAGAGGTCTTTTGAAGCCGCTGTGCCCTTGAGCTTACACCACCACCTGAGCGCCGTCTCCACCACGGCACTTCCATGTCAAATCAGTCAGGACGAGGAACAGCAGAGCTTCCCCCTCTTTTAGACTCGAAGCCCTGCAGACATCAGCAATCTGTCAGGTTTTACATTATTGACCCTGTAGCTCTCCAAAGCATCACATGATGTTCTGTCGAGAGACATCTACGGCTGTTAAGTAAGAGAGAGCTGGAAACCGTGGATCTGGGCGGAAATTTCTTTTAAAACAAGCTTACTTTTAAGAATGCCCTCGGTTTGCGTAGGCAAACAACAAATGCTCTTCATTTGTGAATGTACTGCAAAGCTATTGTAATGCAGCTGGACGTGTGGAGCAGATGGCAGATACAAGGACCTCCATCTCCAGTCTAACCAGATGTACAGCAATTTATTGTAACAGAGACAGGAAGTCGAATGGCTCCAGAGCCATACAAAATGGCTGCTGCATGGGCAATTTTCCCATACTGTTTCGATCTCAATTAAGCAGCAAGGACGGTTGTGCCAGACTCTGCAAATTGTGCATTATGGCAAAGATAGACCTGCAACTTACATTCATTTGCGTTTAAGCCTCTCAATGCAGCTGCTCAATGAGTTTATTGGACTGAATGTTCTCAAGCTGGTCCAAAACTGTCAATCAAATGGCAACGATTTACCTTTCAATCTGTTCAAGGGCTGCAACAGCATAGTCTGATTATGGAACTGACTACCATGAGCTGGTTCTTTCAAGCAAATCAGACACGTACACCAGAACTAGTGGAAATCTCAAACAAATGACTCTAAAGATTTGCTTATTTTTAGCGAATCAAAAAGATAGTCTAGCAAGTGCAATCCAACTCCCAAATGAATTACTGCAATGAGTCGGTTCTTTTTTTAGTGAATCAAAAACATATAGCACAATCATAAGAGTCCAATTCCCAGATGAATGACTCCAAACAGCTAATTCTTTCGGAATAAATAAAAAACATAAAAACAATTTTTCAAGAATTGTTTAAACTTTAATATAACCAGTGAAATCTGATTCTCGAACCAATCACTCAAAATATTTGGTTCTTTTTTTAGTGAATCAAAAACATATAGCACAATCAGAGTAGTCCGGTTCAAAATGAATGACTCCAGAGAGTTGGTTCTTTTAAAATTATTTAAAAGCTTGTAAACATAAGTTGTGCAAAAATTGTTTAAACTTTAGTACAACCAGTGAAGTCTGATTCTTAAATAAATGATATTGAAGATTCAGTGCAAGTGCAATCTGACTCGAACAAATTACTCTAAAGATTTGGTTCTTTTTTTAGTGAATCAAAAACATATAGCACAATCAGGGTAGTCCAATTCTCTAATGAATGACTATAAAGAGCTTGAAAACACGTTTTGCAAGAATTGCTGAAACTTTAGTTTAACTAGTGAACTCTGATTCTCGAATAAATTATTCTAAAGATTTGGTTCTTTTTAGTGAATCAAAAACATACAGTCCAGCAAGTGTAATCTGACTCCCAAATGAATTATTGCAATGATTCAGTTCTTTTTTAGTGAATCAAAAACATATGGCACAATCAGAAGAGTCCAATTCCTGAATGAATGACTCAAAAGAGTCATTCTTTTCAAATCATTAAAAAGCTTGTAAACAAACGTTTAGCAAAAATTCTTTAAACTTTAGTATAATGAGTGAAGTCTGATTTTCGAATGAATGACTCTTAAGTTTTGGCTTATTTAAGTGAATCAAAAACATACAGTCGAACAACGAATAATACATTACTTTATTCAGTTAGTTTTTTAAGCGAATCAAACAATTCCTGAACAAATGACTTTAAAGGGTGTGTTCCTTTCAGGCAGTCATTCAAAAATTCGTAAACACATTTTGTAGGATTATTTTAACTTTGTTCATTATTTAAATTGTATTATTTTTTACTATGGAACTGAATCGTTTTAAAATAAATGTTAATAGAAGGAATAGCTAAGAGGCTGAACTGATAAACTCTTCATGATTTTTATCCCAAGTTCCAACATCCCCTTTAATGAGGGACCCTAACAAAAGCAGAAACAATAAACACACTCCAAGTTAGCAAAAATTCTCCAACCCAAACATTGGAGCGCTCCATTCCACAGCCTCTTAACATCCGCTGAAAGATATTTTCTGTTAATTAGCCCCTCTGCTCTGGCACACATGAAAGTAGTATTAGATTCACAGTCTTCCACCACTACCAATTATATGCACATTTGTCAAAAGATGTGTTCTAGAGCGTGCTGGAGCGTGTGAATGCACTGATTGCAGGGAGAAGTGTAATTGGTCAGAAGTGCCTCGCCGTTCACGTTAGATTCTCACTGGCGTTGAGTGAGTAGGCAAAAGCAAAGTGAAGCAAAGAAGGAATGGGAAAGGCTAATGAATAGCTTTGGAAGTACAGATGACAGGTTCATCCGAACACAGCTCTCTGATCACAACAGACACAGCAGATTCCAACTGACGGCTAATGGTTTATACTAGCTTTGGACAGTTATTTGAATACGGAAAGACTACAGCCAAGCTCAAAAGGACGTTTGATGTTAATGGACTGGTTTGGCGGTTTCGACACATTTGAAATACTTAAATTACTTAATGTCTACTACTTAATATTCACGGTTTCTCAATCCTCCATATTAAGTCTGGTTGAAAATGTTATTTTTGTATATGTATAGATCCACTCTTAAAGAGATAGTTCACCCAAAAATAAAATTCTGTCATTTATTACTCACCCACAACATCTTTGAACACAAATTAAGATATTTTTGATGAAATCCGAGAGCTTTCTGACCCTGAATAGACAGCAACGCAACTGACACGTTCAAGGCCCAGAAAGGTAGCAAGGACATCAATAAAATAGTCCATGTGACATTAGTGGTTCAACCTTGATTTTACAGAGCTACAAGAATACTTTTTGTGCACAAAAAAGCCCAAAAATAACAACTTTATTCTACAATTTCTTCTCTTCTGTGTCAGTTCTCATGTCTTCACAAAACTACCACGATGTATGCGAACATAAAAGGAAGTCTTTGGGTTTGGGACAACATGAGGGTGAGCAATTAATGACAGATTTTTTTTTTTTATTGGTGAACTATCCCTTTAAGGCAAGACACCCCAATTTTGTATTACAAGCTTTCTGCAATGCTATGTTTAAACATATAAAGGATGTATTATCTGGATAAAGCCATGTTTTTACAGAAGGGATTTTGATATCTCTGTTTATCACTCCAAAATGTGAAACCATGTTTTTAGGAATAAAATGTTGTATAAAATCAGATAAATGCTATATGAACAAACCCTACTTAAAAACCTTTAGAAAAGAGATAAAACGATAAAGTTTTGTGTATATAAGTTGTACTAAAGTGCAAAATTCTGAAAGTATGTATTGAAATGGAAATCTACAGATACAAATAGATACATAAACAGTAGATAAAGTTCAATTAAACAAACACTTTCTTTCCACTAGTCTGAAAAAACTGTTACGAAAAGCTAAATAGTCCAAAATCTCAAAGTGCATCAAAAAATATTGTTTTGCATTCAAATTAGTGGTTAGCGATAATCTTTTACACCAAGGTTAGATCATTTTTTCTCCAACGAAACCCCAAAATGTTAATGTTTAGCTAAATGGCAAAGCAGAATAATCAAACAGGAATCCATCCTGTTCCCAACCAACCAAACCTGATATCCCATTACCAACCAAATATAAGAGAGAAACCCAATGATCCGCCGCCATTGCACCCGCCACCAAAATCCCATATTACTTACGCCTACTTTCATACATGCTCCTGGACTGGGCCCAAATTTTAAAGGGATCTGGTTTCTTCTGGAGAGTTCCGTCTACTGGAGGGTCCTGGGGCAGGCTTGGCAGGGGCTGGGAGGGGGGTGGTGGGGCGGCCGACTCGTTGAGCAGGGCCTGGGAGGCGTGTAGGGGGGAGTCAGCGTGGATGCTGCGCTGACTGGACACGCTGTGCTGAGAGCTGCCCTGACTGTCCTTGCGCTCCAACTGTTGCTGTGGCGGGGGGAAAAGAAAAAAGAGGAAACATGAATAGAGAATAAAAAAGCACCACAACCTCCCCAGCGTCTTTAAGACGGACTGCAGGAACTGAATAAATGTAAAGCAGCAAGAAAAAAAAGAAACATGAATGAACGAGTTGAAGGACAGAATGACGCACAACTCTTCTTACCTCTCCGTCAGAATACATTTAAGCCGAGAATTATATTGGTACATTCAACTGCTATTTTAATATTCTGACTCAACTATCATTCAATCTATAATACCCTCTAAGCAACTCAACTCATTATTTTAGATTCAGTTATCATACTAAGTAAGCTTGTTTTATAAAATATGCATGGTTAATCTTCATTCTTTAAAAGAATCTTAAAAAATGGAGTTCATAAGTCTGAGATTTTAAAGAAAGCAATAGTAATATGATTAAGACATATTTCAGACTATTTCTGTCACTAATTAAATAAGCAAATTACAGTGACTGATCATGTGACTCTGTACAGATGGTCAGATTCTCAAATCGAGCCGGAAATAAATCTGGATAAAATCAGGTTTTGCTCAAACTAAAGTAAAAGCTAGTGAAAAATAAGAATACTAAAATGTATTTAAAAAAAAAAACATTTATTTCATGCTAAGTATACTACAAACACACGTACATATTATGTACTTAATAAAAATACCCTGCAACTGTACTTTTAGTATACAAAACTGGTATATTTTAAGATATACTTAATTATTTTTGATTGTGCTTAAGTGGAACTATTGCAAGTATACTTGGCCCACTTTAAATATTCTTATGGTGGCCGAGAGAGCTCAACGCGCTGCAAATAAAAAAAAAAAAAAAAAACACCTGCAAATTAAGAAACCATGTTCAACAGTTTGACAGCACATACCAAATACAGAAATACGCTGCGAAAACAGTATATACTTACAACACAAATAAAGAAAGAAATAGGCTGCAAAAACAGAAACGGGCTGCAAATAGTCACAACACAACCAAACACAAAAATGCACTACAAAAACAGAAACGCGCTACAAATACACACAGACCACATCGGAAATGTTTATGGAAACCGCAACTTAAGTGACAAATGTAAGTACAAAGTAGTTAAGGCCACCTAATGTAAAGTGGGACCAAATAAAGAATATCTATTTTATTATATATTTTATTATTATATAAAATAAATACAAATAAAAAATGGTTACTATAGTTAAACTACGGTAACTTAAACACTAACCATACTTTAACCATGGTATGTACACAAATGGAAATCAATATGTGAAAACAACAACAACAACAACATGGTTACTACAACCTTTCCCACCGTTGTGGTCTGTGTTTGCAGCGGGTTTTTGTGTTTGCAGCGGGTTTTTGTTTTTGCAGCACGTTTCTGTATTTGGTTGTGTTGTGAGTATTTGCAGCGCATTTTTGTGTTTGGTTGTGTTGTAACTTTTTGCAGCAAATTTTTTTGAGTTGTGAGTATTTGCAGCACATTTCTGTATTTGCAGCATATTTCTGTTTTTGCAGTGCATTTTTTTGTGTTTGGTTGTGTTGTGAGTATTTGCAGCGCATTTCTTCGAGTTGTCAGCATTTGCAGCGAATTTCTTTGAGTTGTGAGTATTTGCAGCACATTTCTGTTTTTGCAGTGCATTTCTTTGTTTGTGTTGAGTATTTGCAGCGCATTTCTTTGAGTTGTGAGTATTTGCAGTGCATTTCTTTGAGTTGCGAGTATTTGCAGTGCATTTCTTTGAGTTGTGAGTATTTGCAGTGCATTTCTTTGAGTTGTGAGTATTTGCAGCACATTTCTGTTTTTGCAGTGCATTTCTTTGTGTTGAGTATTTGCAGCGCAATTCTTTGAGTTGTGAGTATTTGCAGTGCATTTCTTTGAGTTGTGAGTATTTGCAGTGCATTTCTTTGAGTTGTGAGTATTTGCAGTGCATTTCTTTGAGTTGTGAATATTTGCAGCACATTTCTGTTTTTGCAGTGCATTTCTTTGTGTTGAGTATTTGCAGCGCAATTCTTTGAGTTGTGAGTATTTGCAGTGCATTTCTTTGAGTTGTGAGTATTTCCAGTGCATTTCTTTGAGTTGTGAGATTTGCAGTGCATTTCTTTGTGTTGTGAGTATTTGCAGCACATTTCTTTGAGTTGTGAGTTTCTTTGAGTTGCAGCGTGTTTTTGTTTTTGCAGCACATTTTTGTGTTTGGTTGTGTTGTGAATATTAGCAGCGCGTTTCTGTTTTTGCAGTGCGTTTTTGTGTTTGGTTGCGTTGTGACTATTTGCAGTGCATTTCTATGTTGTGAGTATTTGCAGTGTCTTTCAGTTTTTGCAGTGCATTTTTGTGTTGTGTTGTGACTATTTGCAGTGCTTTTCTGTTTTTGCAGTGCATTTCTATGTTTGAGGTGTGAGTGTATTTGCAGCGCATTTCTGCTTTTGCAGCACGTTTCTTTGTTTTTGTTGTGAGTATTTGCAGCGTGTTTCTTTGTTTGAGTTGTGACTATTTGGAGTGCATTTCTTTGTGTTGTGATTATTTGCAGTGTGTTTCTGTTTTTGCAGTGCGTTTGTATTTGGATGTGTTGCAAGTATTTGCAGCACATGTGCTGTCAAACTGATGAAGATGTTTTCTTAATTTGCTGGTGCTTTTGCTATTTGCATGCGTTTTCTTAAGTTGCAGCGGGTTGAGCTGTCTCAGCCACTGTAAATCTTGGTCAATCCTTATAAATAGTGATATTAAATCATATTTTAGGCTTAATATTAAAAATGTGCATTGTGCACAAATACTCCAAGCATTACAATTTTATATCAGTAAGCCTTAAGCGATATGTCAGTAAATATGTTTATTTTATTCTATACTTAGTATAAAATAAATGCCTTTTAAATCTATTACTTTTTTACTAGGGTTATGCTGACAGTTTAATTTTAAAATTGCACTTAAATAATTTAAAAATCTATATAGAAAGGCTAAAGAGAAGCATTTTCACTCCTATTTTTTTATCATTATATAAATAAATTATTTAAATTAATATTTTGTGTAAATATTACAAGTAATGCATCACAGTTTAATTATAAAATTCCACTAGTGGTAGGTTATGAGATTTTTAAGGCTCCCTCTTCTATTAAGTCATCTGAAGTTCTTTTTAAACCCACGCACCTCTGCATCCTTTTGCATCCCAGCACGACCTACGAATATGTGCATCACAGCAGACACCCATGAAGGAAATAAAGAAACCCAGCAATAAAAATGAAGCCCCAATTCAATAAGTAGCTAATAAATCCATCCAAATAAAACAGAGGCCATTTGAGAATTAAGAAACGCTCGTCTGGCATTGAGAAGTCATACAAGCATGGACTCCATTTCAACAAAGTAGACAAACCCAAGGCTGCCATTTTAACAGAAGAACACTGATTTCTTCTACTGTTCATAGACTCAGATATATCATCAACAGGCTTGTGGAACACAAAAGATTAAAAATAAAAACGCTTTATTGCTAGTCTGTCCCTGAAGCTCCTAACCTGCTGGTTTTGTTGTCTTTGGTAAATCATTAGAGGGCTATTACAGGGCGCCCATGTGACCAATAAAATCAGCCCTCTTCCCAGGGGTGAACACTGCCCCCTCCCAACCCTGACCACATGGTTTCCCCGTCCACCTCCGGAGAGTTTGCATTGAAGTGCATATCAGACTCTCTCTGGCAAAACAACTAGACTAATGACACGGATAACGAGCTAAAGCATTCAGAAACAATGTGGAAAACACTTTCAACAAAAAAGCCAGACAAAGTGAGGGAGAACGAGAATAAAACACCTGTACTCACCAGTTTGGGGCTCTTCTTCGCAGGTGCCACCCCTACAGAGAGCAAAAGAGACAGAAATATTAATTGTGTGCACACAAAGATTTCACCTTCCCCACAGGCACAAATCTGAAAGCAATCCCAAGACAGATGGATGACTCCAATCAGGTCGCGTGGTGCGGCGGCAGCCCCCTCTCTCTTCTCTCGTTCCTTTACTCCGACAGCATAAAGTGGGCAACATGGACCGTCCGCATCAGAAGACCGACCCCTATTACCCTGATTAAATTCTAAGCAGACCCTATAGACTTAAAGGGATGGTTCAACTGAAACACAAAAGGAGTTATTCAACAGAATGTCCTAGCTGCAACGCAATTTCGACTATTCACTTTCACTGTGAGGAACACAGCAGCTGGGACATTGTGCGAAATACTTCCTTTTACGTTCTACGTGAGCACATGAAGCTAGAGATGTGATTTCAGAGAGAACGATCCCTTCAAACCTACCAGGCGCTGCACGAGAGATGAAGACAGAAAAAGAGCAGAGCGACAGATAGGGAGAACGAACGAACGAGACACAGGAAGAGAAACAGAGAGGGGCTTATGCCCAGACAGGTGCTAAGCTATTACCCATGGAGAAGGAGTCCAAGATACTGAACATTAAATTATAGGCAACGGTCAGTTCCCCTCTTACTGAAACCATCTTCCAGCGTCCCTGCCCCTCGCGATGTTGTTGCCGAAGGATCCTGCATCTAGAGCCAGTCCTTGATTCTCCTGTCTTTTGAGCTTCTCTTTTTTCTCTCCCTCTCCCTCTCTCTCTCCTTCTTCTTTTTCGCCCTCCCCCTCCTTGTTTCGATGTGCATCACCCTCGCTCCGTCTTCATGTGTTTGCTCCTTCTCTCCCCGATGTGAGCGCGACCATCGTACTCCCTCCTCCGAACATCGTTTCCCTCCCACTTCTACATGCGTCGATGTGCCGTCGCCCCCTCCCACGCCTCCATCAGAAAGGCTGCATCTGACAGGCCGTGCATAAATTATGCATTCATGCATAAATAGATGTGTACGTCATTTATAGCAGAAAAAAAAAACAGGAAACGGATGCCTCGCAATGCTTCCACTACTGCGAGATTCATTACGGCAAACACGAGTCTGCTTGTGATTTCACAGCTGGGTGTGAGTGAGTGTTTCACGTGTGCGATCGGTTCTCTGATTCCAGTCTGGCCTGGAAAAAAAGACTGCTTATTGTGAAGCTGTTCCCTTGAGAGTGAGTCGTCTGCGTGCGAGCGTGCCCACGGTAACACACATGCGCATTTGCGTCCGTCTCGAAAAGCGCGCCTGCTCTTTATTCTGATACATCTCCAGGTATTCAATCTTCCGTCGTCCTTTCCGTTGCAAATTGACCTGCCCCATCAAGCCCTGCCTCCAACCTGACTCATTATCCCCAAAACAAACACCATCATCCTCTGCAGTCTGCTGCCTCCCTCCGTCTCCTCTCTTTGCCCGTCTCCACTACAGTCCATTAATTGTTAAAAGTTTCTGCAGCATCGCTACACGCCCTTTTGCAAACATACCCTCTTCATCTTCTTTATGTATTCAAACCCCGCATCACAGGGTTTTGTTTGGTAGTGCAATATTTCTGAAAATGCTGCAATCATTTGACCTCTGGCCTTAAAGTTGCGTCATTGCGGTATACTTCTTATCTATGCATTTTTTGTTTGAATAAGTGAAATAAGTTGAAAAAGTGAAAATTCTAATTCAACTGATTTAAAGAATTTAATTGATAATATTAAAGGAATAGTTGTGGGTTACTGCTATGTTTTTATCAGCTGTTTGGACTCATTCTGACGGCACCCATTTACTACAGAGGATCTATTGCTGAGCAAGTGATGTAATGCTAAATTTCTCCAAATCTGTTCTGAAGAAACAAACTCATCTACAGTACATTTCAGATGGCCTGAGGGTGAGTACATTTTCAGAAAGTTTTCATTTTTGTGAAGTATTCCTTTAATTCCCTTTATGAAACTGTAATTTTAAAAATAACATTGATTATATGATAAAGCTTGAACATCCATGAAACCTTTCAAATGCAGACAAGGTTCTTTATAGTCAAAATTTTTTTTAAATGTTCTTCAAAATGGTTCTTTTAGGAACTGTTCGCTGAAAGGTTCTTTAAGAAACCAAAATGGTTCTTCTATGACATCAGTGCAAAAATACCCTTTTGGAACCTTTATTTTTAACAGTGTAGGCTAGGAATAATCATTGTTTAATCATTAAAGACGTTCATCACTACAGAATCTCAGTTCAATTGAGTTCAATTTGTAATATTGATTCAGCTAAACGTTGACGATTCCTATGACCTTGAGTGTAATTTCTGTAATTTTTTCCCTGCTCAAACTATTCCACAGTTGCGCAGCAACAAGAAAGCATTTAAAAAAAGTCTGTGAGTTTAAGAGTGGGTCTGATTTTATAACCAAGGGAGTGTCTGGAGGTTGTTGCTTATAGAGGAGAGATGCTGCCTAATACCTTGTAATCAATCAATCCATTTCACTTTACTGGGCGCATAATGGCTTTATCTGAATCCCATAAAGCAGTGCTCCTTGCTGAATGAAAAGCAAACAAAGTGACCAATGCATTAAAAGTGGATGACTCTTATTGTGATTGCTTCTTAAGTCTTGGACCTGTTTCAAATCCTATAGTCGTGCAATTTGAGGTAGTTTCAAGACCACTGCTATCTCCGCTCCTCCTTCCTTAGTGCAGAACTGATACCATATGTATGGAAGCCTATCTTCACCACTGAATAAAACAAAAACAAAAAAAAAGGTAATTGCGAGTTTACATCTAGCACTTTTTTCTCCAAATTGTTTGGATGATTTTCTCATAATTGTGAGATATAAACTTGCAATTCTGAAAAATAATGAGAAATTATGAGAAATAATGTCAGAATTGCAAGATATAAACTCCAAATTTTTACATGTTTTTTCTCAAAATTACAAGTTTATATCTCACATTTCTGGCTATATAACACAGAATTGCAAGTTGTTAGGTCAGAACTGTGAGATATAAACTCGCAGTTCTGAAAGCAGTCTTTTTCCCCTCTCTAAATTGGACTTTATAACTCACAATTGTTTATTTCTCACAATTTTGAATGTGAAATTAAATGAATGAATGAAAAAAATGTCAAAATTGTGACTTTATATCTTGCAATACTGGCTTTATTTCTCAGAATTGCAAGTTTATATATCACAATTTTGACTTTATAACTCGAAATTGTGAGTCTCAGAATTGCAAGAAAAAAAGTCTGAATTGCGAAATATAAACTCGCAATTGCAAGAAAAGTCCGAATTGTGAGGTTGTGTGAGATAAAAAGTCGCAATAACCTTTTTTGATTTTTAAAATCAGAATTGTGTGATATAAACTCACAATTGCAAGTAATAAAGTCAGAATTGTGAGACATAAATGTAAAATTCTGAGAAGTAGTCACAATTCTGAGATTGTGAGATTTTTTTTTCTAAGTTAATAACACGCAGTTGCGAGCTAAGTCAGAATTGTGAGATATAAACTCTCAATTCTAAGAACAGAATATCAGTCTTTTTTCCCCTCAAAATTGGACGTTATAACTCATAATTTCAAGTTTATATCTTACAATTCTGAGAAAAAAGTCAGAATTGTGAGGAAAAAGTCTGAATTGCGAGACACAAATTTGCATTTGCAAGTAAGTCAGATTTGCGAGTGTTTAATCACACAATTTTGATAAAAAAGTCAGAGATGCGAATTTATCTCACAATTCTGACTTTATAACAATTGTGACTTTATCTAAATTCTGAGATAAAAAGTCAGAATTGCGAGATACAAATTTGCATTTGCAAGAAAGAATTGTGAGTTTTTAATCACAATTAAGAGATAAAAAATCATAATTGAGAGTTTATATTTTGCAATTCTGACTTTATAACTCAATTACGAATTCATATCTCACAATTCACAAAAAAAAAAAAACTGAATTGCAAGAAAAAAAGTCAGAATGGCAAGATACAAACTTGCATTTGCAAGAAAAAGTCTTTCTAGATTTTAATCACAAAATTCGGAGAAAAGTTTGCAATAACCTTTATTTATCCTTTATTTAGTGGTGGAAACAGGCTTTAATATATATATGAACATCTCCACCAATTCATTATTTAGATAAACAACAACTGACACTGGTTATATTCCAGATATCGCAAAAATTAGGTTAAATGATTCAGCTCACGCCTGAACTCAAATTACCAATATTGTTGGTGTGAGAGACTAAGAGCTTGCTCCATAACCGTGTTGCACATGCCATCGCAGGTCAGCAGGAACACTGGTGACAGGTCAGTGTGAACCACGTCAGGCACAGAGGAGACTAATAAGAAGGTTTAGCAGGAGAAGATTATGATGCACTGCATGTGCACATGCATGTGCATGGGGGCACGACGAGAGTGAAGGGTATACTGGACCCCCCTTCTCCCTTCCCCTTCTGATCGGAACAGATTCTGACGGTCAAGACCATCTGTCAGTGATGCAGTCTGACACACAGAGAAAATGAAAGACGGTCTCCCAGGAGCCGCCTCAACAGCTTATGAGTCTCTGGTGTGGAGAGTACGACAGCAGACACAAACCCATTTTCATGCAAGACTATTGTGCAGTTCCAACTTGTCAGATCCCTAAGCAGGCAGCATTCTAGGGCAGCACAAACACTCCCTAAGAAAAGCCTGTTACAACAGGTAGGCAACTTAGCTGTGCTGCCTTCTGTCTCAGAATTTCATGATACAAACTTGCAATTATGACTACGAATTGCGTGATATAAACTCACAATTGCGAGAAATAAAGTCAGAATTGCGAGATAAAAACTCATAGTACTGACTTTTTTTCTTAGAATTGGGTGATATAAACTCACAACTGCAAGAAATAATGTCAGAATTGTGAGAAAAAAACTCAAACTCTTGCAATTATGACTTTTTACTCAGAATTGTAAGATATAAACTCACAATTGCAAGTTAATAAAGTCAGAATTGCAAGATATAAATTCACAATTATGATTTTTTACTCAGAATTGCGTGATATAAACTCACAATTGCAAGAAATAGCCAGAAATGTAATTATTTTTCAGAATTGCTAGTTTGTATCTTGCAATTCTGACTTTTTTTTTTCTTAAAATTGACAGAAAAAAGTCAGAATTGCGTGATATAAACAAAATTTGCAAGATATAAACTCACAATTATGACTTTTTTCTCAGAATTGTGATATAAACTCACAATTCAGAGAAATAAAATCAGAATTGCGAGACAAAAACTCAAATTACTGACTTTTTTTTCTCAATTGCTAGTTTATGTCTCGCAATTCTGACTTTTCTAACTTTTTTCTGAGGATTTCATGATACAAACTTACAATTATGACTTTTTTTCTCAGAATTGTGAGATATAAACTCACAATTGCAAGTTAATAAAGTCAGAATTGCAAGATATAAACTCACAATTTTGACTTTTTACTCAGAATTGCGTGATATAAACTCACAATTCAATTCAGAATTTGCGAGAAAAAAAACATTTCTGACTTTTCTCAGAATTGCTAGTTTGTATCTCGCAATTCACTTTTTTTCAAAATTTAGATATAAACTCACAATTGCAAGTCATAAAGTTAGAATTGCATGATATAAACAAAATTTGCAAGATATAAACTCACAATTCTGACTTTTTTCTCAGAATTATGTGATATAAACTCACAATTGAGAGAAATAAAGTCAGAATTGCAAGAGAAAAACTTTCTTGCAATTGCGAGTTTGTATCTTGCAATTCAGACTTTTTTAAAATCAGAATTATGATATAAACTTGCAATTGCGAATTACAAATTCCAATTTTGAGGAAAAAAAGACTAATATGTTCTCAGAATTGCAAGTTTATGTCTCTCAATTCTGACTTATTAACCTGCAATTGCAAGTTAAAATTCAGAATTGCGAGATATGAACTCGCAAATAAGAAAACAGCTGGTTTTGCTGCTGATATTGCAAACTGGTGTGTCTTACCATATTATTTTAATGTATTATCTTAATTATGTATAAAACAAATTTTAGCCAAATTTTAAGGCAGGATCACATTTACAAAGGCAGCAGTGCATTTGTACAACCTCTATGAAACAATTTGGTGGACAAAACAGGATAAATACTGATTGTAAATATACTTAATTTAATACTAAAAAATTAATAAATAAATGAAATCAACGAAAATCGTTCCTCCATGTCATAACTATTCTCGTAGAATTACAATGATTATTAAAACTTTATCCACCTTATTTTTCCTGTAAAAACAGATGCGGCCATTTGTAAATTTTATGGGTCTGGCTTCCGGTGTCCGCTTCCAGCTATTTTTAGCTGTAGAAAACAGCTGGTTTTGCTGCTGATATTGCAAACTGGTGTGTCTTACCATATTATTTTAATGTATTATCTTAATTATGAACACAGTGGTTTGTAGTGCAAACAGTTTTACCGTTTACTGCCCTTTATTCTTCTCACAATGTCCCTACAGCGGCTAATGAACCAGACGTCTTGCACATTCACAGACAACGGCTTACTTTTGCGTTGCAAAATAAGGTGGATAGTTATCATTATAATTATCTGCCTTGGTGTGAACAGCCCTTAATTAAAATTGATTATTTTGCCCAATAATGAACTTTAATGACCAGCTTTGTGATAAATCCAAGTGGGGATATAAAGGGAGCGAGACATAAATTCTAAATGTACTTCAATCAATATTGTTAAGTTTCAGTAAAATTATTTAATGCAAGACAGTGGACAAAGAGAAATCTTGATTATAAATATAATTCACTCAATACTAAACAATATCAATTTTAATTCAATTGTGAGTCTCCCATCTGAACTACTATTTGTGTGTAATTGCTGGCAATATAGAGCATTTCAAATAGTCCTGACAGTTACAAAATGGCCTTAGAATACAACTGCATATGTAGGCTGCTCACTAGGTAGAACACAGCTTAAGTGTGCACAGTTGCGTGTACATTAGAATAGTTTTAAACTGACATGGCCTGCAACTGGAGGTGGCAGGGCATGAGGTGATGTTAAAATGGCCCTGTGCATACACACACACACACACACACACACACACACACACACAGATACAGCTCTGATGGCTATTGTACTACTTCCCCTCCATTACTTGTGTAGAATCAGTAGGTCTACACAAACATGTCAATCAGAATCATTCAAGGGTAACACGTAATGAAAGAATAAGATGCAGAGTGGACTTGAAAACACCTGTCTGTCTCTGTCTGTCCTCACTGCCTGCTGGCATTTGTTCCAGAATGTGATGCGCCTGCATGTTGTGTGCGAGACAGACCCCTCCGCTTTATCATTTTAACAGGAAACCCCACCGCAAAGTGCAGCAGAGCATCGTCATGGAAACAAGGTGTGAAATCGTGTGATTGGTGGGTTCTATGCTTCACCCCTTCAGCAAGCCAAAGGGTGAGCAGTTGGGGAGAAGATGCTCCTCACAACCATTATCTAAAAACATATTTTTCACTCTTGATTTGATTTAGAGCCAGGCCACCACTTCTTTTTGGACTGTTGATATCCTGAGTATGTGTCCGCAAGCCATTCATTTTTGCCGCTGGACAATTCAGCAAAAATTAATGCAAAAAGTAATGGAATCCTTCCTTTCAAACATTAAATCAAGTTGCTTTCGCACACATCACTAATCATGGTGGTTTATCTTCCCCTAGCAGTATTGGTCCAGCCAGAAAAGAATAACGAGACAGCAATGCTGTTCCATCCTGAAAAGACCAGCTTAGATTAATTTCTCTGCTGGTTTAAAGGCGGTTCACACCAAGGACAATGACTATAACGATAACTATATAAAGTTTTAATAATCCTTCTAATTCTAAGTAAAAAAGGAATTAAGGTTTTCGAGGAAAACATTACAGGATTTTTCTCCATATAGTGGACTTCAATGGGAGCCAACAGGTTGAACTCCAAACTGCAGCTTCAATGCAACAATCCCAGTCGAGATATTTAGTGCTTTGCGAAAGTATTCATACACCATTTTTTTCAAGTTTTGTTATGTTGCTGCCTTATGTTAAACTGCTTTAAACAACTTTTTCCCCACATCAAATCTACACTCCATACACCACTGATGTCAAAGCAAAAACACAATTGTTTTCCTAAATGTATTAAAAATTATAAACCTGAAATAAGTACATTGCATAAGTATTTAGCTGAAGCACCTTTACAGTCTCAAGTCATATGATGCGACAAGTTTTGCACATCAGCATTGGCAACTATCTGCCAACCTTCTCCTCACTTCTTCACCTCTCAAGCTCTGTTCAACTTGAATGGAGGTAGAAGCACATTTTCACTTTTCTCCAGAAACATTTGATTGGGTTCAAACCCTGGCTCTGGCTGGGCCACTCAAGGACATTCACAGAGTTGTCTATAAACCACTATTGCTGTGTGTTTAGGGTCATTGTCCTGTTGGAAGGTGAACCTTATGTACAGTCTTAGATTCTGAATGCTCTGGACTGGGTTTCTATTAAGGCTATTTCTATACATTTTGCTGTTCTGGGTTTTCCGTCTTCTCTGACGAGTCGTTCAGTCCCTGCCGCTGAAAAACAGCTCCACAACATAAGGCTGCTACCAGCACACTTTACTTTTGGGATGGTAGTCTGCATGTGATAAACAGTGCCTGGTTTCCTTCAAACATGATGCTTGGAATTGTTTCTCACGGTCTTTTTCATTTAGTCATTTAGGTGCAAATTCGTAATGTTTTCATGTGTCTTCACTGAGGAGTGGATTGAGTCTTGCCACATTGCCATAAAGACCAGACTGGTGGAGTATTGCAGTGATGTTCGTCCTTCTCTAGGTTTTTCCTATCTCCACATATAATCATGGAGCTCAACTAGAGTGACCATCAGGTTCTTGGTCAACTGTCTTACCAAAGCCCTTCTCCATCAATTGGTCAGTTTGGCCAGTTCTAGGAAGAGTGCTGGTTGTTCCAAACTTGTGTTTGAAAAATGTTCAACTGGATGAATACTTATGCAATGGAATAATTTAAGTTTTTTATTTTTAATAAATTTGCAAATGTGTTAAAAACCTGTTATTTTGTTTGCCATTATAGTGTATGGAGTGTGGACTGATGTGGAAAAAGTAATTTAAAGCAGTTTAACATAAGGCAGCAACATACTGTAAAATGCTGGCATGGTAAGGCTCTTATGTAGCAAAGCGATCTGTCATTACAAAAAAAAAAAAGACTTATTTTTAACCACAAATGATCATCTTCCACTACCTGGACTTGGACTCAAACTGGTAAACATGCAAAGAAAGTCAAACGACCTTTACAAAGAAAAGGTAAAACAACGATTTTCATGTTGGAGGAGAAAATTAGATTTTTTTTTAGATACCTTTTTGAAATGAACTACAAAGACGAAGAACTAACCATGCATGACCTTTTCATAGACGTGCATTACAGAGCTAGAGCATTTATTATATTTATGTAGAACCATTTGAAGCTGTCCACTATATGGCGAAAAATCCTGGAATGTTTTTCTCAAAAGCCTCATTCTTTTCAACTGAAGAAAGAAAGACATGCACATCTTGGATGACATGGGACAAATAAATTATCAGGAAATTTTCATTCAGAAGTGAACTAATCCTTTAAATCTGTAAAACGAGAGACTTTGTATGGAAAAACTGATTTCTATTAACCTATTTACAATGATTTTTAGTCCTCAAGGTTGATATTTTCCTTCATTCAGTAACAAAAACTCACGACTAAGGACAAGACAAAAGCTATTTTTCCTCTAAGAAGTCTGCAAAAACGTATCCGTTAGCATTCCCTGTCATCTCAATGACAGTCAGAGAGAACAACAGCCCAACAAATGCGTGTTTCGCTCTTGGTGCGAGTAGCTTAATGTTTTACGATTTGTTTTGTGTTTTCATTTCCCTCTTGGTGGTGAATAAGCCTTAACACACTCATTTGGATGCTTGGAGTAGCAGCTAATGAGACTAGACTAGCAGATGCCTGAGTAGAAGCCGGTTTTATATCTGCTAGGGAAATCGAGATGTATGCTGTCATTGCTGATTGATGACTCATAAAGGGAGCCGATCAGATAGTAGTATGCACCTTTTCATTTCATTACACTATCCATAGCCGGAGCATCCTTTACTCTCTTTCTCAAAGCGGCAGATTCTGACAAACACCAGCAGGAGGAATTGCAATGAGGCTAGAAACGGCCTTCTACATGTTGCAGCACTAGCGATTCCACACTGACGTAAATACATAAACATACACACACACCATTCAGACAGAATGGACCTCAGGGCCACTGACTCGCAGCCATGATGTATTCAGCTCGCAAGCACACATTGTGTTGAAATGATTACCCCGGGCGTAACAGATGCAGAAATCTCCTTTATATTGAGCATTTGCAAGCGTGACATTTAGACCTGAACAGCTGAGAAACATCTAGAGGAAAAAACTGACAGCGGTCAAGCCTCATGGGAGAAAAACGTCAACGATGGCAGCCCAACACTGGAAACCACAGGTTTGGTTTTATGCTCTGTCAAGCAGCACATAAGATCATAATTAATGCTTGGTTTTTGAAGGAATATTTCTGGGTTTAGTAGAGGTTAAGCTAAATTGACAGCACTTGTGGGATAATGTTGAGTATCAGAATGAAATATTAAAAAAATAAAAATAAAAATGAAGCTGTGAATGGAGCTTGATAGTTTTAAAGAATTATTTTTGGGTGGTACGTTATCAAATTATCCAAATATTTAAAAAACATCTCAAATTTGACCATTTAAATTCTTTAAATGTGACCCTTTACGACAAAATCAGTCTTAAGTAGGGCAGGTATGTTTGTCGCAATAGCCAAAAATATTTTTAATGCCAAAAATCATTAGGATATTAAGAAAATATCATGTTCCATGAAGATATTTTTTACATTTCCTACCGTAAATACATCAAAACTTAATTTTTGATTAGTAATATGCATTGCTAAGAACTTAATTTGGATTTTCGTCAGTGTTTTGATTTTTTTGCACCCTCAGATTCTAGATTTTCAAATAGTAGTATATCTGCTAAATATTGTCCTATCCTAAACCATATATCAAAGGAAAGCTTATTCATTCAGCTTCCAAATTATGTATAAAACAAAATTACCCTTATGACTGGTTTTGTGGTGCAGGGTCACCAATATTCCATTATTTTTGTGGTAATCAACATTATGCTGCAAAGGCTGTTGATTGAGCTTTAACCACAGTAAAACCACAGTATATGTGCAACAGCCTGCTTTCTAATGTGTAAGTAAAAAGTTCAAATAATGATGCAATAAAGCTTTTAGACCACCAACCTATCCTAGACTAGACTAGAGGCAGAAAAAGAGACACAAGCTAAGAAAGCTCAAGTGAAGTCGAACCATCTCATAGGATCTATATCTATATACGAGTCAATTATCCAGAGAACCAGCAGAGCCACACTGCACTTCCTACAATGAGAAATGTGTTTTAATAAGCTAAATATGCTGCAATTTCAACATTTGTGTGTATACGTGTGTGTATATATATATATATATATATATGTGTGTGTTTAAAGGAATGACATAATCACGCTTCTACCCATTAGATTTTTCTTTAGACTCTACTCTAATTGGTAGGGCAGTGATGGGTGAGTGTTGATGAAAAGGAATGGTGTGTACGTGTGTTTGTGTGTATGTGTCTGCTTATTTGTGTGGTGGGATCTGCTGCATGACATCAAGGCCAGCAATTAAAGGTGAGATGTGAGCATAGAGAATACTTAAAACATCCCATACACATTTTAGAGTCATTAAAGAACGTTTCTGGTGTAAACTTGGATTACTCCAATGACAATTAAAGTGTTTTTAACAAATATTTTTTATCTTTCTTTTTCCTGAGGATCACATATAATGTTAGTAAAGGTATTTTGCACCAAAGCAGTCATGGTTTAGTATTAAATTATCATTACCCATCCTCTCTCTGACTCTTACAATTATACAAGCAGTTTTTGGAGCTTTTAAGATTTTGTAAATGTTTGTTAAAAAAAATACAATCTTTTTTTTAAATTTTATATATATATTTATATATATTTAATGCAGTTCAGAAGTTTAGGATCAGTATGATTTTTCGAAGTTTTGCAAAGAAGTTTCTTATGCTCATCAATGCTGCATTTATTTGATCAAAAATACAGAAATACAGAATACAGAATTATTGGAATTTAACAGTTTTTTATTTTAATATACTTTTAAATACAATTTATTCTTGTGAAGCAAAGATGAATTTGTATTCACGATGATTCTTCAGAAATCATTCTAATATGCTGATTTATAATCAATGTTGGAAACAGTTGTGCTGCTTAATATTCGTAATAACCTGTGATACTTTTTTTAGAATTCTTTAATAAAACAAAGGTTAAAAGAAGAGTGTTTATTCAAAATAGAAAATTATTTTGTTTTGTTCTTTCTCTTTTTTTAAAGAAATTACAACTTTTTTCAGCAATGATGTGTTAAATGAATAAAAAGTGATAGTACACTGCAAAAAATGATTTTCTTACTTAGTGTTTTTGTCTTGTTTTCTAGTATGAATATCTAAACATTCTTAAATCAAGATGCATTTACATGACAAGTAAAATGACTTAAGATATTATGTCTTGTTTTCTGAAAAACAAAAATTCTAAATCTTGTTAGTTTTTGCTTGAAACAAGCGAAAATATCTGAAAATGGGTCAAAAAATGATCTTTAGATTAAGATTATTTTTCTCTTTTGCTTGTTTTAAGCAAAAACTAACACAATTTTGATCATTTTTTCATTAAACAAGACATAATATCTTAAGTCATTTTACTTGTAAAGAAAAGTCATCTTGATTCAAGAGTTTTTAGATATTTATACTAGAAAACAAGACAAAAATTACTAAAAAATACTAAGAAAATCATTTTTTTTGCAGTGTAAATACTTCTATTTTGAATTCATGCTTTTTATCTTTTTATTCATCAAAGAATAAAAAAAGGAAAAATAAATATTACGCAATAACTGTTTCAACATTGATAATAAAATCAGCCTATTAGAATGATTTCTAAAGGATCATGTGACACTGAAGACTGGAGTAATGATGCTGAAAATTCAGCTTTGCATCACAGAAATAAATTATATTTTAAAGTATATTAAAATGGGAAACCAATATTAGAAATTGCAATAATATTTCACAATATTACAGTTTTTTCTGTATTTTTGATCAAATAAATACAGCCTTAATGAGCAAAAGAGTCTCTATTAAAACACATTACAAATCTTACTGATCCCAAACTTTTGAATGTCAGTGTATATATAATTTTGCAATTATTTTTTATTTTTAAATCTGAACTAAAGCAGAAAAAATACTTTGGTTGATAGTGTTGGAATTGGAATAGAGTGTGTAAGCCACATAGACTAAAAAGAGGCCATTTCAGTCCTGCTATCTTATTCTGTGTAATTCATAAATTACACTGCAAGTTATGTGACGTCAGTTCAGTAGGCCGTCAAATCCTGGAGGACAATTTGGCTTTTTGCTTTACCGAAACAGCAAGGCGGCAGCTCTATTGATGAGCCATAAAAGATATAAGCACTGCACACACTTTTGTTTACATGCTGGTAACTGTCCCAAATGACAAATGGGGATGTTTTAATACAACAGGCTCTGGCCTTGCAATTGGCATGCAGCAATTTCCTGGCCCTGTTAAAAGCACTTACACAAGACAGATAAAAGTGCTTTCAATTCATCAAATTAATAATCCGAGTGCCAGGCTCTGACTGAATGCTCTGAGAACAGGCAAAACAGGATTTTAAAGCCGGTTCTGAAAGACCTGGGGATTTGTGTGCTCAAAAAACTCTTGGGGTAATTCTCTCAAACTGCAACTTTCTATGAGAAGCGACTTCTTTCTTTAACAGTCAGATGCTGGTATTCAATGTTTTCTCTCATTTTACACTCCCACACCCCCACACACACAAGTCTTTCCGTTCCTCTTGGTCTGTCTTTCTCGGTTTCTTTCAGTCACTTTTGCCATCTATAAGTCAGAGGTTTTCCACCAATAGCTGGTAACCTTGACATTTCTATCTCAACTTCCTCCCCTGAAATTCAAGACAAAGAGAGATAGCAGCGTGGACATGTCAGATGGGGGTTAACAGACAGCTGATTTTGGCAGCCCTCAAGGGAAAAGTAGTCGTCCCAGACTTCATATTCATGATCGGCACAGACCTCTCACCTAAATCTGTCTCTGTCTGGACACTTTCCTGTCATTCTCTCTTCATTCAAAAACACTGACTGAACAGCCTCTTTTCTCATTCCTCCGTTGTTTGTGGTATATATTATGTGCATTTCCTTTTCTAAACTCAAATAGCAAGGCTAAAAATATGCATAAAGTCAGATCCACATTGCGGGAATGTGTTCAACATCCCAGGTTTGGAACACAGAAGAAAAACAGCAGAGTAAGAAAAAGTGAGAAAGGAAGTTTTCTAGATTTATGAAAGCAGAAATATGTAATCAAAATGAGCTGAAAAGCACCTAAAAACAGAAGCCAACCACAGTTTGATGTTTAGAAGTGCAAAGATCTAAAACAGAATACAACTTGGATGACAAAATGTCATCAACAAAAAAAGTTACAAGTCAAAACAGTTTGCTTGATAAGGATGCATAATATACACTTAGGTTCAAAGTGTGGGGTCAGTAAGATTTTGAGGGTAAATAAAACTTTTAATCAGTAAAAACTTTTGACCAATAGGTGGCACTGTTATCAAATCAATGTGGTATATTCAGTGTGAGGTGACAATGACATACACATAGTTTGGTGTCAATATGTCAAAGCTTTGCAGAGATAAAGCCTTAAAGTCATTTTGCCATCATGGCTCAAATTTGTTGGATTGCTATACAAAAATGGTTTTGTCTAGTGACAAAGTTATGTGGCATGGTCAGTACAAAGTTTGGTGTAAATATGTCAAAGTTTTGCAGAGATACAGCCTCAGATGCATCTGATCAGTCAGAGTTTGTAAAAATTGGACCAACATTCTAGGAGGAGTTCAAAAAAGTTTTCAACATTAATCAAAATGGCAGTCAGGAAGTGCCAATTTTGGCATTATTGGTATCAATGTTCTCGACATGACCCAAGGAATATATTGAGATCACTTTCATTACAATAGGCCAATGTAATGTTATTAGCATTTTTTAGAAAAACCCTTTATAACTGCACCCAAGCTTTTTGAGTACTGTCATGGCCTGGTGCTGAAGAAACATACAGAGTTTTGTAATGATATGCCAATGCGTTCGTTAAATATAGCATTTTACAATAAAATTCTAAATGGTCCCCCGAATCTAAAGAGACCAGTTTTGCAATTTTTGGCCAAATAATTCAGAATTTATAAGCAAAAATAGCCATTTTCATACCTCCTGACCACTAGGTGGTGCTTGGGCGTTAACGGTTGTTATAACAGATAACAGCATACTAAGTTTGTCACTACGTCTCAATACGTCAAACCGGTGTGGAGATACGTTATTCGAAAATGGTTTGACTAATCAACTTATATTCCATAACTTTTTGCCAGCATGGTCTGAAGATGATCTGAGCCAATTTTGGTGAAAATCAGACAAACCGTCGAGAATGAGTTTTAAATAGTAGTTTTCACGAACTATTAAAAATAGCAAAAAAAAGAAACAAATTTTGTGTCCATTTGACTCGACATGAGCCAAGGAATCAGAAAAAAAATTCTTATAGACCTTAAGGCTTTAAAGTTATTAGCATAAACATGAGTGAAACTTTGGACAAGTGGTGGTGCTACAGAGAATGTTGAGACTGTCCTCTATCTGTGTGCCAAATTTCATAACTTTCCCGCAAGCGATTCTATAGATTCAAGAGTGGAAGAAACAGAAGAAGCAGCGGAAGAATAATAATAAGAAGAATGCCAACGGATACAATAAGTGCCTACGCACCTTCGTTGCTTGGCCCATAATAATTATTGCATAATCTAATGATGCTATAAACACTGTAAATTTGACAAACAAGTTAGGGGAAACATTCTTTTCTCACTTTTTCTCCATTTTTATAATATTTAAAAACATAATTGTGAGCTCACCTCTTTGCACCAGCATGGTCACCTCACTGCCTTTAGGACACTTGCTGAGGAGATCGACCACCTGATTGTGCGTCAGGTTCTGCACGTTCCTCTTGTTAACCTCCATGATGATGTCTCCCTCCCTCAGGCCTCTACATCGTGGGTAATCCACTATCTGCTTCACTCGCTGGCCTCCCCCAGATGGGCTGTCTGCTATTGTGAAGCCAAATCCTTTGTCACCCTTCTCCATGTGGACAGTAATGAGCTCGGGCTGGGTTGCGATTGAAGACGCCAACGTCACCACGTCACTGGGATAACCATGAGAGCCATTAGAAGCCACCTCTGCTGAAGGGCTGTGGGGGCGAGGAGGGTCGCTGGAGCCATTTAAACTACCACCGCCACCTGTAGTTTCGCTTCCGTGGCTGGATGGCGAGTCGTAGCTTTCTTTTCCATTGACGATGATGGGCTCCTTGTCTAGAATGGCCACAGAAGTCACCAGGCTGGTGTTGGGATCATCAGGGTCAAAGGGTAAGGGGTAGCCACGGCAAAGTTCAAGGTCGACCATAGAGCCGATAGGGATGGACTGGAAGATCTTCACGACTTGGGCATGTGTGTAACCCAACACGCAAGTGTCGTTCACACTCACGATAACGTCCCCTGTGGAAAGAAAACATGTGTTGGTCCAAGAACAAAGACTATGGCTCAAAGATGTGTTATCATTTTGCCACAGTTTTCAGTACCTGTTTCCATCTTTCCATCCAGAGCAGCTGGTCCATCAAGCACCAGACTCTTAATCTGCAGAAACTCGTCTGGTTCATCTCCTCCTACTACAGTGAAGCCAAACCCACGCCTACTCTTCTTCAGCTTGGTGTTAATGAATGTCCCCTTCAGTTCTGCAGGGTTCCTTGTGAAAAATGGCTTGCCTCCTGCAGTAAGAAAAGCATTGCACTATTTGTGAGCTATGGGAATATGTGAGAGTAAATCTGTTGGCCCCTCTGTATGAGATGATTATGGATACCTCAGTGTGTTACAACATAGCAAATCTTAAGAACATTTTGAGTTTCAAAAGAAGCTGTACAACAAAGTTAACTTTACCGACCATAGTAAAATTAAACTGGCTTGACAACTGTCTACCTATCTACTAACTAACCAACTGTCTTTCTGTCTGTAAACTACAGTTGAGGTCAAAAGTTTACACCCCCTCTCAGAATCTGCAAAATGTTACTTTACCAAAAGAAGAGGGATTATACAAAATACATGTTCTTGCTTATTTAGTACTGACCTGAATAATACATTTCACATAAAAGATGTTTACATATAGTGCACAGGAGAAAATAATAGCTAAATTTATAAAAATGGCCCATTCAAAAGTTTACATCCCCTTGATTCTGAATACTGTGTTGTTACCTGAATGATCACAGCTGTGTTTTTTTTTGTCTGTAGTTTTTGAGTCCTATTGCTTGTAATAAATTTCTTATTCTTATTTTAATTGCTGGCTGTTTATTTGTCTTCAGTGAGCTGTTTTTTGTAATTTAGGCTAGTATTAGTTTTTTGTAATATTGACACTGGTGACAAGAACTATTAAATTTCTGTTAACAAAAATGCTGATATCATAAAAACCTAATTTAAGGCAAAAATAACTATATTGTGATATATATTTTCACATTGAAATAAAGTTACTCATATCATAATAAAATTATCTATCTATTGATATATCTATCTATCTGTCTGTCTACTAAGTTACTGTTAGTATGTCTATCCATCCATCTTAACACTACAGATTTTACAGTATACAAACTACATAGTCTAAATAACCTTTAACCATTTAAAACTTCTGGTATGTCAACATCGAAAGATGAACTTTTCTTTTTTTTTTTTTTTAGTTGACATCACTGTCAGAAATGTCAGAATTATCATTGTGTACTTCTGAGAATAATTTTGGGAAATAACTGTTGTGTAATAACTGTGTTGTGCATTATCATAGTTATACATCAAAATGGTAAAATGAATGTTAGTAGATGCATCAGCTGGTAATCAGTCCTAGATCAGAGCAAAAGTGCTGTTAGTACAAGATACAAGAGAGGAAACAATGGAGGAGTGAGCACAGAAGAACAATGTGATTGGCTAGGATGATATATGATCTGTTCATCACGGTCTGTCATGACAGAAGGATCAGAGAAAACTGCAGAGACACCCTGAGGAGAGAGACACACTGTACACTGAATGCAAATGACTGGAGATGATAAGGATATACACATGTATGCAAGAGGGAGAACGTGACAGACAGAGAAACAGAGCTGTCCGTAACAGAATAAAATCTAAATGTACACAAAATGAATATACAATGGGGTCCAAAAGTCTGAGAAAAGTCTGATAATTGTTCATAACAATTATATTGTGGCCATACAAAATTTGAGTGAAACAAACAATTAATTTGAGAATGTCTTAGAACAGAAGTAACACAATATTTTTAATAGTTTAAATTTGATTTTGATTTTGAATCCCAGACTTTCAATATGAACTATTATAAGCCCACTGTATATAATCCCTAATGTGTATGTGTGTACATATATATAAATTTTAGTCCAAGGTCAATTTTTTTTCAAACATATTCATGTTCTTTAGCACATAAGCCTTGGCTGGATTTTCATGCGTCAAATCATTACAGATACAATCTTTTGAAACGACAGCATTTCTCTTCACTAATTCAATCCATCCTTGACTTTGACCATAATGCATCTTTTGTATCTGACATTATAGAAAGCACCAAAAACTGAACGAGTGCCCACATGAAGACACCAGAGAGAAATGGCAAATGGTGTGAGGGACAATGCAACATCTCCCATTAAAAAAAAAAAAGAACGTTTGCTAAATCTTTAAATAAGCAGCTTATCGTCATTCAAACAACACAGGGACGAAAGAGACAGAGAGCTGAGGGAAGGAAGATTCGGAAAAAGTGAACAGGAGTGAGTGAGATGTCCACAGAGGAATACGCCACACACGGGTGTGTATGTATTTGTGTCACAAACAAAAAAAAAAGGAGGCAGCACATACGTTTAGCCCCCAGTTGGGGTGCTAGTGGAGGGGCGGTGCCGGGTTCTCTGTAAGTCTCTTGGTGGTTAGCAGCATAGCTCGCTAGCGGTGCTCCTGACGAATGCTCCTCTATCCATTCTGAAAGAGTGAAGGGTGCACTTCCTTTTTTGTGTGTCTCTCAAGCCAGTCACATTTCTTGTCTATTCAAACTGCTGTAATACGTAGGCTGTGTATCCGCCAGCTTTAGAGCCCCCTACGGTGTCCTAACTTGCTCTAGGTGTAAAACTTGCATATTGTCAGTACTGTATCACAATCAGTGGCAGAATATGAGATACTTGAACTTGAGGGAGAAGAAGTTAGGTAATCAAAAAAACAATGTTCAGCTGAGTTGGCTGGGAACAAGATCAAGGGCATGTCCCAGCATGGCAACCTGCATTTCAGTAGAACTTTCTAAACCATTTATAGAATGAGTAGCCTTTAAAGTCAACATGAGCTTGTAATTGAGCCAATTTGTTTTCTTAAAGGTAAAGATCTAAACTTGTATGACTTTCAGAATCAAAATGAGTTTATTGGCCACAGTTTGTTGTAGCATAGGAAATTAATTTATTTTTTTGTCCAAGAGTGACACCAGCTGAGAGTCCTCATCTCTCTCGCCCTCCCCTGAGCCCATTGAGTTTTAACAGACATCCTAAAGCATGCGGTGAGTTTATTGGGGGGTAATTGAGAATGAATGGGAAAAAGTCAGAGGAGGCAATGCCTTCATCGCAATATAATTATGTTTATCTGTGATTGGTTGAATTCAAAAGTTTACATCCCCCTTTTTAGATTCTGCAAAATGTTACTTATTTTACCAAAGTAAGAGGGATCATACAAAATGTTATTGTTTATTTAGTACTGACCTGAATAAGATATTTCACATAACAGATGTTTACATATAGTCCACGAGAAAAAAATAATTGTTTAATTTATAAAATCAACCCCATTCAAAAGTTTACATACACTTGATTCTTAATAATGTGTTGCTACCTGAATGATCCACAGCTGTGTTTTTTTGATTAGTGATAGTTTTTCATGAGTCCCTTGTTTGTCCTGAACAGTTAAACTGCTTACTGTTCTTCAAAAACAACCTTCAGGTCCCACAAATTCTTTGGCTTTTCAGCATTTTTATGTATTTGAACCCTTTCCAGCAATGACTGTATGATTTTAAGATCTATCTTTTCACACTGGGGACAACTGAGGGACTCATATGCAACTATTACAAAAGCTTCAAACACTCACTGATGCTCCAGATCATGCAAATCATGCATTAAGAGCTGGGAGTGAAAACCTTTGAACATAAGGATTTGTGTACATTTTTCTTATTTTGCCTAAATATCTTTTTTTTCTTCATTTAGTACTGCCCCTCAGTGGATAGTTACAAAAGATAGTTACATGTTTCCCAAAAGACAAAATAAGTTAAATGTACCCTGATCTTCAAATTAAGAAACATTTCACCCCTTGGCTTTTAATGCATCGTTCTTCCTTCTGGAGCTTCAGTGAGCGTTCTTTAATAGAACCTTCTTTAATAGTTGCATATGAGTCCCTCAGTTGTCATCAGTTTGAAAAGATGGATCTCAAAATCATACAGTCATTGTTGGAAAAGATTCAAATACACAAAAATGCTGGAAAACCAAAGAATTTGTGGGAACTGCAGGAACAACTATCACTAAACAAAAAAAAACAAAAAAACAACAACAAACAAAAAAAAAAAAAACAGTTGTGGATCATTCAAGTAACAACACAGTATTAAGAATCAAAGGTGATGTAAACTTTTGACCTGGCTCATTTTTATAAATTCAACTAATATTTTCTCTCGTGGACTATATGTAAACATCTTTTATGTGAAATATCTTATTCAGGTCAATAATAAACAAACAATAACAAGCATTTTCAATTATCCCTCTTATTTTGATAAAATGTAACATTTTGCAGATTCTGAAAGGGGATGTAAACATTTGACCTCAACTGTAAATCCTGCCTCTTGGCTTTTAAGCGCATTCGTGAAGTCTGAATGAAGAATATAATAGCGCTAATGGCAAAACTAATTAAAAAAAGTAAGTAAACAACTCACAAACTGAGATATAACCACTTTGTTATGTCAAAATAATACTTCAAATGGCCTGAAAACATGACCTGTGTGTTTTAGTGAGTAATCAGCTTGCTGAAATTTAAAATAAATCTCTGTCTGTGACCAGTGTTTACCGAGCTTTTATGACTGAGGATCTGAATAATTCAGAATTAGTTAAAAGTTAACTAATAAAAGAATAGCTGAACATAAGTTCACAAATAAAATATATTGTTTAAATGGTTACTGCCTTGAGTTATTATTTTTCAATAAATGTAAAATGCTTAAGAACACTAACTTACAGAAGAAAGAAGGTTAAACAGGTTTGGAACAACACGAGTGAGTTACAATTTGTTATTTTCAGAAATGATGACAATTATCGGTTGAACGTTGAATCTTTTTTAGAAAGTAAATGAAGTTGATAAGTTAATTTTGACTTTAAAGGCTACTTTTTTAATATTTAATATTAACATTGTGAAAGTAAAATGGGTTGCAAATGGCATTTCATGTTGACTTTAATACTGGTTTCTGCTGTTGTTAACTAAGAATATCCTTATTTATATATTTAAAAAAACAGGTTTAACAGAAGACAGATGACAGTTTTTTATTAAAAAGCATCAAGTCATGTGTACTGAAATTAAAAAACACCTGTATCCGCTTGATGTTAGACTTCTCTTTTTGTTAACTTTCAAGAACTAAATAGTACACTGATGAAAAAACCCAAAGCACTGTTTTCAGCTGTAATGAATCGGTGATAGCAAAATTAAATAGCAAAATTAAATAAATTAAAAATTTAAGTCATGAAAAGATTAACCATAATCCCACCACTCCAAAACAAAAGCTGCAACAAAACTTTAAATGACAAACACAAACGTATAAGAAAAGAAAGAAATGGCGGCATGTTAGGCCTGAAACGAACCTTGGATATACCGCTCACCTTCAGCGGGCTGAGACTGCTCCAGTTGCTTCTTTCTTTTAGCCTCCAGAATTGGGTTTTCATACTGCGTTTTCCTGTTAATATGGCTGGGAGGTGAAGAAAGAGGGAAAGAGTGAGCGAGAGTGAGAGCGTGAGCGAGAGAGGAAGAGAGAGAGGTGATGAAGATGAGTGAGCAGAGGACACAGTCAATAACAGAACCAGAGGGAGAAACAGGAAATAGAATGAGAGGGCAGGTAAAGGTTGAGCATAAGGAGAGCAGGTAAGCGGACGAGAAATAAAGTGAATTAATTCAGAGAAAAGACAATAAAGGCAGCTTAAAGTATGGCTGAAACCCTCAGCATTCATTTAAAATTCATTTAAAATGGAGAGGGGAAAAAAGTGTGCTAATCTCTCTCAACTTATGTGCTTAAAATCTCTCCACCAGACTAGACAAGTTCAATAAACACAGATCAAAAGCCAAAAATAAAAGCCCATCACCACATTTACCAAAAAACACAGATCGCACCCAGCTGCGATCCAGGCCACTTTCCAAATGGCCTGCACAATTTACTAGGCAAATACAGCTCAAAACGTAAGTAAACATCTCCAAAGACAAAAACCGGAAGGCTTCCTGCCTCAGAGGTATTGCTTTGAAACAACATCAAAACATATGAATGCATTCATATTTATGCGCTACAAACCCAAGGGTCCCTCTGAAGGGGAGGGAAAGCGAGAGAACAAGATTTCAAAATGGTAACAGTAACAAAGGGTGTATACAGCCGAAACAGAACAGGCCCAATCAAAAAGATGGCGGCTGTTTCTTTCATGTTCCGGGACGATGTCATAAAATAAAGATGATTTGAAGGTAATATTGATGAGTCACTTACTCAACATAATACACCCCGTACACTGGATCATCAATCTTCTCCCAGCCTGTGGGCAGCTCTGGAAAAGGAGCAAAACAGAAGACACTTTCAGCTCATTATAACTAATTTAAAAAGGCTTTTATCAAGTTCTTTGTAATATGATGTCTTGATTTTTCGGCCAATTAAAATTCAAGAGGTTTCACACTAACAAGCTAGACGTTTTAAAACTAATTTAACCATGCTGAGCAGATTATATAATTATCATGCAAACGGCATCGTTGTTATTTTTATTTTTTATTTTTATTTTTTACATTTATACAACTATACTACAGAATGCTTGGTTGCCAGATGTTCTAAGGCAGCGGTTTTCAATCCTGGTCCTGGGGACCCACTGCTCTGCATATTTTGTGTGTCTCTCTTATTTAATACACCTGATTCAGATAATCAGCTCATTAGTGCTCATGAGTGTGTCAGATAAGGGATACATACAAAATGTGCAGAGCAGTGGGTCCCCAGGACCAGGATTGAAAACCACTGTTCTAAGGTGTTGGTTATTGTCATATCATTTTACTAAATTACTAATTTATTTAAGTGATGTTTAAAGGTGTAGTTTACTTACAGAAAATTTCCTGATAATTTAATCACCCCCATGTTATCAACAAAAAAGAAAAAGAAATGAAGGTTTTTGAGGAAAACATTCCAGGAGTTTTCACCATATAGTGGACTTCAATGGGAGCCAATTGGTTAAAGGTCCAAATTGCCATATTATATGCCTCTACATGATCCCAGCCGAGGAATAATTGTCTTATCTAGTTAAACGATCGATCATCTATCAAAATGTATGTACTTTTTAACCACAAATGCTTGTTTTGCACTAGCTGGACTTGAAAAGGTCACATGTGATGTAGACAAAGTACCGACCCAGTTTTTACGAAGCGAATGCACAAAGAAAGTCAACCCTGTTCAGAAAAAAAGATAAAAAACGATGTTGGACAATTTTGAAGTTGAAGGAGATAACGTTTTTTGTCCTACCCTACCTGTTTGAATCAAAGTACACAGACTTTTAGGGTGTGTTCACACTTGTCATGCTTGGTTCGATTAAAACGAACTCTGGTGCGATTGCTCTTTTAGTGCGGTTCATTTGAGTAAGTGTGAACGCTGCCATCCGAACCCTGGTGCATACCAAACAAGCAGATCGAGACCACTAAAAAGATGGGTCTCAGTCTGCTTCCAAATGAACTCTGGTGCAATTGCTCTTTTAGTGTGGTTCATTTGAGTAAGTGTGAACACTGCCATCCAAACACTGGTGTGCACCAAACAAGCGGGCCGAGACCACTAAGGGTGCTTTCACATCTGTGGTTCAGTTTATTCGGTCCGGACCACGGGCAACAAATGATACATTGTAGCATTTTTCTGCCGTTTTGGGAACCAAAATGCAGTCATGTGACAACATCCACATCACTCGTTGGCCAAATCGTGTTATTGAAATATTTTCTAAACTGCTAAACAATGAGAAGATTGCGGTGTTCTTGTGAGTTTTCGAACGTTGGGTACTAATATGATCATCAGACCAAATTTATGAGGCTCCTCACAACTCCAAGTTTGTCCGCGAGCTGCCATGGGGCTATGTTGCTAAAGTGCTAACTGTCAGCAAATATTGTCCTCATCCCATAATGAACAGCGCAGCAGACTACGGTAGTTGGATTAGTCCAAAAAGGTGCAGTACTTTTTGCGGTTGGGTCTGTTCGAGTTTGGTTCTCACCACAACGAACTGCTCCAGTGTTTGTTTGAAAGCACCAAAAGCGGACCAAAGAAGTCTCGGTACGCTTCTTTGGTCTGCTTTTGGTGCGCACTCAAGTGAGACTGATACATTCACACCTGCCCAAACGAACCGCACCAAAAGGGAAAACAAACTCTAGTGCGATTCAGCTAAACTAAATGAAGCAGGTGTGAAAACACCCTAAAAAGATGGGTCTCAGTCTGATTCCAAATGAACTCTGGTGCGATTGCTTTGTTAGTGCGGTTCATTTGAGTAAGTGTGAACACTGCCATCCGAACCCTGGTGCGCACCAAACAAGTGGACCGAGACCACAAAAAGATGGGTCCCGTTCTGCTTCCAAATGAACTCTGGTGCGATTGCTCTGTTCCCGGTCTGCTTCCAAATGAACTCTGGTGCAATTGCTCTGTTAGTGCGGTTTATTTGAGTAAGTGTGAAGACTGCCATCCGAACCCTGGTGCGCACCAAACAAGCGAGCCGAGACCACAAAAAGATGGGTCCCGTTCTGCCTCCAAATGAACTCTGGTGCAATTGCTCTGTTAGTGCGGTTTATTTGAGTAAGTGTGAACACTGCCATCCGAACCCTGGTACGCACCAAACAAGCGGGTCGAGACCACAAAAAGATGGGTCCCGTTCTGCCTCCAAATGAACTCTGGTGCAATTGCTTTGTTAGTGCGGTTTATTTGAGTAAGTGTGAACACTGCCATCCGAACCCTGGTGCGCACCAAACAAGCAAACAGAGTCCACTAAAAAGATGAGTCTTGGTCTGCTTCCAAACAAACTCTGGTGCAGTTCGAATGAAATATGAACGCAACATGGACCAAACAGTTCTAAACTAACCAAAAACATGAAGTAATGACAAGATGCAACGCTACGCGACATGATTTTACAAAGAGAACAAGCGGTGTATCCAAAACAAAATGAGCAGAGGGCAAACATGGAGCAACAAGGAGGTAAAGTGCCTTTTATGAGGTCTTTGTGAGTTCGCAGGCGGTGAAAAAATCATATACACGCAACAATGAGCGCGCTTAGTCCAGCAGACGGCATTAGGTGTATTCGACTTAAAGCTCTTTAGGTTGAACGCACCTTTTCCTTTTGTTTGGAGGGTTCCATGAGTTCCTCAAAATATACATCATTCAACCTGACCAATCAGGTTGTGGACGTATTTAGGTTGGCTGACAAAAATGCCAGTGTGAACGCTAAGCGGACCAGGACCAAATGTATCATTTTCCTTTTTGGTCTAGACCAAATGAACCAAACGAACCGAGCTAGTGCTAGATGAGCACTGTGGCTGAAAAACACATCAATTTTTTTTTTTTTTTTAGAAAATTACCCTCATTCATCAGCTGGGATTGTGTGAAGCCGTTTGAAGCTGCACTGAAACTGCAATTTGGACCTTCAACCCATTGATCCCTATTGAAGTCCACTAACACCTGGAATATTTTCAACAAAAAAACTTAATTTCTTAATTAGATGAGATGGGGGTGACTAAATTATAAGGACATTTTTATTCTGGAAGTGAACTAATCATTTAAAGAGATACCACATCAAAAGAAAAAAAAAAAAAAAAAAGGCAATTTCTTTCTTTGCGTGTTAAATAACATAAAAACAACCCCCGACTGTTAAAGTGATGCTTGAGTGTGTAACAGAGCCCTGACTCATTCAAACAAGTAATGACGACTTGATACTAAATCAGTGTTCTACACACAGAAGTGTTTAAGATAAACACATGTACATGAGGTAACCACTCAGAAGAATAAATGTTGAATAGAACAAGCTTTTAAAAAAGTAATGCACATTCGCGGCACTACCACCATTAGAAATAATTCAACAGCCTCCCATCAATTCTTTCACAAAGACACTGCTACAATATCCAAGGAATTCCATATTAATTGAGACATCCAACTAGAGATGCAGGATATGCTAAAACAGTATAAAGTTTGTACACAGATCTGTCATTTGTCTCCAAAGACACAGCTCTCTGACAAATCCTCCTTGTGATGTTTACATAAACAGCAGATATGTTCCCTGGCATTTCCAAATCTATTGACCTGGTGCACAACAAAAATACGAACCGCTCCAAATATTTCAGGCAAAGGTTGACAAGTGTACCAAAAAACAACACAAGACGTTCAGAGATTTGATCGTGACACTGTTAAGGCGAAAAGATTCACAACATGTCTTGTCTAGCATAATAGAATAATCATGAAAAGGCTCAGCTGCGTTTGACATTGAAATGTGCTTTCATGCAAATGAAAATATTGCTTTCTTTACCATGGTTTAGATAGAAATGTCAAAGCGCTCGGGACACAGAGATGTTGTATTAGCATAGTGCCTGCAGCACACAGGAAATTCATCACAACACCTCCCATAGAGAAGATTTCTATATTGTGCCAGTTTTTAATTGGCCAATGAAAGTGGCACACATTTATAATTTTTTTGAGAAAGCAAGGATTCATTATCTCTCCCAAGCAGCGATAGAAAATACGTCCGACTCCTGTACTGTTTTAATGAATCTATAAATGTCAACCAACACTAATTACTTACAAATAACGATCTACCGGTGAACGATTCTGTCAGCAGCCTCTGCCTCATATATCTTCACCCTTCGTGATCTTTCATGAGTTTAACATAATTAATCAACGAGTGTTTTTGTTGAGTGAAATTCACACCGTAGGATTTGCGCAAATGTGTAATAGACAAGCTGTCGCAAAGTCATTGTGGTGAAGGTGAAGTGTGTCATGTTTTTAGATGTTAAAATAACTGGCTAGGGAAAAAATAAATGCCTATAGCTAAGCCATTTCTATGTTGATTTAACCAGAACTGTAAACACTGCAATTCTGTGTTGAGATTTTGAAGCCCAATAAACTGCATCTATCCATCATAAAAAGTATTCCACACAGCTCCAGGGGGTTAATAAAGGCCTTCTGAAGCAAACAGATGCGTTTAAGTAAGAAAAATGTCCATTTTCACAACTTTAGAAACTGTAATCTCTAGCTTCTGCTTACTGCTGTACAAATGTTCACGAAAAAGTGGCGCTCACCAGAAAATGACGCAGGACATAGGCGTAACGTAAACTCTGACGAGAATATGCTACCAAGTTTTGTTTACAGCAAAGGAAAACCAGTCTCCTCTTGGCTTATATCAGAATCATCCGACATTTTTCTTTACAAATTCTTGTTTTGTACTTCTAATTCATGACTGGTGTTTTGTTTTGCTCTCTCTACAAATGCATCGATTCACTTCAGAAGGCCTTTATTAATCCCCCAGAGTTGTGTGGAGTACTTTTATGATGGATGAATGCACTTTATCGAACTTCAAAATCTCAACACCCATTCACTGCCATTATAAAGCTTGGAAGAGCCAGGACATTTTTTAATATAACTCTAATTGTCTTCGTCTAAAGGAAGAAAGGCATATACATCTGGAATGGCTTGAGGGTGAGTAAATCATGAGGTTATTTTCATTTTTGGGTAAACTATCCTCAATTTTACTAATGTCTACAACAGTGTTGAGATATTGTCAGTGTCAAATATTAGTTTATCTTCATTTTTGCTTATTAGTATGGTTGAATTGGATCATCGAAGGTGAGCAGCAAAGACACTGGTTAATAAAACGGGATTAAACACATTAAGGATATTTGTATTATTTAATATTTGTGACCCTGGACCACAAAACCAGTCTTAAGTAGTACAGGTATATTTGTAGCACTAGCCAAAAAGACATTGAATGGGTCAAAATTATCGATTTTTCTTTTATGCCAAAAATCATTAGGATATTAAGTAAAAAATAATGTTCCACGAAAACATTTTGTAAATTTCCTACCATAAATATTAAAACTTAATTTTTGATTAGTAATCTGCATTGCTAAGAACTTCATTTGGACGATTTTTTTTTTTTCAATATTTCGATTTTTTGCACCCTCAGATTTCAAATAGTTGTATCTCAGCCAAACATTGTCATATCCTATCAAACCATACATCAATGGACAGATGATGTATTTCAATTTCAAAAAATTGACACTTATGACTGGTTTTGTGGTTCAGGGTCACATTTAATTATTGCAGGTTTGCGTCATATTCTAAGTCTGTTTTTATTGATTTTAAGGAATGCTAGATCTGTTTTTTTTTTCCATTTATTCTAGAATCCAAAGTAACGTTATTCCCGATTTCTCTCAACATGTGGACAGGAGAGCTTCCAGCTAATAAATTGGAAAAAAATTTAACTGGTGTTACTAATTTGAAAAAATAAAAATAAAAAGCAAATGAAAAAGTAATGCGTTACTTGACTAGATACTTAGAGTAGTAATCTGATTACCTTTTTTGTACTTTCTTTTTTGTGATGTAAACGTTAATTTCACTCAACAATATATAATTTACATTTTTTTTTTATGTTGACTGGTGAAGAATCGAGCATAACTGTCTACCAAAAGCAACTGCTGGACAGTACGTCCTGTCCTTCCCCCACATCATTACTGCGACTCTACTGACAAATTGGCCATTAATCTGTTTGCATCCCATCTTCCCTCTCCACAGGATCAGGTCTCTACCGTGCGACCGGATACTCTCGTACCTACTGCCCACATCCCGCAGTCACGGCATCTATTTAATGGCTCCGATTTCTCGAATCAATAGCTATTGACCGTGCTCTTCCAATCAGCCCGGACGCAAACACAGGGTATCTCAAGGCCACTGCCTGCATCACCTAATCCGTTACTAATGACGAATCAGCCCTTCAATTACAAAGGCACATTGAACAGCAGAGAGAGCTCTGCGTGCTGATATAGTGTGCTCTGACGACGGTAAAACTGATTAAAGCAACAAATTATTCAATGATTTGACTGTCACCGTTAGCCCGACATAATAGTTTCGGATCTCTCCAGCTATTTGCATGCTTAATGAAAACGGAAACCACTCCCAGCCGCGAGAGTCCCGAGTTAAACTGCAAACGCTTCAGCGGTAGAAATAGAAACAATGAATATTTTATATCATGCAGTGCCAATGACAACACAAATGAACCTTGTTTGAAAGTAACGAAATGTGTTTCACGGTCATTCCGAAAACAACTAGATGACAGCAGGACTGAAACACGGCGCTGTTGGGAAGACGTTAACCTTTGCACTGATCTGGGATCAACTGTGAGGTCAATTAGTCTCAGGATTCGAAAGAAAACATCTGGTCCCAAAGCAGCACAGAAGGATCGATCTACCCCAACAAAAAACAAAAACAAAAAAAACATGCAGGTTGTGTGTCTACAGCTTCCCTGTGGAATTGTGGCCTACCTAGCTCATTGTCCAGTTCCTCTGTATGTACCCCTTCTTCTCAAGAGGGAGTAAAAGGGGAGCAGGTGTGCACAAAGTGGGGCGAGAAAAAGAAAGGGTGTCAGAGAGGCAGAGAAGGTTAGTTGATATATAAAAAAGCAAAATTACAGCTCAAAGCTTTACAATTAAGCCACTATATTTCTTATATGTTTTTTTTTTCAAATCATAGAATGCAAAATTAGAAGCATTTATTAATAGCAAAATGATCTGGATTGATAGTTAATGCAGTTGATTATCAAGCAATTAAAATCATATTGCGATTTTAAATATATATATGCACATATAATCATAAAACTGCTCTGGCTATAGAGGTCCAAGGGAGTTGTTTAGTCCTTATAGCATTATAGAGGCTGTCTTAGTCATTCTGTCACAAGGTGAGAGTTACTGTTATGTCTATGACAGCTCAAGGGCGCCATCTACAGGCTATCATGAGATTACAATGGATGAGGTGAGGGCTGAAATTGTGAATCTGCTATTTGTGACACAGATATTATTAAAATTTTTGATTCACAACACTTAAAGCTTACGGCACAATGGTACAAAAACACTCACAAACAAGCATCAAAAACACACCATGACAGTGATATTTTTACAAGCACATCGGCCAGAAAAAACCTCAAGTGCATGTCCATACCATCATCTTCACATTCCTCCAGGGGTTTCTGAGGTTTGTCCAGGCATCGGGGGTCTATCCAGGATGTTGTCTTTGTGTTGTGGCTATGAATAGATGTAGAACACAGACAGTGAGGCATTGTTCGAAAAGACGCCTGCAGAACAACATCCTGTGGTCTCTTTTCTGCATCCCAGCAGGCAGGAAAACATATACTAAAGATACCGCAGTGTTTGATACTTCCTGTCTTGATATCTGAAAAAACTGCCAGGAGCCATATATAAACTTCAAATAAACAAAACTACTGTAACCTGTAAGGTATTTATAGCACAGGCTGTGTCTATACATAAAAATAACTGAACATACTGATATTCAGCATTCAGCAGTTTTGGGTGATACAGTTAGAGTTTAACATGTATTTCATTGCATTAGATTTTAAAGATCAAACCAAGTAGTGTCTGCAATCAAAAGGTCTTTGAATTTTTCTTAGATCTACTTTCGTTTTTGTATGCAGGCCCAATTGACACACATTTGAGAAATGAGTAACTCTTTGGGAGGGAAAACAAAACATAAATCAACATGTTTAATATCTACAAGCAATTATCAGCATGTTGACAAAAATATTGATATAAAATATTAATGTAATACATTTTGATATTAATAAATATTGCATATTAAAGATAAAAAACGTTAAAAATTCACAACTTCATAAATGATAACAATATTAGGTTTTTCTATGTTAATGAACAATTATTGAAATAAAATTATGATTATTATAATTTGAGAACTAAGCAAAACTAAATTTGTTAAATAAAAAAATGTGTTCAACACCAAAGCAATTATCAACATGTTGACAAAAATATTTATATAAAATTTAATGTTTTGAATTTAATATTATAATTATAATAATTATGATTTGAGAAATTACTAAATCCTTGAAAAGAAAAAAAACAAATCAACATGTTCAATATCAAAAAGCAATTATCAACATGTTGAAAAAAATATTTATATAAAATATTAATCATGTTTTGAATTTAATAGTATATTTATAATAATTATGATTTGAGAAATTACTAAATCCTTGGAAAGAAAATCAACAATTATATATATATATATATATATATATATGTGTGTGTGTGTGTGTGTGTGTGTGTGTGTGTGTGTGTGTGTGTGTGTGTGTGTGTGTGTGTGTGTGTGTGTGTGTGTGTGTGTGTGTGTGTGTGTGAAAGAATTCAGAACGTTATAAATAATTACAGTGGGTTTTATGTTAAACAATAATATTATGATAATTATGAATTGAGGTATTACTAAATCTTTGAAACATCTTTGAAAACAAATCAATAACATGTTGACAAAAATATTAATACAAAATATTAATTTAATATGGTTTTATAATTACATATTAAAATAAAAAATATTAAAGAATTCAGAACTTTATAAATAATAATGCGTTTTCTATGACTAAGACGTTTCTATTTAACTTATATATATATTAGTGGTGTGCATAGATTAATTTTTTAAATCTAGATTAATCTCACTGTAATCTTGGAATTAATCTAGATTAATCTAGATTAAAATGGCTAATTTGAATTCTGCCGAAGGCATTCAGAATATGTGTGCTACCCAAATAATGACTAAAAGTAAGTCTTTGAGAACGGGTTTCTCAAGCCAGGTGGCACATTAGACCAGGGGCTCATCTCCTGTTTCCAAAATGCATATAAACGGCTATATTTATTTTTTATCATATATATTGTTTTATGTCAATTATTTAATTAGGAATATATAAACACCTACATTATACTGTACAAAAGTAATACAGGACTAATGTTCTGTTATATGTTACACCGTACTTTTATTTTGACAGGTTGCCGTGAAGTTTCTGTGTGTACAGTATGATATGATGCTAATTTTCACAAATGAAAAGGTAAAAGTGACTCTCACAGCAGCTTTGGAGATGAGTTTTTCTGTTCATGTGAGATGCAAATGCCAAAAATTAACGGGAACATACATACAGAGGCAAACGGAACATGCAGGATTCATATTGAAACGGTCTTTTTGCATTTCAGTTTTCACAGACACTAGTCCATATCGCGATTTGAATTAAGTGGCAGACCAACTTTTGATTAATGAATCCAAAAATCGACGAATTTACGTGGCATTCGCGCTATAGTAGATTCGGTTTTTATGAATGGAGACCGCGATCCAATCCGTGTTTTCGCGGAGGAGACATTATAAACGCGCGACCATGTAGAGACAGAAATGACATGCCTTCATGTAAATAAGGCTCCGTCCACACGAAGCCGGTGCGTTCCCTATCCGATCATTTTTTTTCCTCGTTCTAAAAAAAAATTCCGTAAACACGAAACCACTGAAAACGGTGTAGTATATATGCCAGACCAGTGTGGGGTGCTGTAATTCTGCCATAGAGATACGCTATACACGGAGAAGAAGACTTTGAGCATGCGCATAACCTTGCACGCTGTATACGAACTAAGGGCCTGTCCACACGGAGACGCGTTTCGCTGTATACGTATACATTTTTTATCGTATTGGCGTTTCATCCACACGGATCCGGCGTTTTACGAGACTGAATCCGCTATTTTTTGAAACCGGGTCCAAAAGTGGATAAATCTGAAAACGACACCCTCGCGGTTTCGTGTGTACAGCCAATCCGTATATTTTGTGAAACGATGATGTCATCACATCACGTGTCGGCTGCGTCACACGTAACAGCAACAACAATAATGGCGGACTACATGATTGCGTTCGTGTTGCTACCATGGTTGCTACTAAGCCTAATAGCTTTATTGCAGCAAAATCTATTGCTTCTATGCAACTGTTATGAGCAACAAGCGATAATGTTCGCATCTTCGTCTTCTTCCTCTTAACCCAACTTTGACAATAGATTAACGGCGATATTTTTTTTATCGTCCGATAAGAGTCTCACGTTAACGCAGCACGTTAACGCCGATAACGGCCCACCACTAATATATATATATATATATATTTTTTTTTTCCAATACTTCATAGAAAAAAATGATATTGTTATTGTTTATGTTAATAAACAATTATTAACACAAAAATTATAATAATTATGATTTGAAAAATTACTAAATCTTTGAGGGAAAAAAATCAAGTCAACATGTTTTCAAAAATATTCATATAAATTATTCATTTAATATGTTTTGATATTAATATATATAATATTCTATATATATATATATATATATATATATATATATATATATATATATATATATATATATATATAATATTTTTTAAAGCATTCACAACTTCATAAAAAAACATAATACTGTTTTTATGTTAATAATTATTAACAAAAAGTATATTATGATTGAAAAATGGCTAAATCTTTGAGGAAAACACCAATGTTCAACACCAATAAGCAATTATCAACATGTTGACAAAAATATTAATATACAATATTATATTAATGTTTTGATATTAATACATATTAATGTTGCATTTAAAAAAAAATAGTAAAGAATTCACAACTTCATAATCAATAATATTACATTGTTCTATGTTAAAGTTATTACCATAAAAACTATGATCAAATGAAAATACAGTTATTCTCCTTTCTGAGAATGAAGAGAATGGATTTATTCATTTTTTTAATTGATTATTATCAATTTCAAAATTCTCTATTGATTTTTGCATCATCTATTGCCTCATCTTTCTTATTCTTATATTTTTGTTTTTAGGCCAACATAATTATATGTCATAATCATGAAAAAATAATGAAAAAAAAAAAATAGATCTTCTACTTGGATTGATATTTTGCATTATTTATGCAAACATTCATGCATTTTTCAAGTCTGCAGAGTCCAGAAATGTTCACAGCCACTATAAATGTCTACCTAATAAGAGTATAAAGACAGCATTTGGTTCTTACTCTATAAAGTAGACCTCTCCGTTCTCAGTGTAGGCCATCTCCCAGTTTTCGGGCAGAGGGCCCAGAGGGTCCTCTTCCGTGGGATAGCCGGGGTGTGTGTGTGTATTCTGAGAGCTCTCCGTGGTTGACGCCGAGGTGTTGTTGAGCCCGTAGGGTTGAACGTGGTCGCGGGCGAAGGGCCGCACGGAGGGGTGGTCGTCCGGTTCACTCGAGTCTCCTGCAAGATCAGTACACAAATACAGACCCTCTTAGTTCAACAACTGCATCCTAAATGAACATGGCAGTGTACTTTGGCTAAGGCTAATAGTTTGGAGAGTGCCACCAAACTTCCTCCCTCTCACTTCCTGTGAAGTGATCAAACACCATTCACACTCTACTATACACAAACACGCATACCGACACCTGGCTGTCTGACACTTTCCCACCCACACCAAAAAATGAAATCACCAACATCCCCTCGAATCAATAAGAGTGTAAACAGTTAACACTTAACCTTCTCGAAGAGGTGAGGAATCTAAACAAACTGACTCTCAACTACATTGCATGGCACGCCTGACTGAATTAGCTGCTTTAAATCAAACCACTCTGCCAAATGAAAGGCGTGATTCTGTATGAATAGGACAGCTTATTGCCCTTTTTAAATGAAGGGCCCTAGAGTTAACTTGGATATTGAACATGTGCAATATAAAATATTATAATACAGACGAATATACTCTTGAACAAAATATGCGATTACAGACTTGAGTATGGATTAGGAGAACGTCATAATGCAAACACAGACCAAGATGTTTATGTCTTTCTTTTTGAGGAAAACATTTCAGGATTTTTCTCTATATAGTGGACTTCAATGGGGATCAATGGGTTGAACGTCCAAATTGCAGTTTCAAGGCAGCTTTAAATGGCTCAACGATCAATCATTTTCTAAAAAAAAATATACAAATTCATATGCTTTTTACCACAAATGCTTGTATTACACCAGCTTTGTGTCCACGACTTCACGCATTATGTAATCATGCTGGAAAGGTCACGCATGGTTAGTTATTTGTCTGTGTACTCTGGTTCTAAAAGGTAGAGTAGGGCGAAAAACTGTTCTCTTTGTAAACATTGGGTTGGTATTTCCACCTATGTCAAATATGACCTTTCCAACTTGACTACTTAATGCGTGAAGTTGAGCTAGTGCAAGACGAGCATTTGTGGTTAAAAAGTACATAAATTAATTTTTATTTTAGAAAATGGCCGATCATTTTGCTAGATAAGACCCTTATTCCTCAGTTGGGATCGTGTAGAGCCCAATGAAGCTGCATTGAAACTGCAGTTTGGACCTTCAACCTGTTGATCCCCTTTGAAGTCCACTATATGGAGAAAAATCCTTAAATGTTTTCCTCAAAAACCTCAAATTCTTTACGACTGATGAAAGAAAGACATGAGCATCTTGGATGACATGGGTGTGAGTAAATTATCAGGAAATTTTCATCTGGAGTGAATCAATCCTTTAACGCCTAGTACTAGTAACATGTCTCAAAATTAATTTTTTTAATCTAGATTAATCTCACTGTAATCTTGGAATTAATCTAGATTAATCTAGATTAAAATGGCTAATTTGAATTCTGCCGAAGGCATTCAGAATATGTGTGCTACCCAAATAATGACTAAAAGTAAGTCTTTGAGAACGGGTTTCTCAAGCCAGGTGGCGAATTAGACCAGGGGCTCATCTCCTGTTTCCAAAATGCATCACAAACTGCTTGACAATTGCATATACGACACAATTAACTATACAAACTTGTGTAACCAGCTATTCCTACACGCGTTGCAGTTAAATACACAGACGCGCACGGGCATGGATATCTGCGTGCATAGTCTTCGGTTAAACTGCGTTGCTTTTAGAAGCGTCAATTCAGTTGTTGCATATAGTTTAATGTCTTTATTTCGGGATTATGAAAGTAAATTATAACTCAAATTTGAGATTTTACTGGGGCACAGCAGATTTTCACTGGGGCACGCGCCCCAGTAAAAAGGGTCTAGCAACGCGCCTGCCCTGAAGCAAACCCGGAGGCTTCATAGCTGCATCCATGTTAGCACGTCTCGTTTGATGTGGTAATTTCACAGTAGGCATACACACAGGTTCGAAGACTCGTTCTCGCCCCCTACAGAGCAATTCGGCTAGGTATACATCCGCACTAAAATATCAAGGTGAAAGTCATCATATCTTGCGTAGTTTAGACCCAGCTCCCAACCCAACTTTGAGAATAGATTAACAGCGATATTTTTTTTATCGCCCGATAAGAGTCTTACGTTAACGCAGCACGTTAACACCGATAACGGCCCACCACTACTCAAAATGCTCAAATGTGTCTCTATTGTTTAAAAGTTTGAGATCAGTAAGATTTTATGTTTATGTATTTTTAATAAATTAATACTTTTATTCAGCAAGGATGGATTAAATTGCTTAAAAGTGACAGTAAAGATATTTATAACTTTACAAAAAATAAACTGAAAACTGAAGCAATGAATGCTAAAAATTTAGCTTTGCCATTACGAGATTTTTTTTTTGTAAATCTATTAAATTTTTTAATAAAATACTTAATTTAATTGTAAACGTATTTAAAATTTTTATATAAAACATTTACATGTACAATATAATTATATTTTACATAATCATAAAATTTAGAAAATAAAATTGCTACTTAGTTTGATATTTATGTTTGATATTTAAGTTCACTTCCAGAACAAAAAATTACAGGTAATTTACTCACCCCCTTGTCATCCAAGATGTCCATGTCTTTCTTTCTTCAGTTGTAAAGAAATTATGTGGGTTTTTTTTGAGGAAAATATTTCAGGATTTCTCACCATATAGTGGACTTCTATGGTGCCCGTGAGTTTGAACTTCCAAAATGCAGTTTAAATGCAGCTTCAAAGGGCTCTAAAGGACCCCAGCTGAGGAAGAAGTGTCTTATCTAGTGAAACGATCGTTTTTTTTCTTCTTCTTCTAAAAAATTGACAATTTATATACTGTTTAACCGTAAATGCTCATCTTGTCTTGCTCTGCATGTACTCTGTGTATTCCGGTTCAAGGCAGTTTACAACGTCAACATGCAAAGAAGATCAAATGACCTTTACCAAAAAAAAATAAACAGCGATGTAGGACGATTTTGAAGTTGGAGGAGAAAATGAGGTGGAAGTTTTTCGACATACCCTAACTGTCTTGAACCAGAATACACAGAGTTCACGTAGAGCTAGCCAATATGAGTGTTTGAGGTTAAAAACTTAGTTTTGCTAGACCCTTCTTACTCAGCTGTAATCCTTTAGGGCCCTTTGTAGCTGCATTTTTGATGTTAAAACTAGCAGGCACCAAAGAAGTCCACTATATGCAAAGAAATCCTAAAATGTTTTATTAAAAAACAATTTCTTTACGACTGAAGAAAGAACGCCGTGCACATCTTGGATGACAAGGGTGTGAGTAGATTATCTGTAAACTTTTGTTCTGGAAGTGAACCTCTCCTTTAACAATATTACAGAATTGAATGTATTTTTTTTAAAACAATAGTGTATAAACATAATTCACTGTCAGTGTGTTACTTCATGTTCATAAAGTACAAAAAGTTTTAAAAAAACATATTTGCACAAAAGCACCGCTTTCAAATATACTCCTACTTTTATAATCACACAGCAAACATGACATTTAAAATGCTGAACGTTACTGTAGTTGAGCAGATGCATTATTCGAACTTTAGATGTGTGAACCTCCTACCTACTCAGATGAGGAAAATGTCTTTTGGTGAAGTTTCAAACCTTTCTTTTAGCATAACTAGTGATTGACAAGTGAACAACCAGTGCTTCGTTGTTGTCCAGCATATAACAGAATAGATTTACATTTATAATACAATGCAATGTGCATCTCTGAATATGATTCAAGCAATATAATCACATCACAAAACTGCTGACACCTGTAATTAGTGCTGTCCACTTGAGATCAGATTACAAGGATGTCAATACCTCTCATCAATCAGCAGCTATAGCATACGGGAATCTATCTCACAGGCAGATGTCTTCGAAGAACGCCACAAAATGCAACCCATTCAATCGAGAGTGTGAAAGTTGGCAGCGCATAACTGTCAGATCAATAAATAAAGACTGGGAGAGTCCATCTTGGTGCTTTCTAACACAAACAAACCCTTCTACCGCAGCCAGATGGCGCTCTTTCCCCCTTCCTTCCTGAATCGTAATGGCAAAGGAAGAGGAAAGCAACAAAGAGGCATCACTCATCCCTTCTCCCATGTGCCAGACAGAAACGCAAACAAATGGGCTCGCTGCTGACCTGTGAAGCTACTGTTCATTTCAGGAACCTCATCATCATCCTCAGTCTCTGTAGGCACTATTCCAGCATTTTGCATCTCATTGTAGGACTTGGTGCGGCGTGGGGTTGACTGCTGGGAACCAGGAAGGCTGTCTTGCAGAGCATCGCCAGTAATCACTTTCCCACTAGGGGGCTGGCTGGGCGGCTTGGGTGTTCCATAATAGTTACCTAGGCAACAAGAGGATATTACCAGCATTCAGAACAGGAGGGTTAAAGGAAATGCAAGACATGATGATGTGGGGTTTCGAAAATGCTCGATTATGAAAATGACTGCTTGTCTTCATGAAGTTTATGCCAGGGAGATAATGGTATCAGTGTTGTCTGGACAATCAGGCAGTATTGTTTAAGGGCAATGAGCGTACACAATGGACAGAGCTGGCTGGCTGAAAGAAAAGCACTCCACATCATTAAATGAAAGCAATACATTTAGAATTCAACCAAGCCAGGCTGAGTGATAAACCTTCATATTAATTAAGAGATTTATTTTGACGAAACACAACATCAGGATAGAGTAAAAATAAGTTAAGATTTTAACTATTCACAAAAGTGTCATTTAATAGGTAATAGGTGCATGTGTGCCCAGTAGTGATGCGCGGGTCGGGGTTTTTTTCAACCCGCGGGTCCCGCAATTATGAAATTATTTGGCCCGCCCCAGCCCGCCCCGCAGTACTGTGTCTATTTTTACAACCCGCCCCGCCCCGCACCCGCGACAATTAAATAGACATACTATGCATTGTAATGCAAATGAAAACCGAAAGTGCTTTTCGCCCTTTAAACTGGCAACAATACTGTACGATTATGAATATGAACCATAAATCAAATCATATTAATAACAAGATAATCAGTGGTGTAACGTTAGTGGTGCCGGAAGAAATGTGGGTATATATGCTTCATTTATGAATATCGGTTTGAACTTTCTATTTGAACGCATTCGTTTACTGGATCCTTGGACTGAAAGGTTTAAAGGTTCACTGGTTTAAGGAAGTTCTGATCATGAAAATCTGCTTCTTTTTATTTGTAAGATATTGTGTTCGTTATTATGTACTGTTTAAAATGACTAGGGTGCAGGACGCAGCGGGCGCAATACATTTCAAAGCAAGCCGGCGCCACAGTCCTGACTACATCATTGCTGTCTTGTGTGTTTTTAGCGAATATTTACATTCATTCACATATGACTGGATGTGGTTGACTGTCATGATTTTGGCTAATGCAGGATAATGCGCATCAGAGGAGATTTAAATACGCATAGCACCAGGCCAGCAGAGCTGAATGTGAGTTCGCTTGATGCGCTTGTGGCTGGCAGCGGGAGCTGCTTGGCGCTTTCGTGACGTGACGTGTTGATAACCTTATTAAAGAACTTAATAAAATATGAAAATAGATATTCCCAAATATGTAATATAGGTTATAGGGGATTGCACGCAACATACATTGATTTTTTTAAATTTTATTTTGTTTTTAATGACCCGCCCCAACCCGCCCCGCAAATAAAGTGACAGTTTCTTTACCCGCCCCAACCCGACCCGCGGGTTACCCGCGGGGCCCGCGGGTTATGAGACGACCCGCGCATCACTAGTGCCCAGTACTACCAAAGAATTCACACATATATAGAGTGCAGTAAAAATAAATTTAATATAAACACTACCAGTCAAAAGTTTTTGAACAGTAAGATTTTTTATGTTTTTTATGTTAAAGAAGTCTCTTCTGCTCACCAAGCCTGCATTTATTTGATCCAAAGTACAGCTAAATCAGTAACATTTTAAAATATATTACTTTTTAAAAAAACTGCTTTCTGTTTGAATATATATTTTAAAATGTAATTTATTCCTGTGATTTCAAAGCTGAATTTTAGCATCATTACTCCAGGCTTCAGTGTCAAATGATCCTTTAGAAATCATTCTAATATTCTGATTTGCTGCTTAAAAAAACATTTATTATTTTTATTATGTTGAAGACAGCAGAATTCATTTTAGGATTCTTTGCTGATTGGAAAGTTCAGATGAACCGCATTATATTATGTAACATTACAAATGTCTTTATCATCACTTTTTATCAGTTTGAAGCATCCTTGCTAAATAAAAGTATTAATTTTTATCATTTCTTTCCCAAAAAAGAAAAAAAAAATATATACTGACACTCATATAAGCTTTTGTAGGGTATAGCGTATATGTTTCAAAAGCTTTTTTATTTCAGATAAATGCTGATCTTTGGATCTTTCTATTAATCAAAGCATCCTGAAAAACATTTACTCAACTGTTTTAAATTAATAATGTTTCTTGAACAGCAAATTAGCATATTAGAATTATTTCTGAAGGATCATGTGATGCTGAAGATTGTAAGACTAATGTTGAAAATGCTGAAAATGTTACTGTTTTTGCTGTACTTTGGATCAAATAAATGCAGGCTTGGTGAGCAGAAGAGACTTCTTTAAAAACATTAAAAATCTTACTGTTCAAAAACGTTTGACTGGTAGTTTATCTAAATTATAATAAAATTAGATTATAAATATGCAAAGAAATAAATTAGGCTTAATTCTAAATCTTATTTTTTTAATTCTAAGAAAGTTTGAGGAATAAAAAAAAGTTAAACAAATAAAATAAATAAGAACAACTATTAGGGTTTTACACTATTTCTGGGTCACTAAAAAAATAAAGAAATTTGATCATGTAACTGTGTACGAAAGGTCAGATTTTCACCAGATTTACCATCCCATAATCCAGAGCTATTGTGAGTTGACCTTGATCTATGAGCACTGCCTTAGTTTATTATAACTAAACCTTTATATCGTTTAGCATGAGCTACAAAAGGCAAATCCCAAGTTATGCAATGGATAAAAGTAACTACTGCATGTATTTATATAAGAAAAGATTTATAGTTTGATGTTTGTCTGCACGGAGAGAAAACACTTAAAACACTGTGTGTGTGTGTGTGTGTGTGTGTGTGTGTGTGTGTGTACAGTTGAGGTCAAAAGTTTACATACACCTTGCAGAATCTCCAAAATGTTAATCATTTTACCAAAATAAGATGGATCATTCAAAATGCATGTTATTTTTCTCAATAGAGTCTCAAATGTTTACATACACTTGATTCTTATTCTGCGTTGTTACCTGAATGATCCACAGCTGTTTTATTTTTTTGTTTAGTGATAGTTGTTCATAAATCCCTTGTTTGTCCTGAGCAGTTAAACCGCCCACTTTTCTTCAGAAAAAACTTTCACGTTCCACAAATTCTTTCAGCATTTTTGTGTATTTAAACCTATTCCAACAATGATGATTTAGAGATCCATCTTTTCACACTGAAGACAACTGAGGGACTCATGCAACTATTAAAGAAGGTTCAAAAACTCACCGATGCTTCAAAAGAAAACGATGCATTAAGATTATATTTTTGCATTAATATAATATTTTTTTCATTTAGTACTAGTGCTACAGAAGGTATTTACATGTTTTCCAGAAGACAAAATAAGTTAAATTTACCCTAATCTTCAAACTCAAAAAGTTTTCACCCCCCAGCTCTTAATGCATAGTTTTTTTTTTTCTGGAGCATCAATGAGCGTTTGAACCTTTTGTAATAGTTGCATATGAGACCCTCAGTTATCCTCAGTGTGAAAAGATGTATCTCAAAATCATACAGTCATGGTTGGAAAGAGTTCAAATACACAGAAATGCTGAAAAGCCAAAGAATTTGTGGGATTTTTCTGAAGAATAGCGGGCAGTTCGCCCAGAACTCTTTAGGACAAACAAGGGACTCATGAACAACTATCACTAAATATCCTATATTGTTTAAATTGTTAATTGCAACATTGTAAAATACAAAGGCTAATCAAAAATATGTGTGTTTAAACTTACCTTCGTAAGATCCGATCTCCAACAGTGTCCCACTCTGTTCAAGCTTCAGAAACTCATCCACTGACAAAAAATTATAATCTATTCCTGGCACCTCTCCGTCACGAGGGTTGCGGGTCGTACCTGTGACAAGCAAAAAAAGAGAGAGCACCCATAAGATTCTGACAACATGAAACTGCTAATTTATGCATAAAACCACATATACACCACGTCTATGATTACCACCTACATCAGGGCCAACAACAACCACATGCTACAGTCTACAGGCTCCTGGAAGCCAATCGCTGGGTGTGAAATCAGTGTGAGAGAGCTTTGCACAGCTAAAAGTGAAGATGTTGTAACACCTTGATGATAATTGGTTGTAGGAGAGCAAAGTGTGGCTCCAACCCCCACTGTATTGCTCTAACTACATATTAGATTAAAGCAGCTTTAGGGATCAAAGAGTCCATCCGGCTGCTCTGCCTCCACTATCACATTCCCTTACACCCCGTTAAGGCCTTGTATTAAAATCCGTCTCAGGTGATCCGATCACAAATGGTCAGTACAAAATCCAGGTGTAAATAGGGTTCCCAGACAACAGTAAAAGACCGGCTAACCTGTCAATCAACCACACGCTTAAAGGGACAGTCCACCCAAAAATGAAAATTTTGTCATTATTTACTCACCCTCATGTTATTCCAAACCCGCAAGAACTTGGTTCATTTTCAGAACACAAATGAAGATATTTTTGATGAAATCCGACAGTTTTCTGACCCTGCTTAGACAGCAACACAACTGACACGCTCAAGGCCCAGAAAGGTAGTAAGGACATCAATAAAATCCTTTTCTATCTTTCTCCACTCACTATACTCAAATGGACTCTGATAACCCAAGAGCATGTTTATTAGACACCATGATCAATCATAATATCATCCACACACATAACGCTCATACAGATGTGAAGTGCATTTGCCCCTTGCGTTGTACTCGTAATCAATATCTCAGCTGTCATAAATCACGTCTTATCACCACAACTGTATTCATTTGCACTTGGACACTGGGGTCTTCTGCAGCTATTTGCGACGCTGAAGGTTAAGACGGTGGCCTGGCAGTCACCACGTGTCTCACACGCTCGTCCTGCTGTGTGCTGTATCTCCCCATCACTTGATGGAGCTGATGAATAGCTGATATAAATAGCACCCCGCGATGGGAGATGCTCTTTGGCAGCCATCTTAGTGACACTGGTGATAAATCAAAGATGTGATGATAACTCAGTTTTCTCAACAACCTCACAATGTAATATTCTCTTTGGTTCACAGACCCTCTCGGCAGCGTCTGGTGTAAGACACAAGCCCCAAAATGGATGCTCTGCAAAGCTTGTGTGTCACTTTTAATAGGACTCAGATCTTTTTAGCTGTTTCGTTCAGATGTAAACATCTGTGAAATGTGTTTTCAAGCTTGTGGTTTATAGGAGCACAACAATTCTGAGATGATTCTAGGTTTCTCAAAAACAGAAAACTATGGAAGCCTGTTTCCACCACTGAATAAAAACAAAACAAAACAAAAAACGTCAATTGTGACTTTTTCTCTGACAATTCTGACGTTTTTTTCTTGCAATTGCGAGTTTACATCTTGCAATTATATAAACTTAATATAAATGAGAATGAGATTTCCATTTAGTACTGCCCTTCAGAAGCTACAAAAGATACTTACATGTTTCCCAGAAGACAAAATAGGTTAAATTTACCCTGATCTTCAAACACAAAAAGTTTTCACCCCCAGCTCTTAATGCATAGTCTTTTTTCTGGAGCATCAGTGAGCATTTGAACCTTCTGTAATAGTTGCATATGAGTCCCTCAGTTGTCCTCAGTGTGAAAAGATGGATCTCAAAATCATACAGTCATTGTTGAAAAGAGTTCAAATACACAGAAATGCTGAAAACCCAAAGAATTTGTGGGATTTTTCTGAAGAATACCAGGCAGTTCACCCAGAAGTCTTCAGGACAAACAAGGGACTAATGAACAACTATCACTATATACTATATTGTAAAACACAAAGGCTAATCAACAATGTGTGTTTAAACTCTATAGATTGCTGTTTACCTTCGAGAACATTTCAGTCTTTGTCAGAATTAAAGTCAGAATTGTGAGGAAAGAAATGTCAGAACTGGAGTTTATATCACACAATTTAGAAAAACAAATTATGAGTTTATATCTTGCAATTCTGACTTTATAACTTGCATTTGAGAGTTTACATCACACAATTCTGAATTTATAAAAAAAAAGTCAGAATCGCAAGATATAAATTCAATATAAATGCAATTCTGAAAACATCAGTATTTTTATAGCTTAGTTTATAGCTCACAATTCTGAGAAAAAAGTCAGAATTGGAAGAAAAAAGTCAGAACTGGGAGAAAAAAAGTCAGAATTGGCAGTTGATATCTTGCGATTCCAACTTTTTAACTCAAAATTGTAAGTTTATATCACGCAATTCTGAGAAAAAAGTCTGAATTGTGAGTTTATATCTTGCAATTGTGAGTGTATATCACTCAATGCTAACTTTATAACTCGCAATTGCAAGTTTCTATCAAACAATTCTGGGAAAAAAAATCTGAATTTTAATCTCACAGCTGTGAGTTTATAACATGCAATTTTAGGGAAAAAGTCAGAATTGTGAAAAAAAATTGTGATTTTAAATCTCACTTTTCTGAGAAAAAGTCAGAACTGCGAGTTTATATCATGCAATTCTAAAAAAAAAAAGTCAGAATTGTAAGATTAAAAGTTGCAATAATCTTTTTTTTTATTCTTCAGTGGCAGGAAACGGGCTTCCATAGAAAACAGCCACAATCTGCTAGGAATATGATTTCAGAGGGTACAAGTATGAGAATCATTTAGTTTCTCCAGTGGTCACAAAATGTCATCAAAGGGGACATTGCATACCCATTTGTTGGTAAAAGTTGGTATGATTTTTTAGGGTCTTCATGAAATGTCAGCAAACATAGTTTGGTTAAACATTTGCGAGAAATTGACTCGTGTTCACTTTTACATTCAAATACAAAACACCTGCATTGCTTAAGAGACTTTGTTGTCGCTACAGCTGCTCGAGCATGGAGAAAATGAAAGCATACAGCTGGCTGAGGGTGGAAATATGCTAATACGGGACAGTCAGTAGTTGTAGGCGGGGCTTGAGCAATATGACATCATACTGCTCACAAAATCAAAACGGCTTGATAATTGAGAGCGTTTAGGTTTTTTGTGGATTAGATAAAAAGGAGCAAATAGCGTTTTATCATTATAGGGTGGTTGTGTCCACACATTTAAGACACATTTATATGCTAACACCATGTAAAAGTGAATTTTGCATCTGGTGTCCCCTTTAATGCTGGCATTGATCTAATGATGAAAATCTTAAAATATCTTACCAAATATATACCCACAATTAGAGCCAAATGGCTCTACGTCTTGTAAACGACAATATAACAATAGATGATTCTTCTACAGTACATCCTATTAGTCAAGCCAGAATTGGCATCTCAGACCGCTCAAATAAAACAGCAACACACAGTTTTAAAAGCAATGCAGAGATTTGAATATCATTTTAGAAGAAGTCAACCAACAAATAGTTTACTTATATCTTTAGATGCTCAAGAAGCATCACACACATCATCATTATGCAATGTCTCAAAGTATCAGTGACAAATGATAGATGATACATTAGAAACATTATAGATGATACATTTTTACTTCAACAAACAAAGCATGCAATACTACACCCTAGTACCTCTCCTATGAACAATACATAGAAAAAAAACACGTATGTGCATTTATAGTATACACTTTACACAGCATGCACAAATGTGAACCAATGGCACTACTAAGTAGAAAAACATATCCAGAAATATATAAATAGCATGACTGTCACATGATGATATATTTTCTTGTTGCTAGGGACAACCCTTGAAGGATACAATCCCTGAGAGCTTCATCTCTCATTTCTGAGGGGATCAAACCATTTCATATCACATCACACACTGTGCCACACAGTGAAGATTGGGTGCAAAACAACAGCCTCAAGAATGAACATTGCAAAGGTAGTGGTCTTTGTTTTTCAAGTCAAGCACCTGTATGAACTTTTAGCCTAGATCAGGAATCAGTTTTCTTGACTCTGAGAGTATTTGCTAAATAGCTTTTATTGTTATGTATTAGTCACTGATGCATCTTGTATGCTTAAAATCAAATGTTTACCATTGAAGGGATAGTTTATCCTAAAATGAAAAACATTTCCATATTATCATACCAAAATTGTAACCTGTGACAAATAACTTTTCTTTTCTCTCTTTTTTTTTTGAATGATATGTTGAATGATGTTGGCAATTAAACATTTGCTTATCACTGACTTCCACTGTGTGACAAATAAAATACAATAAAATAAAATAAAAACTTCTTTAATTCTTTCAAAGGTTTCTTTTTTTATTTTTATTTTTAACTATTCCTATTTTATTTAAATAAAATAACTTCTTTAATTTTCGCCAAATTTTCTCAAAAAATTTTTTTCGGATAAACTGGTAACCAAACATTTGGTTATCACTGACTTCCACTGTGTGATGAATAAAATAAAATAATAAAACAAATAAAACAAATAAATAAAATAAAATATTTATTTTGGGGGGGGGGGGGTGAACTATTCCCGTTTTATTTAAAATAAAAATAAAAAATTATTCTCAGTTTTTAGTTTTTTTGGGTGAACTATCCCTTTAACTCTGTACACTTTCCCATGACCGTTCATGAATTCTAAATGCCCTTAATTATCCCTGGATACGCATGTGACATACAAGAACACTGTGTTCGGCAAGCAAGAGTAGATTAAAGTACACTTCTCTACACAGACATTTTTTGAAGAAGTCACCTTAATCAGTCTTGATTCTCCTGTTAATATACTTATGCTAGACCACTGAAAGCTCACCAGGCGCCCAAGTGCTAAATGAAGCAAAGGTGAGGAGCAGTGACAACAAACATCACAATCTGCAGCTGTTCGATCCCGGCCTACACACACTCATCAGTTGTGGGTCAGTGACTGCGAACAGAAGGGGTTACTGTCGCCAAATGGCATGATCCAGGGCCCAAAAGAGAAACAATTACCTAATGGGGGTTTACAACCCTCTGCTAAATGATAACCCCCTCACTGACACACAGCCGTCACAGACTGGAGCTGCTTGCTGTATTTCCAAGCAGTAAAGTGTATGTGTATGTGCGGCTGGAGACATTCTCTCTCCGGAAAAGAACAGTGGTGCTTCACAATGAATCAGCATCAGGAGTTCCCACAATGCAGCCTGGGAACATGCAACATGTGCATGCATCCACACACAAACTCAATATAACTATTTTGCTATATTATGTATAATGTGGACAATGTTTTTAATGAAAGCCTATTTTATTGAAGCCTGTTTCCACCACTGAATAAAAATGATAATTGAGACTCTTTATCTATAAACTCACAGTTGTGACATTTTTTACTTTATAACACGCAGTTGTGTTAAGTTAGAATTGTGAGATATAAACTGCAAAAAAATATACCAATATAAATCCCAATCCTGAGAACATATCAGTCTTTTTTCCCCCTCAAAATTGGACTTTATAACTCGCAGTTGTGAGTGTATCTCACACAATTCTGAGAAAAACAAGTCAGAATTGCGAGTTTGTATCAGAATTCTGAGAAAGAAAAAAATCAGCAGTCCCAATAACCTTTTTTTAATTTTTATTCAGTGGGAGAAACTGGCTTCCATACATTTTTCATCTCAGAGTAAAAAAAAAAAAAAAAAAAAAAAAGTAATTGTGACTTTATATCTCATAATTTTTACGGAAGCTTGTTTATGCAACAAGAAAAAAAAAAGGTAACTGTGCCTTTTTAATCTAAACTTTCACAATTCTGAGTTTATCTGACGTAATTCTGAATTATGAGTCCGAATTAAAGTTAAACTCAGAATTTTGAGATACACACTGCGAATTAACATCTTGCAGTTCTCAACTTTTTCTCAGAATTGTGAGATGTTTATAATTTGCAATCCCAAGATTTCATTTCAAACTTGCAATTCTGAGAGAAAAAAGTCAAAATTCTGATATTCAAACTTGCAATTGTAAGATAAAAATCAAATTGTGAAAAAAAAAACCTTATTTTAACCTTTTTTAATTTAGAGGCAGAAACAAAAACAACTGTGTGATGCAAACTCAGATTTCTGAGGAAAAAAAAGTCAAAATTGCAAAATATAAATTTAAGACGTAAATCCGAAAATTGTAAGAAAAAATAATTATGAGTTTATATTTTGCAATGCTGGGTTTATGTATAGAAGTGTGAAATGAAAAGTCACAATTGTGAGATAAAAAGTCAGAATTGTGAATAAAAAAAAAATCCAATTTCTTTGCATAAACAAAAAACAACTGCGTAATTCTGATGTAAGCTCAGAATTCTGAGGGGAAAAAAGTCAAAATTGTGAAATATAAACTATATAAAACTACACAAAAGAATATACATAAAAGATATAAATTTGCAATTGTGAGGAAAAAAAAGTTAAAGACTGAGATATAAACTTGCAATTGTGAAAAAAAGAATGCAATAACCTTATTATATTTCATGGCAGAAACAAAAAATAACTGAGATGTAAACTCAGATTTCTGTGGAAAAAAAGTAAAAACTGTGAAATGTACTTAAAATTGCGAGATGAAAATCTGAAAATTGCAAGAAAAAAAATTCAGAGTTCACATCTCGCAATGCTGGGTTTATGCCCAATCAAAAAAATCACAATTATGATATAAAAAGTCATAAATAAAATGAATAAATCGCAATAACCTTATTTTTTGATTCGTGGCAAATAAAAAAACAACAACTGCATGATGTAAAAAAAATTACAAAATATATACTTAGAATTGTGAGATGTAAATTAGAAAATTGCCAGAAAAAAAAATTCTGAGTTTACATATCGCAATGCTGGGTTTATGTCTGGAATTGTGAGATAAAAGGCTGGAATTGTGAGATAAAAAGTCAGAATTATGGAGAAAAAAAAAAAAAAAAAAAAAACGCAATACCCTTATTTTTTATTTCATGGGAGAAAAAAAACCAACAACTGCGTGATGTAAAGTCAAAATTTTGAAGGGAAAAAAAGCCAAAATTGCGAAATATAAAATAGATTTAAATTAAAATTACAAAAAGCGAGACGTCAATCTGAAAAATTATTTTGTTTTAGTTTTTGTTTTTGTTCCTGTTCAATGTCATTTGTTTTCGTTTTTCGTTTTCGTTCCTTGAACCGGTTCAGAGCCCTTCGGCCAGCAACGCAGTGCTCGTTCCGTATCTCAGGGAACCGAGGTTACGGAAGTAACCGAGTACGTTCCCTCTCGATACTTCACTCGTACTGCGTCTGAAAGACACTTTGGGGAACCAGTACAATCCCGCCGTAGCTATGGTAGAGGAACGACTAATAATGGCCCTAGCACCTAGGGGCTAGTCAGGGCCATCCTATTCAATCGGGAAATCCAATAAACGACCGTTCCAGGGAGATAACGGAGGTTACGGAAGTAACCGAGTACGTTCCCTCTCGATACTTCACTCGTACTGCGTCTGAAAGACACTTTGGGGAACCAGTACAATCCCGCCGTAGCTATGGTAGAGGAACGACTAATAATGGCCCTAGCACCTAGGGGCTAGTCAGGGCCATCCTATTCAATCGGGAAATCCAATAAACGACCGTTCCAGGGAGATAATACAGTTTGGAGCTCGCAAGAGGGCCAAGACATACATCATTTAACTAAATACTGGTTAAATGTTTATCCATTTATGCAGAAAAAATCCGAGCCTGTAAGGTCGGAACCTCTAGATTATAAAATCTAGCACCGCACAAATTTCTGCAATAGAAACTCCACTGGACCAGGCCCAGGATGAGGCAATGCCTCTAGTCGAATGGGCTCTAACTCCCATGGGGCATTGTAGACCCAAAGAAGAGTATGCCAGTATGATAGCTTCTACTATCCATTTGGATAACCTCTGTTTCGTAACCGAAGACCCTTTGGTGCGGCCACCGAAACATACAAACAGCTGCTCCGACTGTCTTAAGGAAGCAGATATCTCCACATAGCTCCTCAATGCCCTAACAGGACAAAGAGGGTTGAAGTCTTGGTCTTGCTCCGAGGGAGGAAGCGCCAGAGTGATAACTTGATCTCTGAAAGGGGTTGAGAGACACTTTGGTATATAACCAAGCCTTGGCTTCAGGATGACTTTGGAGTCATTAGGCCCGAATTCCAGGCATACAGGGTTCACTGAGAGAGCCTGTAGGTCACCCATGCGTTTTACTGATGTGGTCAGGACCGTGGCGCCAGCTTCCTTTTAAATATATTTTGATGATTGCACCTGACCGCGCCGTCCTCTCCGTCACCTCAGATACTGCGAGTTTATAACTGTGGTCACATTCAGATGTCAGTAAACGTTAATTTTTTTTTCAGCACGTGCGGTTTGCTAAATCTGAGAAAAATATAAGTGCGGGTGGGTGGCAGGCAGATTACACTATTGCCTGATTTTGCTTTATTTCATCGTCAAAAGTAAGATTTTGCTCTCTTTTGTCATCAAAAGTATTCTGAAACAAGTCACAACTGAGCCGATGTGCATCTCCATTTAAACAGCGGTGTTTCGTTTATGAATGAACGTGCGTTTTTAAACGAATCTAGTGAAATGATGATTCAATTTTTCATTCATAAAGACAGTCATTTGCTTTATTCAGGAATGAATCAGCTGTTCAAACGAATCAAATTAATGATATGATTCACTAATTAAATCAGTGTCTTGCCGCCATCTGCTGGCAGGTCCTCTCAGTTATGTATATATATCATTTAAAGTTTAACATTAATCTCAGCTCTTAAACTTTTATGACCACTGACCCGCCAATCGCCTGTGCCGTCATCTTCGTGGCGTGTAACGCCAAATAGGTTGTGCTGCGAAGCTCTCTGAAGGCGGGGTCGTCCAGACCTGCCTCATCCAATCCGCGGAGGAGTTTGGCCTGGTAAACCTGAAGGACAGCCATAGAGTGAAGCGCTGAAGCTGCCTGTCCAGCCGACGAGTATGCTCGTCCAGCGAGGGCCGAAGTGGTCCTGCAGGGCTTGGATGGGTGCGCAGCCTTAGCCTTCCATCTAATGGCAGTGGGCGGTCAGAGATGCACGGCCAGAGACTCATCCAGTGGAGGCAGTTTGTCATAGCCCTTCTCTTCAGCGCCGTCGACCGTAGTGAGGCCGGAGGAAGAGGAGGTGCGTAGGTGGGCTGAGTAAGGAGCGCGCTAAGACTTTGTTATCTCGTCGTGGACTTCTGGGAAGAACGGCAAGGCTCTTTGACGAGGCGACGCCCCGGCAGAAACCATTCGTCCAGACGACTGCGTGAGGGACCCTCAGGTGGAGACCAGTCCAAACCCAGCTCTTCAACAGCTTTAATCAGGACGCGGAAAAATTTGGCGTCCATGCCAGTGCCGGTCGCGCTGGGTTGTGTAGATGGAAAGGGGGCAGGGTCATGTGATGAGCCCGACAGCTCCTCCCCATCCGATGCAGCCAATGACATGTTGTCATCCATTGCTTCGCACTCGCTCCCTCCAAACGAGACCAGATCGCTCGCAGCCACAGAGGGACGCTGGTCTTGGTGAGCGAAGAGAACGGGCGAGTCTTCCCTATGGGGTGAGAGTGAGGCACGAGGGGGCTCAGCCGGCGTGGGCTCATCTAACACCGTGAGCTGTGATCCTCTGCCCCGCTGCTTTTTTCTCACAGGCTCCTGTGAGGAAGGAAGCGGGAGGGCGCGAGGGGCGGAGTCACTTTCTGAAAAGAAAGTTATCCGCAAGCGCAGATATATGAGACTCATATTCCCGCAATGGGAACATTCCGTCTCGGTGAGCGCAGCCTCAGCGTGGGCGGGGCCCAAACATGAGACGCACTCGCCGTGACCATCAGCGGCGTGCAGAGGGGCTCTGCACGAGCAACAGAAACGGCGCGGCATTTGCAACAATGGCAAATATAGAAATTTGCTCTTTGGACCTTGGTAGTCGTAGAACGCCGGATAGCGGCAGGGAATCCGGACCGCAGCTGCTGCAGGCAGGACAGACGCGAGAGCGGAGAGTCAGCCGAGCAGGAGGAGGATCCGCTGCGAGGGCTCGTTCTACTGCGAACGGCTTCTTCCAAGGCTTGAAGGTATCTTCCTTATTGAGAGCGAAGTCAGTCTCTGCGAGCTGTAATCGTCGCTGAAGGAGAAGGATCTGAGATCCCATGGCGAAACGCGCGCTTATATAGCCAGTTACTCCGCCTATTCTGGCGGAATTTGGCGCGAGGTTTCACCATAGGTTCGTGCAGCTCCGCTGACGAGCCATAGGTTCGTTTTTTACTCACTGCACGAACCAATGGCCGTGCAGTAACACTGCGTTATTGAAATGCTTCAGTCTCGGAGAAAAAGGAGTTTTCCCCAAAGCGTCTTTCAGACGCAGTACGAGTGAAGTGTCGAGAGGGAAGTCAGAACTCTTAAGGGAAAAAAAAGTAAAAATTGCGAAATATAAAGAATAGCGATACTTAAATCCGAAAAACTGTAATAACAAATAATTTTGAGTTTACATCTCGCAATGCTGTATTTATGTCTGGAATTGTGAAATAAAAAGTCAGAACTGTGAGGAAAAAAAACATGTAATGTAAACGTGATGTAAACTCAGAATTCTGAGGGAAAAAGTCAAAACTGTGAAATATAAACTAAGAATTGCGAGATATTAATCCAGAAATTGCTAGAAAAAATTATTATGAGTTTACATCCCACAATTCTGGGGTTATGTCTGAAACCTGTGAGAAACAAGTTGCAATTACCTTTCCATTTCCACAATTGCCACCTTATTTCTCACAAAGTGACAGTTTTGCATATTCGAAACTTTATATATTTGAGAATATTTGCATTGCAAAACCATTCTAAAATGTCTTAAATTTACCTTTTTGTTTTTACACAGAGGTGAAAAAGGGCTCCTATCATTTTCAACAACCTCCTTCCCAGTAGGGAAGTCTTAAATATCCATCAGATTTCACATTTTTCACATGCTTTCCTCAAAGAGGTGGATTGTAAACCATCTTCAAAAGGGTCATTTCATGGAAAACAGGATTTTCCCTGCTCTTTTGATATAAAAGACCTCAACTGACTAGAAAGACTTACTTTCACAACACAAAGACCATTTATGGAAACTAAGTTGCAAAAACAGGTCATTCTGTAATCGTCACAGTTTTGATGTAAGAACTGTGAGGGCATTAACATATTTCCGCCCACATTTACACATCAACAGCTATTCAGTATTCAACAAGATGGCCTGTCCTGATGAATGACAGTGTGAACTACACCAGTAGTTTTCATATGCAAAGAAGTTAGCCAATCAAAGCAAAGGTCATTTACATTTAGATGTCTTACATAAAGGTAGAGTCACTTAAAACAGCCTGTTTAATTCTAAAGGTCACAGAGAGGGTGTAAAATGGTTTTGCAAAATAAAATATAGACTTATAAGCGGAATTCATTGAAAATATACTTCAATGCTTCAAAGGTGGAGATAAAATGCACAGCATCTGTTTCACCACATTTTGATAAATGTTTTCAGTGCAAACGACACACAGTCTCTTCTTGTCCTACGTGTAGTCAAGGTCTGGCAGGTCTGGCTGAAATGTTGTCATGCAGTCTGATTCTGGATCAGTCTGTCAGGCAGTAATCCCCTTTAGACTCCATGTAGCTTAAACCTGGCTGAGCTGTTGACTCAGCTTATGACTGATTCTGGATCTGTCTGTCAGGTTGAATGGCATTTCCTCCTCTCACCTGTGAGCTAGCATCAATCCGTCCTCTCTACAGGAGAAAATCTAGATAAATACTGCCTCTGCATAGGGATTTAAAGGAATAGGCCTTATAATATCTCTTCAATCCAAAAATTGCAAGAAAAAAGTAATCCTGAGTTTCCATCTCGTAATTCTGGGTTTATGTCTAGAATTGTAAAAAAAAATTGCAATAACTTTGTTTATGTGGCAGAAACAAAAAATAACTGTGATGTAAACTCAAACATTTGAGAAAAAAGAATTCTATATTGCAAAATAAACTTATAAACCAAATATAAACAAACAATTGCCACCTTATTTCTCACAATGTGACAGTTTTGCATCTGAAAACAAAAATAACAACTTCATTCAACAATTTTTCAGTTTTTCATGTCCTCAACGTGCGTACACGAGAGTACAGCGATGCATAAGAAAGCTTTCGAGTTTCATCAAATATATCTTAATTTCTGCTCTGAAGATGAACGTAAATCCAAAAATTGCAAGAAAAAATGCATCTCGTAAATCTGGGTTTATGTCTGGAATTGTGAGATAAAAAGTCAGAATTGTAAAAAAAAATTGCAATAACCTTATTTTTTATTTCGTGGCAGAAACGAAAAATAATTGTGTGATGTAAACTCAGAATTACAGAAAGAAAAACGACTTCATTCAACAATTTCTACGTTTTTCCATGTCCTCAACGCGCGTTCACGAATGTACAGCGATGCATAAGAAAGCTCTCGAGTTTCATCAAATATGTCTTAATTTCTGCTCTGAAGATGAACGTAAATCCAAAAATTGCAAGAAAAAATGCATCTCGTAAATCTTTTAAAAAAATTCTGTTGTGAAGATGAACAAAGCTCTTAAGGGTTTGGAACGACATGAGGTTGAGTAATTAATAGGGATGCACCAAAAGGAAATTCTTGGCCGAAGCTGAAGCTGAACAAAATTAAACACTTGTCCGAAGCGCAATTACAGAACACGGTTTTTCGTGTTTTTCCCCCATGTTTTTTTTTCACCACTGAATAAATTAAATTTAAATTGCCAAAATGTGCTTTTTACAGTTTTGTCTTGCTATTCAAAAAATAAATAAATAAATAAATTACAAAACGACAATTTAAAAATATTTACTTAACACTGAAAATTTTTTACATTCTAGCAGACATTATAGCCTACCAACAAAGCACAATTTAACTTAAAATTAAAATAATATTCTTTGTCCATTTTTAGGACGCCCTTCTTGAATCAGGTGCGTATATTAGATAACAATGTTCTGTAGTTTATTTACTAATGGTTTAAGGCCATTTCGCGATTTCAGTCATCATTCAGTAACCAGCAACAACTACCCTTTCTCTGTCTTTGACAGTTTTTAATGCCAAAAGAGCTTTTTTTGCTATTTTCGGCCAAACATTCGGCGCATCCCTAATAATTAATGACAGAATTTTCATTTTTTGATTGATATATATCCCACAACAAAAAAAACTCATCTGTATTATATGCACATAATCCATATGATTTTGATATATCATGCATTCCTATGTACAATGGACTGGGACTGAATCATTCAAGCTTCAAAAAGGACACATAAGTATAATAAAATGATCATAAGATTTCTTTAGAAGACTTGTGCACTATATTCCAAGTGTTCTGACGCAACATAGTAGTTTTGTGTGACAAACTGACCAAAATCTATCACCAGATCACAGTCAGCGAATTAAACAGGTTCAGTCTGTTTTGTGAACGACTGTTTCTGTTAACTGGATCAAATGTTTCATTGATTTATTGAACGCACCAAAATGAGTCATTGAAAATCTTGTTCGGTCTGTCATACGAGTACAGCAGTCTTGGAATTGTTGGAACTATTTGCTTTTGGAAATTACATCTTAAGTATTCCATGGAAGAACCAAAGTCATATGGATTTGGAACGACACGAGAGTAAATCATGACAGAATTTTAATTTTGGGGATGATTTAATCCTTTAAGTGAACATGTAGTTAAGGACAAGGACAGGATCTGAGAGCTGTGAACGGAATTGAAATGAGTGCAGTGATTTGGCAGCGAAAACAGAGGCTCATTCATTCTTAATGAACGACTGGTCCCTATTTTAAGGGTCTCAAATGGCAGATTTCTATGCCCCAAAAAGTCATAAATAAATATATAACTCATTCCAGGATGTGGCAGATTACTGTAAAAGGTAATATTACAATTCAGAGTTTCCACGCCAGGTCTGTCTTATTTTCCACAAAATGGAGCCTGATCTCTCTCTCTACACATCTTTGCATATGACATAAATACATGCAGCGGGTAAAAAATAGCTGCATTGTGAAGTGCAAAGCCAGCAAGGAACCTGAAAGCACCAAAGACAGACATATTTAACATCACACGTTCTAAAATACATCAGAAAAACAACAATGCCATGTGCACATCCAACACACAAACGGCCTCTAAAAATAGCCGTGTCTGATAAATCAGTTTATTTTTGTGGCTGAGGTTCCAGCAGCACTGCAGCACCAAGTGTTGTGTTCCTGAAGCCCCTAGTTCAGGTTTCTAATATGACCTACATTCGAACTTCACCACATCAGGTCATACAGGTTTGGAACGACATGAATAATAATGCATTTTGGTTTTTCAACGTATTGTCTGGCAAGACCTGTTCATAAGTTTTACAGAATTGCTTTTCTGAAGTCAGGAGAAGACCTGCAGAGTTCTGCTCAGTCAAGCTTCAACTTTCTTTGAAAACATCTCCTAGGCATCAAGCTTCACTGACTCACATGCCTAGAAAAGACTCCTTCAACTTTGTTGTCACAAAACAAGCTGCTAAACCCATTACTCTTTTGAAAAACTATGTTTTTTTTACAATTTCATGGGTTTCGGTTTTCAAGGGACAGCAGCCCAATTTAGTTGCTTGGTGTGTCACAGCCTTAAAGGGATGGTTCACCTAAAAATGAAATGCCCGGAAAAAAGCGTTACAACTTGGTCCTACATCAACTTCTGGAACGCCACTCTCATCTCAGCATACGTGAGCATACGACAGTTGGCGAAAGCTAAAAATGACGGTTTATAAAGTTTTAAAATTAATATTTTTCTTACACAACTGCATCTATTTGCTTTAAAGGACCTTTATTAACCCCCCGAAGGCGTGTGGAGTATTTTTTATGATGGATAGATGCACTTTATTGGACTTCAACATCTCAACACCCATTAACTTGTATTATTGGAAGAGCTGGGACATTTTATAATATAACTCTGATTGTATTCGTCTAAAAGAAGAAAGTCATATACAAATAGGATGGCTTGAGGGTGATTAACTCATTGGGTAATTTTAATTTTTAGGTGAACCATCCATTTAAGGCTGCGACACACCAAGCCAATGAACGTCTGTGAACGTCACGCCATCACTGAGTGTCTGTCAGCTCAGTTTTTGTGATTTTATCAATCTTCGGAACACAAATGTAGATATTTTTGATGAAATCCAAGAGCTTTCTGACCCTGCATAGACAGCAACGCAACTGAAAAGTTCAAGGCCCAGAAATGTAGTTAGAACATTGTTAAAAAATCCATGTGGTTCAACTACAGTTATGAAGTGTTATGCGTTGTGGTACTCTCATAAATGTGCGTCGGAAGACTGATTTGGAAGAGAGGAATTGCTTTTCTCTGATTTGGAAGAGAGGAATTGCTTTTTTTTTTAATTGTTAAATAAAGCAGTGTTCATTTTGACAGCAAATGTAGATTTAGTCTTAGTCATTGTCTTTTGGCTAAAACGACATTTAGTTTCAGTCACCTGAGTTGTTTTAGTTTTAGTTTCCTAAATATAAGATTTTAGTCGACGAAATCTCCAGTAGATTTAGTCGGCTAAAATTGAATGGGTTTATTTACAGTGTAATGCATTTATTAAGCATTTCTCTAAAATGATCAAACTCATTGTAGGTTTAATATTAAGATTTTATCATGATAAACACAGATTTAACTGCTGTGACATGCAACATGCCTTCACAACAATGAAATGCCAAAGGCTAATTATGCATTCTATATAACAACTTGTTTTCCACATTCTTCATTCTTTCAAGCAGACATATTTATTTATTTATAAGTAAATTTTGATCAATCTTTTTTTAGGGCAACTAAAGCGATTCTGTCAAGAATTCTTGTTGCTTGATTAACATCAATGCCGCAGACAGTAGCAACTAAATTAGGCTGCTGTCCCTTTATAACCGAATGCCCAGATACAATGCACTGATACACGTCCCATAGTCTGCCAAGTGTTTACATTAACCTAAGATGTAACCGAGTGTGAATACTCGTCAAAACGGACAATGGACAGCATTTTGTGTGTATTTCTCAGCTTATGGGACATGAAAGAGTACCCATGCCATTTCCAAATTGTCCCTCCCTAACATTTTCATCTTGTTTTTATTCATTGACAAAAATTTCAAAAACAACATCAAAATCTCATTTTCGTCAGAAAATTATTCTTAAATGAAATTAACACTGGAATAAAGTTGTAATTTTTGTTTTATTCTTGTAGCTTTTCAAAATTAAGGTTGAACCACTGATGTCGCTTGGACTATTTTAACAGTGGCCTTACTAACTTTCTAGGCCTTAAACATGGTAGTTGCATTGCTGTCTATACAGGGTCAGAAAGCTCATAGATTTCATCAAAAATATCTTCATGTGTGTTCCAAAGATGAACAAAGGTCTTATGGGTTTGAAATGACATGAGAGTGAGTAATTATTGACAGAATTTTCATTTTTGGGTGAACTATCCATTTAACAACAAGCAAATAATTGCTCAAAGTTGTGAAGTAAACTAAGAAATATTGGCTTGTATGTCAATAAAGGAAATGCCAATAAAAAATATTTACTATTCATAACACAAACAGTGTAGGAAAGGTTACAAATCAAACCAAAACCCTCCAGATTAGGAGTTTGTTCAAATCTCTAAACCCAAGTATGAGCAAAAGAAACAGCTTCAGCAAAACATTGGCAAATGGCACTGGCAGACACACAATGGCACAATGCTAACTCACAGATGATAAATGCCATGGAATAAACACACACACAAAGACACAAAATTAAAAAGCAGGCAGCTTTGAATCATAAAGCTAGTTGTCGGCTTAAGATTCACCTGAGTGTAACAAGGCTTTGACTTCAAAACTCTCAAAACTTTTGACTTAACTCTTGGTATGTGTGTATGCGCATACTAATACCTCAATGGGGGGGGGAGGGGAATCGCAGTTGCAAAGTGGACAGAAATAGTAAGCCTGTATGATTCAGCAGTGTCTGATGACTCTTATACATAATAAGTTTCAAAATTAGCATGTATCCATATTCAAATCCTTAAAGGTCAAGCAAAGGTGTGAAACTAGCGCCACATCAGAAGCCTTGGTGCATTAAATACTTCCACTGTGTCTTTGTTCAAATGGCTGACAAAGACTAATCCTTCACTAATTAAAAAAAAATCTGAAAGTGTAGTAAATCATGTACGGTAAATATTAAATGTTAATGCTATTACTTATACAGGTGCATCTCAATAAATTAGAATGTCATTGAAAAGTTCATTTATTTCAGTAATTCAAGTCAAAATTGTGAAACTCGTGTATTAAATACTCAATGCACAATACTCAACAAATTAGAATATGGTAACATGCCAATCAGCTAATCAACTCAAAAGACCTGCAAAGGTTTCCTGAGCCTTCAAAATAATCTCTCAGTCTGGTTCACTAGGCTACACAATCATGGGGAAGACTGCTGATCTGACAGTTGTCTAGAAGACAATCACTGACACCCTTCACAAGGAGGGTAAGCTACAAACATTCATTGCTAAATAAGCTGGCTGTTCACAGAGTGCTGTATCCAAGCATGTTAACAGAAAATTGAATGGAAGGAAAAAGTGTGGAAGAAAACGATGCACAACCAACCGAGAGAACTGCAGCCTTGAGAGGCTTGTCAAGCTAAATTGATCTAAGAATTTGGGTGAACTTCACAAGGAATGGACTGAGGCTAGGGTCAAGAGTCACCACACACAGACAAGGAATTTGGCTACAGTTATCGTATTTCTCTGGTTAAGCCACTCCTCAACCACAGACAACGTCAGAGGCATCTTACCTGGGCTAAGGAGAAAAAGAAATTGACTGTTGCCAAGTGGTCCAAAGTCCTCTTTTCAGATGAGAGCAAGTTTTGTATTTCATTTGCAAACAAAGGTCCTAGAGCCTGAAGGAAGGGTGGAGAAGCTCATAGCCAAAGTTGCTTGAAGTCTAATGTTAAGATTCCACAGTCTGTGATGATTTGGGGTGCAATGTCATCTATTGGTGTTGGTCCACTGTGCTTTTTGTTGTCATTGAACCCATTTACCAAGAAACTTCATGCTTTTTTCTGCTGACCAGCTGAAGATGCTGATTTCATTTTCCAGCAGGATTTGGCATCTGCCCACACTGCCAAAAGCACCAAAAGTTGGTTAAATGACCATGGTGTTGGTGTGCTTGACTGGCCAGCAAGCAAACTCACCAGACCTGAATCCCATAGAGAATCTATGGGGTATTGTCAAGAGGAAAATGAGAAACAAGAGACAAAAAAAATGCAGATGAGCTGAAGGCCACTGTCAACGAAGCCGAATTGAGGCAGTAATTAAAGCAAAAGGAGCTCCTACCAAGTATTGAGTAAATATACAGTAAATGAACATACTTTCCAGTAGGGCTGTGCAATTAATCGAAATTCGGTTTCGATTTCTGCTTCAAACGATCATGAAAATGCAGTAATCGAGATGAAACGATTATTGCCCCCATTCTGCCCTTTTACCAGTGGTGCGCTTTCGCTCCTCCATAAAATCCAAATTTCACATGCAAATCAGCTAAATCGTGTAAGGTGGCTTTCATAAAATGGGACGTCATTGATTTATTAATGTTTCTTTGATGTTGTGTTTTTAATAGCACGTTAGAAAACTTGCGCTGTCCTTTGTTAATGCGCTCAGAGACGGAGCGGAACACGGACATGAAAGTTATCTTTTAGCTCTAGGTGCGTACCTAAACGGTCAAATACACGCAAAAATATTTCAAAATGAGGGGCTTGGTGATTATTCATGTAAACCCTTGTCAGTTATGTCTTAAATGAACATAAACAGTTGAGAATGAAAATCCGTGCGTAACAGTATAATGGGTCCGTGTGGTTAAAGCAGCAACACATAATATTCCTTTTGGCGTCTCTGTGCCTAATATGAATAAAACGTAAAAATACGTTTTATACGAGAAACATCACTCACTGCTCTTGAATGAAGGACGTTTTTAGTTTTAATAAGAAACAAAGCATGTTTAACTATTAGAGTGAAGACATTGTTTTATTTTACATTCAAATTCAATTTCTGTAGTATTGTTAGACTACTTTTGACTTGCATAAAAGTATTCAGTATTTTTAAAGCACTGTTTGTTTTATTTGTATCTTTTTCTAGATGTATTGCTATCTTTAAATTAATCACTGTGTAAAGATTTGGAGCCTGTCATAATCGTTTAAATAATCGTGATTACAATATTGACCAAAATAATCGTGATTATGATTTTTGCCAAAATCGAGCAGCCCTACTTTCCAGAAGGCCAACAATTTACTAAAAATGTTTTTTTAATTGGTCTTATGAAGTATTCTAATTTGTTGAGATAGTGAATAGGTTGTTTTTTGTTAAATGTGAGCCAAATCATCACAATTAAAAGAACCAAAGACACTACTTTTACGTTTGTGTGCATTGAATTTATTTAATACACAAGTTTCACAATTTGAGTTGAATTACTGAAATAAATAAACTTTTCCACGACATTCTAATTTATTGTGATGCACCTATATATCCAGGTGTCCGAAATGCCCACAAAAGTTAGTCAAACCAAAAATTATTCAGACAGCTTCAACATTTCTCAAATGATCAGAGTTGATTCGCTATAGATTAGAAAATGGTAATAAAATAGAACTCAGAGTTAAACTGTGTCAGAACAAATTCAATTTGATAATGTCAGATAAAACATGGTCAGGTCAAAGTGTCAAATCAAAATTTTGGTCCCAATTTTTTTTTTTTTATCTTTTATTTATTTTAATAGTCCACTGTATAAATTTTTGGGTATAATATTTTGCTATCTTATATCTGGTGTCTGAATATGTTTTGGTTTGACTGTATTTTTCATACTCAATCCAGACACAAAGAAGTTTCAGAGCTTCTTTGTTTTCTTTCATAGTAGGTCAGTGTCACCTCTCACAGCCACAACACAAATGTTACCTGGCATTGTGAAATCGGACATAGCAACATATTGTCCAGTTATAAAGCAGATCGAGGCATTTAAGGGGAGGGTATTGCATTCCTGGAGAGCAATACTGCAGTAACTGGAGAGGCAATCAATCAGACGCAACGCTTTAAGTGACTCTGAGCCTCACCGCCGAGATTCAGTTAGCGGTGTAGCGTAGGCTGTTGTTAACGCATTTGGAAACGACTCATTATCATCATCATTCTAATAATAGTCAAGACTCTTACTATACCAGCATTCGGATGTTTGTGCATTTCCAAAGTTATTAAAGGGCCTGTGGTTTTTGGCTCGAAATAAAAGCATGATTACAATATCTCGACAAGAAAAAACTGGGTTAGTTCGAGATGCTAAGTCTTCAGCGCTCTTCTCACAGAAGCAATTTCATGCGTTTTCTGATGCCCTTCCAGTTAAATACATAAAAACTAATTGAAAAATGCTCTCGTACAATGGGATGTGTTTGTTCTGAGCTGAAGCTGTTATCTGCATGGCTTGATTAAATTTTTCATGAGCCTGACCCAGTGAGTAATACAGGCTGCTCTCTCTCTCTCTCTCTTTTTCTGTCGTTCTTCTCTTGCCTTCTTTTTGCGCTCTTGTCATCTCTGTTTTTTTCCTGCATGTGCTTCTCTCTATAATCTATAAATGAAAAGCACTGACATGCCCGGAAAGATGATGAAACAAATCAAATGGGTGGCAAAACTTCAAACTTGCTAGTGCATGTTTGCTTTGAGACCATCTTGAACATTGTATATATCATATACTGGTGCACTAATAAAAGTTGGTGTTTTAGCAGATGTACGAATTTAAAATTGACTACAAAATTTCTCCTATGAAACAGCACTGAATTAAAAAAATGTGATGCAGAAAACACGAACGGAATTGCGGAATCCAATCATAAAAATTGAATTCACTGTAAGCCTCTAAGATGGAATGTCATGGAATTTGACAAATTTTGGATGTATGAATCAAAAGTGGGTCAGTACACTTAAATCAAAATGAGTGGATGAGTGTCTGTGAATATTAAGCCACAAAATACTATTTAAATGTGAATCCTGCATGTTCTGCATATTTATGTGTGAATGAATGGCACAGATGCAGTTTTGTTTATTACACATATACTGAAGCATGCTTTACGCTTGCTGTGTTTTCAGCTTCTGCCGCCTCAATATATGAGTACATGAACACATAAACGATCTTTACACTGTAAAAAGTTTTCACCAGTTTCAACTTAAAAACTTAAGTTAAGCAGCTGCCTTAAAATTTTAGGTTAAATCAACTTAAGTCATTTCAACTCACAAGTTAAATCAACTCATTTTATTATAATAAGTTAAAATGACTTTTTGTTTTCAGCTGATTTAACTTAAAAATTTAAAGCAGCTGCTGAACGTAGGTTTTTAAGTTAAATCTGGTGAAAACTTTTTAGTGTAGAACTGCTCTGAGAGTCACTTCAAGAGCATTTTACCATTTCATGTGAGAAAACCCAAAACTACCGTCATATCTTTTACAAACAGAAACTTAAAGGTTTTGACATCAACCCGTCAAAATAAAAATTTGGTTTTACTCGAAGAAACTCTGACAGAAATATATTACTTAATGGGTAACACTTTACAATAAGGTTCATTAGTTAAACATTAGTTAATGTATTAACTAACATGAACTAACCATGAGCAATACATTAGTTACTGTATTTACTAATCTTCATTAACGTTAGTTAACGGAAATACAGTTGTTCATTGTTTGTTCATGTTAGTTCACACTGCATTAACTAATGTTAACAAGATTTTAATAATGTATTAGTAAATGTTGAAATTAACATTAACAAAGATTAATAAATGCTGTATAAGTGCAGTTCATTATTAGTTCATGTTAACTAATGTGGTTAACTAATGTTAACTAATGAACCTTATTGTAAAGTGTTACCACTTAATGTAATCATATTACTACTAGTAGTAATAAAATCATTATTAAAACATTATTTTTAAGGAATATTTACCAGAAAAATTATTTACCATTTAAAAATGTAAATACACAACACAGTATTTCTAAAAATGCAAAATAAAATAAAAATAAATTAGTTTCTTTATAAAAATAATTATTTAGAAATGCTTTTAATACAAATAAACATTCGGTTTAACTTGAAGAAACTCTGACAAAAATATATTACTTAATATAACCATATTACTACTTCTACTAACAAAATGATTATTACATTATTTTAAAGGAATATTTAGCAGAAAAATTATTTACCAGAATTTATTTAGCAGAAAAATTTAACTACACAAGACAGTATTTCTGAAAAAGTAAAATAAAATCATAATAAATTAGTTTTTTATAATAAATTAATTATTTAGAGATGCTTTTGTTTATTAAAATTTAATGAAACCATTAAAATGGAATCCAGACAATTCTCAAAAACTACATTTGAGAACAAAATTTAAACGTGTTTCATAGAGCCTTAAAAAGTTTTGTTAAACTTTTAATAAACTGATTAAAATTGTTTCAGCTGTGTTTTTTCAATTAATTAGACATGCTTTTTGACTAATACAATTTAATTTAACCATTAAAACACAGTCTAGAAAAATTTAAATGGAAGAATTAAGACAGAAAAACAGAATAAGAAAAAAAAAATGGATTTCATAGGGCCTTAAAATGTTTGTCCAATTAAATGCTCTTTAAATTAAAATGTCCCTCCACATTTACTGCCTACTTTACCATTAACAACAAGCACATCATGGTTTACAGAACAAAAAAACAATGGCTTTTTTAAAAAGGGTAGGAGCCCTTTAATATGTCCCACCACAACTTCAAAAGGATATTCAATGGATTCGACTGATAGTGTTATCAAACGATTAATTGTGATTAAATAAAAATAAAAGTTTTTGTTTACATAATATATGTCTGTACTGTGCATATTTATTATGTATACATAAATACACACATGCATATATACATTTAAGAAATATTTAAGAAAAATATGTTGTTTATATATTAAAAATATATGAATATAAATATATATTTCAAAATATATACTGTGTGTATTTATATATAAATAATAAATACACAATATACACATATTATGTAAACAAAAACAATTGTAAATGCGATTAATCACAATTAATCGTTTGACAGCACTAATACATAACTATAATGTTCATTTACAGATAACATGCGGCAATAGAGAAAAAGTACAAGCAGTTACTAGGGCTGTCCCCGACTATGAATTTTCATAGTCGAATCAGAATTTTCGAATCTTTCTATAGTCGACCGATAGTCGAATCATCTAGGCCTAACGTTATGTGTGTGTGTGTGAATGGGTTTGGAGGGGCACGACACTATAGTCAGCAGGAGGGTAAAACAGTTTTTATTTTATTTTACACACTGCACACAGCAACAACTTTTAATAAAGCGACCAAAACTGCCTGCCAACTGACAGATGAACTTATTTAGGTTTAAATAAAAACACAGAACGCGTCTTTTAGTTCTAAAAACGCGAGGCGCACAGCACTGCCTTTTTTGCTAAGCAACGACCAAAACAGCTGTCCTGTCAGTCAAATCAAAGGATTATAGCGCGAACGCTCTAAAATCTTAGTTTTTTGCTGTTAAGTAAACTGTCATATTAGCAGAAACCCTAAATAATACAGCTCCTGGTTACCCACGATAGACACCAAAGGTTTCTCCATTTCTTGCAGTCTCCGGACTTTTTAAGCAACGGTAAACTTTCGCCATCACAACAGAAGGCCCGCCTCTCCATTCATTCGATTGGACAATGGAAAAGAACGCGAATGACGTTGGGCGTTTTTCCGCTCAGAGTTGATTTTTTTTTTTTTCAACTTCAGGCGCTCGGAGCGCTCCTGCAAAAACTCGAGGCGCGGGGGGCGCATAAACAGAGCGCAGAACGCTCACTGCCATCAGAAAACCATTCAAAAGAGGCGCCTCCAATTGCAAAAACGCGTTCGGTGTGATCGCCGCCTCCCTGCCGTCAAGATGGTCCGCATCTCATCATGGATCAGGGCAAGTGAAAATTAAATCTGTCACAGGGGTGGTTAGATTTATTCACAAACACGTTAAAAATATTTATTGAACGCTTCTTTCTTTTAACTTTTGTTTTTACTGCATTATCATAATCAAAGGCTGTATATAACGTAATATAACCGTACAAAACCAGTAGTTCTGTGTGCAATTAGACATTGAGCACCCCCATATTGCCAAAATGGTATGATGCTCGTTTCACCCGCGAAGATTCGACTGTGAGATCGGTGGTCGAATCAGGCTCCGCATATCGATGCATCGAATCTTCGACTATTCGGGGACAGCCCTAGCAGTTACAATAACTTTTTTGTTTACAGCAGGCCTAAAAATAGTTTTTCTTTTAAAATGTAATATATTACCATCACAGCTGGCATTAACACCTGTCTCTGGTGATCTGACTGTGGTCAGCTGGGACAAATTGTCATTTACACCTGGTAAAACATGTATCTTTGGTGAACCTCCAGTGATTTCTTTTTTGTGTGTATGTGTGTGTGAGTAAAAGAAGGTCTAAATATAAACTTCCACAAGATAGCAAGTGTAAATGGATCTGAAGTTGACCTGCACCATTGTATAGTCTACTTTATCAACAAACTTAACATCACCAGACTGACACCAAGAGCCATAGCTCTATTTTCTAAACAAAGAAAGACTTTTAGTTAAAAAAGGCACAAGTATAATTAGTGAATAATGTATACTTCATGTGTAAATTACAGCATCAAGTATTTTCTAACTTAACTTTGCTTCAGACAGAACTACTAGAGCAGTTTTTCCCCACACTGGAGTGAAGTGCAGCTCTGGATTCACATGGCATGAAGCATGTTTACTTGATGCATTTTTGCAAGGCCACAGTTTCCACTAAGATTGAAACCATGAGCAGGGCTACACATACATTGTGGCTAGAGTTTCTCTGTAAAGTAATGAAACAAACACAAGTGAATTACACTAATCACCCAAACCCAAAAATCACTCACTCACAAGTTATTATTACACCATCTGTTGCTTATCCTGACTGACATGGACTAGAAGAAAGAATTTCTGAAGTACAAAAATGAAGAGCAAACTGAAAGCACCTATACTTTGTCAGAAGCATTAATCAAAAGGCAAAGCACCAATAAATGGCATGTCCAGGCTGGAGGCGACGTCAGTAGAGTTCAAAGGGATATAAGATATTGACAGTCTTGTCACAGCAGAGGCGTTTGAGAGCCTCGATTTTCTCTTCTGTCTGACTGATGCCCACAAACTGTTGACAAATCACTACAGATTTATCAAAACACACCGAATGGCACAATAGTTTGCACTTGTAGTGCTAATGGCGCTTCACATTACACATACACAAACCGATCATTGGTTAATCAGCATATCTGGACAACGAAATATAACTAAAGCTGGGTTAAATGCCTTTGTTAAAGCAATACGCAATGACAGACATTGCATTACAGCAAATTTACCATGGTAAAAAGGTAAATTGGTGAGCAAAAACCACTTTTTTGGTAACATAAGGCTTTAAGTAAATGCAATATTATGCAATAGCATAATCAACAGCAATATTATGATAAGACACTGTTCAATATATAGTATGAACAACATGTACATGTACACTGCCGTTCAAAAGTTTGGAATTAGTATTCATGTTTTTTTTTAAAAAAGAAGTATCTTATGCTTATCAAAGTTCCATTTATTTGATCAAAAATACAAAAACATTTTAATTTAAAACAAAAGTTTTCCATTTTAATATAGTTTAAATTATATTTTATTTCAGTGATGCAAAGCTGAATTTTCAGCATCATTACTCCAGTCTTTAGTGTCACATGATCCTTCAGAAATCATTCTAATATGCTGATTTATTACCAATGTTGGAAACAGTTGTGCTGCTTAATATTTTTTTGGAAACTGTGATACTTTTTTCAGGATTCTTTGATGAATAAAAAGTTAAAAACAGCAGCATTAATTCAACAATACAAGTCTTTACTATCACTTTTTACTAATTTAAAGGTGCCATAGAATGCATTGAGAGAATATTTTAAATTGTCCTCTGATATCTACATAGGTATATGGCATAGGAAAGGGCAAAAAATCTCCAGAAATGGTTTTACAGGTCTATTTACAACCCTAGGATTTGCCCCTACAATGAAATGCTCTGTTTTTGCCTTATTTGGAAGCTACATGAATATTAATGAGCTCTGCTCTGATTGGATGTTTCACAAAGCTGGCTCGTGAATAAAAATATATGTTTAATTAGGAGCTCTAGCCACTTTTAATATGCGGTTTGTTGAATCTGCCGTTTTGAATCGCGGACATTTTAGTCTGTTTAGTGTGATGCATGCGCTCTGTGTAAAGTTATAATGCAGAGGGAGTGCTTCTTACCACACAAGTTGAGCTGCTCGTCAGTGATACTCGGGATCTGTAAATCATTCGCCATCATCAGGCAATTATTTCTCTGTTTATGTGGTAAGTGAAATCCTATGTATTGCAATGTAACAGGCTAGCGCTAGCATTAAGCTAACCGTGTCCCTTCTGTGGCTTGCCTTGTTTAACTGACGTACTGACGTTACCGATGATCGGGCGATGCAAATGCTGGAGGCGTAACTATTAACGATCTCGGGAAAGTTTCGTAACAGTCGGTGTTATGTTGGAATTGACCTATTTTTCGCTGGTCTTTTGCAAATACTATATTTATGTAAGAAGGAGGAAACGATGGTGTTTGAGACTCATGGTATGTCATGTCCATGTACTGAACTGTTATTATTTAACTATGCCAAGGTAAATTCAGTTTTCCATTCTATGGCACCTTTAACACATCCTTGCTGAATCAAAGTATTAATTTATTTCAAATAAAGAACGAAAAAAAATGACAGACCCCAAACTTTGAACGGTAGTGTATATTGTTAAAAAAAGATTCTTTTTAACATTTTATTCATCAAAGAATCCTGAAAAATATCACAGGTTCCAAATCAGAATCATGTGACACTGAAGACTGGAATAATGATGCTGAAAATTCAGCTTTGCATCACAGGAATAAATTTTATTTTAAAGTATATTAAAATAGAAAAGAGATATTTGAAATTGCAATAATAATTCACAATTTATTTATTTTTTCTACATTTTTAATCAAATAAACAGCCTTAACAAGCAAAAAAGACTTCTTTAAAAAAACATACCGATCCTACATTTTTGAACGGAAGTGTAATCTCTCTACAAAAACAAGCTAGAGTATTTTTAAAAAAAATTCTATTATGTTTTGCCAGTATGTTAGTAAACGATTTTGCGCCAGCATGAATTATACTAGGCAAAGCAGAAGGTTGAAGAGAGAAAGAGATCAGAGAAGAAACTTGGCATCCCATGCTACCCATTTTTGGGAGATCTGGAAGCGGGAGACACTGGGAAAGGGAAGACTCACGATCAGGAAAGGCTCGGGGATGTGCGCCCATGTTGATGTTGACAACCAGCCCTTCCGGCTCAGTGGGAGAGAGAACCATCTGTCCCAGCAAAGGGTTAATCCACAACACAGATCCCCGATTCGAGCGTTTTCCACCCCACGTATTCCCATTAACAAAATGGAGTTGATTTCTGAAAGCAGATCCCCCCAAAAAGACCTCCACTTCAAAACAAAGCATGATTTCCAAGCATGACCAAATCCAATCAACTCAGCGAATGATCAATGCATCAAGACCTGGCAAATAATGCTTTGCCGAAAATATCGATCAATGCTTAGATGAGCTGAATTGATAGAGCCTGAACACCAAAACCGAGCTGGGAAACGCCATGCTATACAAACAGACACAGCAGGCCTATTCCTGGCTTCAGATTCACTTGGCTCAAATCTTCATCTTCATCAAATGATCTACAGCTCTGTAGATGTGTCATTTACAAGCCAGAGAACCAATAAAGAGACATAGAAGCCTTCAAAACAGGCATCTTTTCTGAGCTTACATGAAAGGGCGAGAGGAAAGACAGCCTTTCAGACAGAGATACAGATACGGCTGGAGACAGCGGCTGCAGCGGAGAGACAGACATAGGGCTGGTGTGGATGTGGGAGGGGGGCTGGGAGAGAGACGCCTGCCACACTGCTCAACTCCAAACATAATGGTCTCCAACACGTCAAGTGACCACAGCTTAATTCAACCTCCACTCGCTCAAGCAGACGGGCACGTACGCGCACGCTCCAGCGGCTAACACAGACCGCGGCATCTCTGGTGCACCATTTTGCCATCCTCAACAAATCACATCCGCTCACATCCCTCACATATTCAGCTGCTCCTTCAATCTCTTTGCATCCCTCATTCCCCCAGCCACCGCCAGACCCCGGAAGCCGAAGAGTCCAGGTGACATTTCGGGGAAATAAAAAACAGCTAAATTACCTTGGCGGAGAACCTCGCAGCTGCTACCTCCAATCCACTCAAGATCTTGCAAGACCGAAATCCAACGGAAAAGAGCATAGAAAATCCCAGAATCCTGTTCCGGTGAGCATCAGACGCTTGTATCTCAGCTAGCGCTGCCCAGTCTGTCGTCCCTCCTCCTCCTCTTCCTCTCAATCTCTTTCTCTGTAAAGCAGTCGTCCAGCCCAGCGTTGAAGCTCAGCCAATGTGAGGGGCTCGCACAGCAAACACCATCTGAGCTAAACGTCTTCAGGCTCACACTCATCCACCTCCGCCCGCCCACCTCTCTCTCTCTCTCTCTCTCTCTCTCTCACTCGCACGCTCGCTCCACCACATCCCCCCTCCTTCTTTTCCAACACACACTTGCAGACAGATACACACATGGCTCCCCCTGCAAACAAGACGTTTGCACACTCTCTCTCGCTACGTACACAAATACGACGTGACTAAGGCAATCGAATGGTGGGCTAGGATGGGGATTAGAGGCTGAATGAGATTGAAGAGATAAAAAATCAGGCTGGTCAGGCCAGCCATGTGCATGCATACAATACTATTGTTTAACTCCTGCAGGCCACTGGGGCTTACGGCAGGGGTGGAGGTGGGGAGAGAGGGCTTCTGTGTGTGACCACATTTTGGCTAGTGTCATTTCTCTTTATTTATAAGCCTCCACAAAAAGAAGACAAAGTATACTCTAAAAAATGCTGGGTTATTTTTTTAACTCAAATGCTGGGTTGAGCTTGTTGGGTCATTGGGTTATTATTTATATTTTTACTCAGGTGCTGGGTCGTTTTTCTGTAACTAAGCTGCTGGGTTATTTATTTCTACCCAACCGCTGGGTTGAGCCTGTCTCAGACAAAACCACCCAGCTGCTGAGTTACAGCCAAAAGCGTTGGCTTTTTGCGTCCTCTACAAGAGAGAGCGGTTCTCAGCGCTGTCATGCACTTCTTCAGTTAAAAATAAAGGTTTACATACATTTTATTTAAAGGTTCCATAGAATACATTGATACAATATTTTAATTGTTCTCTGATATCTACATAGAAGGTAGAAGGCTTAGGTAAGGGCAAAAATAAAATAAAAAACAGAAACGGTTTTACAACCCTAGAATTTGTCCCTAGAATGACATGGTCTGTTACTATCTTATTTGGAAGGTTCATGAATAATAATGATAAGCTCTGCTCTGATTGGCTGTTTCACAGAGCGGCTCATTTAGCTCTCACACAGCAGGAACACATGAAGAAAAATATATTTAATTTCGGAGCTTGTGCCGCTATTAATATGCGGGGCATTGAAACTGCCGTTTTGAATGCATGATAACTTTTTACTTTCACTTTTGAGATTTGTGATCGCACATGCTCTGTACTTAGCACAGTTGACAAGTTTAGATGCTTGTCAGTGGTGATCAGGATCTGCAAATCATTCGCCATCATCCGCGCAGTCATCTCTCCTTACTCTGTTTATGTGGTAAGTGAAATTTTATGTATTGCAATGTAACAGGCTAGTGCTAGCAAGAAGCTAACCGTGTCCCTTTAGTGGCTCGCCTTATTTCATCAGAACGCATTATTTTTTCCGTGCCTTTCTGAGTACAGACACCAACCCATCTCTGCACTTAACATCTCCTGCACAACCTGGAACATAACATTTATTTCTGTGATCTGCCATTTTTGCTATTGTCCCCGCTTTGTTTTAGCCTACCCGCAGAACTTCTGATGATTCGGCTAAATGTTGGGTGCATAACTATTAATGATCTCGAGACTATAACATCATAGTCTGTGTTATGTTGGAATTGGCCTCTTTTTCAGTGGTCTTTTGCAAACACCAGATTTATATAAGGAGGAACAAACAATGGTGTTTAAGACTCACGGTATGTCAACTGTTACTCAACTATGCCAAGGTAAATACAGTTTTCAATTCTATGGCACCTTTAATATATAAAGTGTATATTATTTTATGCAACGCAACATACAAGGATGAGCAGCGGTCGTTTTGTATGATGGAAATGCCTTTTGCCTTACGTAAACTGCAGGTTATGGAGTCAGTCACAGCATTTTCAGCTATGAGTGAACTGCGAGGTAGCGGTCTAAAGTCCACAGTTCCCTACACAAACAGTTGCCATTACAGCTTAGATTTCGGCAACACATTAGCACGAGTGATTTCGGTGAAAAGTGACTACAGAGAATAGTTGAATACACTTAAATTAAAATGCTACTTTTAGATAATTGTTGAACGAGTATAAAGGTGTGTAATGTTGTAAACTATGCTGTACTCACCCAACTAAATTCAATTTATCTTATATTTTTGACCATGGGTGTTCTTGTTTAATAATATTTTTTTATTATTATTATTGCTGCTGTCTCTAAAATTCTGTGTGATTTTTTTTATATCCAGCTCATTTTAAGCCAGCAATATAATAATTTTTAAACAACAGTTGACTTAAATAAAACAACCCAGCAAGTTGGGTAAAAACATTTAACCCAATAAGCTAGGTCAAAATAACCCAGCATGTGTTCTGTCCAATATTTACCGAGCGCTGGGTTGCCAAATAACCCAAGTACTTTAGGTCTAAAGAATTAAGACTATCATTGGTCTGTACACTCTAAAAAATGCTGGGTTAAAAACAACTCAACTTGGGTTATTTGGCAACCCAGCACTGGGCAAATATTGGACAAAACACAAGCTGGGTTAGTTTGACCCAGCTTGTTGGGTTAAATGTTTTCATACCCAACATGCTGGGTTGTTTAAAAATGTAAAAATTGTTTTAAAGATTATTATATTACTGGTTTAAGATGGGTTGAAAATTAAAAATCACACAGAGAATTATAGAGGCAACAGCAGTAATCAAAAGATTAACATTTATTATTTAGTCTTAAAGCACCTAGAGAACAATTTGAAATAAAAAAAGATTTATATTTTCTAAATAAATGTTTGTGTTGATAATGTAAACACTTTATCAGACAAATATATTATAAAAGGGAAAAAAACAAGTTCCTACAGAGTCATCAGCAAGCATCAAACATTAAACATTTATTAATAAGCAATTCAATTTTTTTATTTAATTATTAATCATTATTTATTTAACATATTAATAAATGTTCATCTATTGATTTAACCCATTCTAGGTTTATTTCACGCAAGAAATATAGTAATTTTTAAGCAAACATTTAACCCAACTGCTGGGTCAAAACAATTCAATTGCAGGGTTTGTCCATTTTTCACCCAGTGCTTTTTTTGTGTGTGTGTGTGTGTGTGTAGGGTTTTTAAAAATGTAAAATGTTTTGCCCCAAAATCTCTTTTCTGATGATGTAATTGTGTCCAAGTATAGCCAGAGAAATAAAATATAAACCAAATATAAGAGAAGACAATCCATGATTCTTAAATAAAGACAAAACCCACCCTATATAATTTTCTACTGAATATTGTTTCATTTAGAAATGATGTCCTATTATGGAAGTTAAAGGGGTTTACTGTCCTCAGTGGAACACAAAATAAACTACTTTTGTCTGTACAATGAACATTAAGGGTCCAAAACAGCACTGAAGCTCATTGACTTTTGTATGGACAAAACATTTTTCTCAATTTTTTTAACATACCACAGAAGGAAGTAAGTCATACCGGTTTGGAACAACATTAGGGGGTAAGTAAATGATGGCAGAATTTCCATTTTTGGATTAACTGTCCTTTTAAATGTTTCTCTTAGGTGTTTAGTTATACTTGAAGGGTCAGAAAGCTCTCAAATTCAATTTCTGTTCTGAAGATGAACGAAGGTCTTGCAGGTTTGGAACGACACGAGGGTGAGTAATCAATGACAGAATTATCATTTTTGGGTAAACCATCCCTTTAAAATGTGCATGTGAACTTGAACCTAAATTAAATCAAAAGAATCTGGTTCTGAATAGCCGTTTGACCACTAATAGCCACTCAACGAAATTACCTCCCTCATCCATCAAGCAAGTCCCATAATTCTCAAGCAAATCTTTCAATCTTCCTGTGTTGCCCTCAGAGTTGAATGATTACAGTGGCAAAACGACAAACACGCATCTCCAGATGAAACCCTGAGGAAATAGGCCAGAGGTAATAACAGAAACACATTGTGTCACGTAGCCTGTGTATGAGGCTTCTATTTCTGGGTGGAGCTCAGCGTGAATCATCTTCTCAGCCCCGTGGAGCAGTGATTTGGATTTAAAGCTCACCTTTTACGTAACATCAAACTATCAGCCGCTGAAGAAAAGAAGGAACGCTTTGTTGTGTGGAAAAATGGAGGTGAAGGCCTTAGTATGCATATACTGTAGAGCTGCATCTTTAGAGCATTTCTGAAGGGAGAGTTTGCCTAAATATGGATGTTCTGTCATTATTTATTGAGCCTCCAATGTTTTTCCAGTTTCTTTCTTCAGTGGAACATAAAAGATGTAGATAGTTCCCATTGACTTTCATTATTTGGACATAGCATTCTTCAAAATAACTTCTCTCACAGATTTGGATGAGTATGAGGATAAGTAAATGGTGACAGAACTATGCCTTATTAGGAGTATGTTTAGAAAGGTAACTATGTGTAGATGGCATTCCATTGAGGTGAAGGACAACTGAACACTAGGCTACAGATACTTAAAGGAGAAGTTCACTTTCAGAACAAAAATGTACAGATAATTTAATCACCCCCTTGTCATCCAAGATGTTCATGTCTTTATTCCTTCAGTCATTTCTTTCCATATAGCGGACTTCTATGGTACCCCCCGAGTTTGAACTTCCAAAATGCAGTTTAAATGCAGCTTTAAAGGACTCTAAACGATCCCAGCCAAAGAAGAAGGGTCTTATCTAGCGAAAATTGTTTATTTTCTAAAAAATTGACAATTTATAAGCTTTAAACCTCAAATGCTCATTTTGTCTAGCTCTGCGTGAACTCCGGCTCATGACAGTTAGGGTATGTCGACAAACTCCCATCTCATTTTCTCCTCCAACTTCAAAATCGCCCTACATCGCTGCAGAAGTACCGACTCAGTGTTTACAAAGTGAACATGCAAAGAATATCAAATGCGAAAATGAAAATGAGATGGGAGTTTTCGACATACCCTAACTGTCTTTAACCGGAATACAGAGAATACACGCAGAGCTAGACAAGATGAGCATTTGGGGTTAAAAAGTATATAAACTGTCAATTTGTTTAGAAAATAACCAATCGTTTCACTAGATAAGACCCCTCTTCCTCAACTGGGATAGTTTAGAGCTCTTTGAAGCTGCATTTAAACTGCATTTTGGAAGTTCAAACTCGCAGGCACCATAGAAGTCCACTATATGGAGAATCTTGAAATGTTTTCCTCAAAAAAAAAAATTCTTATTGACTGTAGAAAGAAAGACATGAACATCTTGGATGACAAGGAGGTGAGTAAATTATCTGTGAATTTTTCTTCTGGAAGTAAACTTCTCTTCTAAGCTTTCCCAGAGTAATTCTGAAGAAAATCTAAAGAAAAATGGCCAACTTGCTGCAGATCCCCAGTCCTGGTCTTTCTTGTTCTGATGGAGCACATGAATGGAGTGTTTTCTGAAGAGGCATTCTTCTCCTTTTGTTCCTCAAACCTCTTTTAAAATCCGCCCATCCAAAGTAGTAGTGCCCCCTGGACAGGCCTGATGCTGGTCTCTAGTTTGTCCACTCTCACGGTGATCAACACTTTCTGAGGGCGCTTTTGACTTGCAAATGAACTAACGAATGCTTTCGAATTCAGAATGTCAAGGGCTGTGAACGAATGGGCATTTCAGGCCTGGTCTACACCAAACAAGGTGTTAGCCAACAACAAAAAAACACGGAAAGGGATTCAGATTCCAAACATGTCCAGATTTAGTGGAATTTCTCTATAGTTGTATGCCGCCCACATATGCTTGCTCAGTGATATCAAGCTTGAGCTGACATATCAAAATGGAGCCTGGAAACATAGGACGAACCCAAACAGAGAGGACCAGATCTAGAATAACGGCACAAAAACGCATTTTGGATTAAACCAACACTAAAACTCACCCGAACGTTCACGCTCCCTACTGAGAGCCCTCAGCTCCCTGCAGGTATTATCTCTCTTCTGTCTGCTAATCGTAGCTGACTTGCGACCGGGGCGCTCTTCAGATCTCCAAGCCTGCGGTTGAAGCGTGTCGCTCGTCGGCAGACAGAGTAGCACACATGCTAAATGCTAATTAGCTAGCTCTTCGACATGGGTGGCTAAAACAAATTCAAATTAGTTTTTTCACATATTTGACTCGAAAACATCTGCTTTTTAGTGAAACCGCGAAAGCTGCGAGTCACATGCATTCTCTCAGATGCAGAGATCTACCTAGCAACAATGTTTGTGATGTCTAACATGAGAAGACAGCATATGACTGGGCAGTAACCTGTCTGAGGCAGCATATGAGGGATCCGTAGCGCACGCCGTGGTGCGAAGGGCAGTGACAAATTGAATTTCACTGCGCCGCTTCGACGCTGGGCGCTTTTGTTCAGGTGGCGAGTTGATCATTGCTCATTACATCAAGGGTGATGGCCCTTCAGTGCACCGTACTCGCTCTGCCACATCATCATTCCATCACACACACTCATATACATGCGTACACACGCATACACACGAGAAAAATGAGGTTCGTGCCCCAAAGGGACTGTGGACAATGGCTTGAGAATAAATCATATTGATGAGAAAGTTCCTCAGCTAGGAGCCATCTGTCCCTGTGAACGAGATGTGACTGAAGGGTTCGATCTTTGGCTCTTTTTTCGTATTCTTTCCCCTGACTCAACCCCACTACAACCCCGACCCCACCCCCACAACAACCCCACCCCCAATCCAACCCTTTAGCCTATATATGAGGCATCCACGGCACGCACTAAGCCCCATACATCACCCACAAACCCTGTAATCCGTCGGCCGCATCTCGCGAAAGGCGACGGAAGGCGTGCAGAAAAAACAAGACGGACTTGCCTCGGCGCGGCGCAGCCTCCGGACGGTAATCCTTTCTTTCTTTCTGGCGAGAGAACGCAGCGGCAACCTGTCTTCAGCTGCAATCCTGCTGTCTGCTACCGAGCAGAAAAACAAATGGAGGGATGGAGGGAGCGAGAGAGCCAAAGAGGGGGTGTGGAGGAGGAGGGGGGGTGTGGGGATGCAGGAAAGAGGAGGGGAGCAAGAGAGGGCAAGCAGGGGCTGGCTAACCACAGGGAGGCTTAAATAGACTGATAGATGAAGACGAGAACAGAGGGACCGAGAAGGAAATGTGAAAACACTGAGGGAGGGAGCGGCGTTCCAGTGGCATCTGTTATGTTGACGGTGTCGGCGATGTGAAAAGCTGGAGCGCGAAATGAGGAGACGACTGGAATGAACAAAGGGCACAGCCTTTTGTTCCTCGCTATTACATCACAGGACGGCAATCGGAGAAATCAGATGTACTCGGGGCCGCAAAACAACATTTCATATGCACCTGTTTCTAGATGCTTGAGTGGAGGGTTGGAAGAAAAATGAGAGAAGCAGAAGGGGATAAACAGCATTTCAGACACACACTCTGAGATACAGAAGCAGAATGAATTGTGCGCTGGGCATCTGGCTTCATAGCTCACATCAGGACATTTTACATTAGTAGCAGTTCATTTTGCATCCACCTGTCTCAACAAATGCATATTTGTGTGCCTTCTCATAAAGAAAGGTTACTAGGTACACTTGGTCAAGTTTTATCGCAGACGCCATGTCTGTAGGCTTTGTAAATACACTGCGTTTTTGTACATGAATTGAGTAACTTGGCCTGACAGAAATGTTCTATTATATATAATCAAATAAATAAATAACAACAATATTTAATAATAATCATAATTAACAAATAATTAGGCTGAACATAAATGTTCTATTATATACAGCACATATGCAATAATTGATATAATAATAATAATAATAAAATAAATAATAATAATAAAATAATAATTTACAAATATAATAATAATACATTTTATTATTTTTATTAAAAACATTATTATAAATTATAATATAAATATAATAACTGGAATAAATATTAATAATATTAAAATAATAATTTACAAATAATTTGACCGGGCAGATTATTTTTTAAATAATAATAATAATAATAATAATAATAATAATAATAATAATAATAATAATAATAATAATAATAAAAACATTTTTTTTAAAGTATAAATATAATAATATTAATATATTTTACTAATTTATAAATAATTTGGTTGTGCATACAATTTAAATTTATAATAATAATAATAATAATAATAATAATAGCTGTTGTTGTTGTTGTTGTTGTTGTTATAATAATAATAATAATAATTAAAAACAATTATAAATTGTAATATTAATATAATAATTTTAATAAATATGATTAATATTAAAATAATAATTTACAAATAATTTGGCTGGGTGGAAAATTCAATTGTATACAATAGTAATAATTTTAATATATAAATAAATATTAATAATAATACAAAATTATAAATAATTGGTAATTAAATTTAATTATATAACAATAATAATAATAATTTAAATAAATATATATTATATATATTTTTAAATATAGACAAATATTTATAGAAATATAAAAAATACTGATATATATATATATTATTATTATTATTATTATTATTAATAATAATAATAATAATAATAATAATAATAAGCATACAATTTAAATATGTAATAAAAATAATAATTATTATTATTATTATCATCATCATGAAAACATTATTATAAATCATAAAGTAAATATAACAATTGTAATAAATATTAATAATATTAAAATAATAATTGGCAAAATTAATAATATAATACATAAATAAATCATATTCTTTTTTTATATACAAATAATTTTTTCAAAATATATACATTTAATTATATTAACAGAGTAATTTACAAATAATTTGCCCGGGTATTCAATTCAATTATATGATAATAGTACTATAAATAAACTAATAAATGAATAAATAATATATATTTTTTTATATAAATATAATAATATTAATATATATTAATAATATTAAAATAATACTTTACCAATAATTTGGCCGGGATTAAATTCAATAATATAATATTAATAATAAAAAATAATTTACATATACATATGTATATATATGTAAATATATATATTAGTGGTGGGCCGTTATCGGCGTTAACGTGCTGCGTTAACGTGAGACTCATATCGCGCGATAAAAAAAAATATCGCCGTTAATCTATTCTCAAAGTTGGGTTGGGAGCTGGGTCTCAACTACGCAAGATATGATGACTTTCACCTTGATATTTTAGCGCGGATGACGTATATCTAGTTGAATTGCACTGTAGGGGGCGAGAACGAGTCTTCAACTTCTGTGAAATTACCACATCAAATGAGACGTGCAAAGTCTGCAAACATGGATGCAGTTATGAAGCCGCTTCAGGGCAGGGGCGTTGCTAGACCCTTTTTACTGGGGCACGTGCCCCAGTGAAAATCTGCTGTGCCCCAGTAAAATCTCAAGTTTGAGTTATAATTTACTTTGATAATCCCGAAATAAAGACATTAAACTATATGCAACAACTGAATTGACGCTTCTAAAAGCAACGCAGTTTATTGGAAGACTATGCACGCAGATAGGCTATCCATACCCGCGCGCCTGTGTATTTTACGGGAACGCGCACGTCGTACAGCCTTTTGCGCAGAAGTACTTGGTTACACAAGTTTGTATAGTTAATTGTGTTGTAAATGCAATTGTCAAGCAGTTTGTAATGCATTTTGGAAACAGGAGATGAGCGCCTGGTCTAATGCGCCACCTGGCTTGAGAAACCCGTTCTCAAAGACTTACTTTTAGTCATTATTTGGGTAGCACACATATTCTGAATGCCTTCGGCAGAATTCAAATTAGCCATTTTAATCTAGATTAATCTAGATTCATTTCAAGATTTAATCTAGATTAAAAAAATTAATCTATGCCCACCACTAATATATATGTATATATGTATATATATATGTATGTATGTATGTATGTATGTGTATATATATATGTATATATATATTACTACTAAAATTGGTAATCAATCATATATTTAATATGTTCACAAACAATAATTATACAATTATAATGAAACAAGCATAGCTATGTTGTCAATGGAGAACATTTGACCCCAGAATGTCACGACTGATTAATCAGAATCACGAATTCCAGAGAACTGTGAAAAAATAAAAATAAATAAATCAGTGTTACTGATCAAGTAACACTCTGACTCACAGCAGTGTTCACAGTAACACAGACTCAAAACCTTAATCAGGGCAGACGCGCATAATGACAGCTGAATCTGCATCTGTAGCTATAATTGCATTAGTGACACACAGTCCTATCTCAGGGTCACATGCCTTTATTGTCACTCTCCTCCAGCCGGCCATTACACCCCCAACACAAACATACACAACACACACACATTTTTATACACACACTCCCAGCCACTGGCCACCTGGTGAGGCAACTAGCTGCTCGGGCCATCAGTGCACAAAAGAGACAGCTGCACCCCTCCGAATTCCTCATGCATAAGCACCAACTGACCCTCACATGCATCCAAAACACCCACCCTCCTCACATTCACAAGCTCTGATCAATCTTGACTCATTGCTGTCATGTTCACCAGCATCACGTCATGTAAAATTAACAGGTAATTGACAGCAAGACACCAACTGCTCCATTAAACCAGATATTAAAGACATCAAGACATGTTTGCATTTTACTGGAATTAAAAAATGCAAGGTCAAAGCCACATTGTGTGTAATGTAGTGACCTAAAATCATCTCTAGCCACTCCTATCATCTTGTTTATCAAGATGTTCATTTGAACAGTCCCAAACGTTGCTTTAGAAGTTGATTCTAGAGCATTCGGACACATCCCCCTGCTCTAGTTTCACATAGATGGCCTCACATCTCATCTGTCCTCAATGTCCACGATCTACATAGCATGTCTTTAAAGATGAAGTTTGCAATGAATTTTCTAAACAAATAGTGATGGGATTTATGGCTCTTTGAGGGGATCCGACACTTTGTACTAAAGGTAAATCCAAAATAGTGATGCAACTGTCTAAGCAGAGGGATGTTGTGCAACCCTATGGAATATAGTCCACACATGACAAATGAGGTAATAATCAATATTTCAGAATAATTCAAACTCAGATATTGGTGTGTGACATCTGAGTTTTAATTATTTGACTACCTCACCTCACGTTCCTTTCAAAAAGAACGGCTCTTTTGGCTCTTTTTAAATATTCAGTCAGTTTTAAGAAGCCAGCTTGCGGGCATCTCAGTTTATCCTGGAAATAATCACTGGGAGGAATGATGAGGTGAGGTAGTCAAATAATTAAAACTCAGATGTCACACACCAATATCTGAGTTTGAATTATTCTGAAATATTGATTATTACCTCATTTGTCATGTGTGGACTATATTCCATAGGGTTGCACAACATCCCTCTGCTTAGACAGTTGCATCACTATTTTGGATTTACCTTTAGTACAAAGTGTGTGTATGTGTAAAGCTACGTTATGTTATTCATACAATACCTACTCACAAATAAACATAAAAAACAAAGCCGGCTGCAATGAATTTCTGTGCAAAACAGCTTTTACTACAAACACTTCCACATAAGAACATTGTTATCACACAAGAACATTTTGATAGAAAACAAAAAATATTTAAAGTTTTAAATATATACTGTAGATAAAATTAGAATAAATAAAATGGAAATGTCTACATACAGTCCACTATTACTACTATTACTACTGTAAACTTTGCAAATAGGACATCAGCCCCTTCAAGTCTTAAATGAACAATAACAAAGTGGGCTGCAATGAATGTCTGTGTAAAACAGTTTTTAGTGAAAAATTTCTATACAAGAACAGTATCACAAAAGAACATTTTGATAGATAACAAAAACTGCAAATAGGAGGGGCTCTTCAAGTTTTAAATGAACACAAAATGCAATGTAAATAAATACAAAGCAGTTCCTTACTTTAACTCCCCTCCCCCTATAACTGTTCTGTCTCGCGGAGGAGCTAATTTGTGTGCATCTGTGTGAAACACGCATAGGAAAAAAAGAACGACAGAAAGAACGGTAAGAATCGGTTCGTTCGCGAACGTCACAACTCTATAAACAGATCCCAAATGCTCTCCCTGTCTCCCATTGTTCAACCAAACCAATTCTGTTTGTGTCACTACTGGCAAAAATGACTCACTTCATGTTTTTTATTTTTCAAGTTGCACACATATGGATGGCTATGATTTCTGGAGGCCACTGCTATGTTTTTGTATCCACAAAACAGTGATGGAGTTAAGAAGAGAGATGGAGCCCACTACTCTGATCAGTCCTTCCTTCCCATCTGTCCCTCCAGCTGTCTCATGTCTACAGTATCAATCACTCTCAAACACACACACACACACACACACACACACACACACACACACACACACACACACACACACACACACACACACACACACACACACACACACACACACACACAGAGCCACTCACTTTCTGTCACATCAGCTAATGGATCAGACTGTTTACTCTGAGACAGCTCTATTAACTGGAGAAAGATACAAAACTCGCCATTCAAACAATTTAAAGCATAGACAGCATTGGAAGTGCTGCTACAAATGTTATGACTTATCAAAACTATTTCATGCACAAAGCAAACCGTCAGCAAAGCTGTAGCGAAAATTCGGCGAGCTGCCTCGCTGTTTCTTGCCTCGTGGAGAGCTAGAGTTTTGTTGGCTTTGTTACATGCTAACATCTAACTCTACTCTTTACCTCTTTGTTTAAAAAAAAATGCAAAAACATACTATGAAGCGCTGTCAAGAGCAACCAACAACCAACAGGTGGCAATATGACCCATGTTGGCCAATCAGAAACCTGAAAAAAGTCTGCACTCCGACATCACAAGCCAAAATCTGTGGTTTCACTGGCTAACCAATAACACTGCAATCTTCTCCCTGGACGAAGTTTTTTAAAAAAAGTTTGGTTTTAGTGACTCGATACTGCATTTTCGAACGGACGAATGGCTAAACTACAGAGAAAAAGCTGTGGTTTTGAAAATACCCATGTTTTTGTGGACAGCGCCCAAGTCTCCTGTGCAGAAGAGTTTGATGTTAGCATGTTGCCAAGTTAATCAAGCAAAACTTGAACTCAAAACTGTACATGAAAAACACAAATGTGATGGTGGACTCAAGAAAACAGTCTTAAGTGGCACTGTTTTTATTTATTTGTAGAAATAGCCAAAAATACATTGTATGGGTCAAAATGATCATTTTTTCTTTTATGCCAAAAATCATTTGGATATTAAGTAAAGTCACGAAAGTAAAAACTTCATGTTCCATGAAGATACTTGAAATTTCCTACTGTAAATATATCAAAACTTAATTTTTGATTAGTAGTATTCATCACTGAGAACTTAATTTGGACGACTTTAAAGGTGTTGTTTTTTTGTTTGCTTTTTTGCACCCTCAGATTCCAGAATTTCAAGTAATAGTCTTTTTTATTATTTTTTGTATTGAATTCTCATTCAATATTGGTATTAAAAAACTTTACAATAAAGATTCATTTTGTTAACACTCTTTACACTAGTTAGGTATAATACAATGAACTGAAGTTTTTTAAAAAGGTAATTCAATCCTGTGATGGCAAAACTGGATTTTCAGCAGTTATTACTGTAGTCTTCACATAATCTTAAGAAATTATTCCAAAATTGTTTGCCGTTCAAAAAACATTGTTATTGATATCGTATTGAAAACAGTTGTGATGCTTAATATTCATGATTTCTATGATGCCTTAAAAGGATAGTTCACCCAAAAATGAAGATTCTGTCATTTATTGCTCATCCTCATTGTTGTTCCAAACCTGTAAGGCCTTTGTTCATCTTCTGAATACAAATTAAGATATTTTGATGAAATCTGAGAGCTTTCTGACTATGGTTGGGAATCGTTTGAATTTTATTGATTCCGATTCTGCTTATTGATTCCTAGTTTAGATTCCAATAAGATACAATTTTTTTTTAAATCAAACATTTAGATGTCAAACATATTTATTCTGTCTTTTTTACAAATTGTTTTGTTTCAGCTAAAAGACACAAGTAAAAAGCAGCAATCTACAAGAGAAACTTTGCTTATGGTTTAACAAAAACTACCAAAGCAAAAACAACTAGACATATATATAAAATTTAAACATCAAATTGTTAAACAAAAGTAAACAATCAGTAATAAAATAGGAAGAAAGAAATCAATTAGCAATAGTTTACATAAATACACAGAAATAAAAAAGAAATCAAAAGTTTAAAAACACTAGCCTTTAGTTTTCTTTTCATAATTAAAATATAGATTAATCCTCATTAAAGTTAGATATTCAGTCAAGGATCTTTGAACGATTTTCTTATGCTGATGCTTTGATTAACATTAGGCTGCTGTTTCTTTAATACCAAACACACTTGGATCTAAAAAAAATAAAAATACTGTTACACATGCGTTTTCTTTCAAAACTGTTTACGTTCAAGACAAAAACCGGCTGTGCTTGATGATATAGCCAACTGCCGCATTTTTGGGCATATTGGTCAGTAAATCTGAAACAGAAATCAGTTCCCAGAACAACCATTTCTGCAGTGAAAATGCATGGAACGGCTTCAGATGTGTGCGCTGCACGCATTTCCCTTCATGTGCTTAAATCACATTAAAATGTGAACGCAGAAATCGTTGAAGGAGTAGTTCACTTTCAGAACAAAATTTACAGATAATGTACTCACCCCCTTGTCATCCAAGATGTTCATGTCTTTCTTTCTTCAGTTGTAAGGAAATTATGTTTTTTTTGAGTAAAACATTTCAGGATTTCTCTCCATACAATGGCCTTCTATGTGAACTTGCGAAATGCAGCTTCAAAGAGCTCTAAATTATCCCAGCCGAGGAAAAAAAAGAGTCTTATCTAGCGAAACGTTCGGTTATTTTTTAAAAGGTTTCGCTATATAAGACAGTTCTTCCGCGGCCGGGATCATTTAGAGCCCTTTGAAGCTGCATTTAAACTGCATTTTGGAAGTTTAAACTGGGGGGCACCATAGAAGTCCACTATATGGAGAGAAATCCCAAAATGTTTTCCTCAAAAAAACACCATTTCTTTACGACTGAAGAAAGACATGAACATCTTGGATGACAAGGGGTACATTATGAGTACAGTATCTGCAAATTTTTGCTCTGAAAGTGAACTACTCCTTTAAGTGGAATGAAATGTGTCTTGACGAATAGCCGGTACTGGAAAATTTAAAACCGGTTTTAAAATGGAACTGTTTTCGATATCCAACCATAGCTATTAAGTGCTGTCAAACCAACAGGTTGTGATATAACCCATGTTGGCCAATCAGAAACCTGAAAAAAGTGTGCACTCCGATGTCACAAGCCAAAATCTCTGCAAAACACTGCAACCGGAGATTCTAAAAATCTTTACCCTGGCAGAAGTTTTCAAAAAGATTAGGTTTTAGTGACCCAATACTGCGTTTGCGTGTGGACAAACAGCCAAACCGCATAGAAAAACCTTCGGAACACAAATTAAGATATTTTGAAAGAAATCTAAGAGCTTTCTGACCCTCCACTGACAGCAATGCAACTGACATGTTCAAGGCCCAGAAAAGTATTAAGGACATTGTTAAAATAGTCCATGTGACATCAGTGTTTCAACTGTAATTTTAAAAAGCTACGAAAATACTTTTTGGTCCACAAATAAATGACTTAATTTAACAATTTCTTCCACGTCGCATTGAACCTTGGGCCTTGAATGTATCAGTTGTGTTTCTGTTTATGCAGGGTCAGAAAGCTCTCGGATATCTTAATATAAAAATATCTTAAGTTGTGTTCCAAAGATAAACAAAGGTCTTACAACTTTGGAACAACATGAGGCTAAGTAAATAATGACCGAATTTTCATTTTTGAGTGAACTGTCCCTTTAAAATACTGTAAAATACTGTCTATATAGGCAGCTCACGTTTTGAGTGTCAAATCATTTAAATGCACCAGGTGGCAAGTCAATTTTCTATACACACATATCTTAAAAATTGTGTAAATCCACAAAACTACAGCAATACCGGTTTAAAATACATACACGCTTCTGAACAGGCACACACAAGGGAAAATCTATCTGGACTTCTAGAATCAAAGCACGTCCACTCAACCTCACACGTCCAATACTCTCTTTCTCTACACAAATACTTAAACATACACAATTTCATCACACCTCTTCAAGAACGTGGCTGCGACCTACTCAATCGAAAAGAGGATTTCTGTGAATATTGATGGCCTCCTCCCCTCCACTGCCTCAGAACAAACAGTCCAGCCATCACTTTGTTGCGCACACAGCTTCTGCATTTGAACTTCAGTTAAAGAATGCAACAGAAAGACAGAGCAACATACAGCGGAGTACAGTATAGAGAACAGACCGTACACTGGAGAGTCAGAGAAAAGTAGAAACAATAAGAGTACTCACAAGGCACAGCGTGGCGGTAGAGGTTGTCACGTATGGTTTGCTGAAGCTCATAGTCAGCAGAGGATTTCTGAAACCTTTGGCTCAGGTAGTGCTTCAGGTCCTTATTGAGTTTATTTCCTGCAAAACAAAGGGAAACACACATTATTGATGCTGAATCATATGCAAACTCAGCAGATATCTGTAGTAGTGTAGATTGCTTCTGACTCATTGTTTCACTAGCAAAGGATAAAAGTTCCTGCTAGCGGCTAATGGTACTAACAGTTGCTAAAATGACTAATATGACCAGAGCAGGTATATAGTCGTGGTTGGAAGAACATTCTGGAAGTCAGAATTTGGGATGTTCATATAGCATGGCGCGATAGTCTCAAATAGTAGTAGCTTAAAACATTTTTGAGAGCAAACGGAAGAAGTGGACAGCTTTGGGATATATTAGATGCTAATAAGTGCATCCATATAGAGAACAGCAGTAAAACAACAGTAAAAACAACATTAAAAACTAGTATAGTAACATATAATTCAAACAAAGTAATTTTCTATTCATTAAAAAAATCCTGAAAAGTATCAGTTTCTACAAAAATACTCAGTAGTGCAACCATTTTTAACATTAATAATAAGAAGAAATGTTTCTCAATCATCAAATCAGCATATTAGAATGATTTCTGAAGGATTGTGTGACACTGAAGACTGAAGTAATGTTGCTGAAAATTCAGCTTTACCATCACAGGAATGAATTACATTTAAAGATATATTCAAATAGAATTATAGTTATGTTTTCAAATCGATTAATCACGATTAATCGCATTCAAACTTAAAGTTTATGTTCGCATAATATCTGTGTGTACTGTAAATGCTGTAAATAACTACACACAAATACATAGAATATGCACAGTACCATGTGTAGCCATTTAGCCATATTATGTAAACACAAACTTTTATTTTGTACATGATTAATCGCGATTAATCGATTTGACAGCTCTAAATTTAAGCATTTTACAATATTAGAGTTTTTACTATATTTTTGATCAAATAAATGCAGTCTTGGTGAGCATAAGAGACTTATTTAAAAAAATATTTTTTTTTAAAAATACCCCCAAACTTTTGAACGGTACTGCAATAAATATTTAGAATAGTACAATTACATTATCAATTGTGGGTACAATTATGTTATCAAAGTTGTGTGTGTACTGTGCATATGTGTATATTTGTGCATTTATTTACAGTATTTACAGTGCACACATTTTATGTAAACAAACTTATTTTTGGATGCGATTAATCGTGATTAATCGATTTGACAGCACCAAATTATTGCATTTTACAATATTAAATTGTTTACTATAATGCTGTTCAAATGCAGTTTTGAGCATAAGAGTAAAATATTTTTAAAAAAACACCTCAACTTTCTAACAGTACTGTACAAATGCTTAGAATGGTACAATTATCGATTAATCACAATTATTGCATCCAAAATAAAAGTCTGTGTTTACAGTATTTAAAATATAAGTACTGTGCATATTTATATGCATTTTGTGTTTATTTTCTTACAGTATTTACAGTACACAGATTCTATGTAAACAAACTTTTATTTAACTTCTGACACGTTAAATGATAGCATTTTACTATTTTACAGTTTTCGCTATATTTTTGATCAAATAAATGCAGCCTTGTGAGCATAAGAGACTTCTTTTTTTTTAAATGTACGAATGGTACTGCATAAATGGTTAGAATGGTACAATTATATTATCGATTAATTGCAATTAATCGCATCCAAAATAAAAATTTGTGTTTACATAATATACGTGTGTACTGTGCATTTTTATATTTATTTGTGTGTATTTATTTACAGTACACGTTCATTTTATGTAAACACAAACCCTTATTTTTGGATGTGATTAATCGCGATTAATCGATTTAACAGCACTAACCTATAGCATTTTACAATATCACGGTTTGCATTTTTGCTCAAATGCAGCCTTGGTGAGCGTAAGAGACTTCTTAAAAAAACATAATAAAAAAAGTTTGTTTACATAATATGTGTGTGTACTGTACATCTTTATATGTATATGTATTTGTGTTTATTTATTTACAGTATTTACAGTACACACATTTTATGTCAACACAAACTCTTATTTTTAGATGCGCTTAATCGATTTGAAAACAATTAAATTATAGCGTTTCACAATATTACAGTTTTTACTATATTTTTGATCAAATTAATGCAGTCTTGTTGAGCATAATTTCTTTTAAAAAAGTATTTTTATAAAATACACCCCCAAACTTTTTAACGGTACTGTATAAATGCTTAGAATGTTACAATTATATTATTGGATGTATGCATCAAGTTTGTCTGGCAGCTATGTTTCTCGAATCCTACTCAATAACAAATGAAACACATTTGTAAACATATTAATTGTGGACATGGGTGTGAAACTGTAATCCACGAGACATTAACACATAGTAGCACACCTCCATTCACACTCGTGGGGATACCTGGCTGCCACCTCAACCCAGTGCAAGCAATATAGTGGGCCATGTGAAACATTTCCCACCCTCAGCTCCACCATCTGTTTAGAAGACACAGATCGCTTACCCAGCACCATTTCAAAAAGATGCCAATAGCCAAAAGCTGTTTATGTGTTAATGTGGTTCCGCTGGGTGCCCGCACCAATGCCAGATCACTCGCCGGCACTGCCTTCCCACAAAGTCTCAATTTCTCACACGCACAAGTGACTCAAGGGACTTCCCTTTACCGGATTAATGGGAATATAGCATTTCTGGAGAATTCTTTTGAATGGATAGACTCATTAAGGCCTAATGATGTATTCAGTTTCTCTCTTGCTAGCTCTGTAGTCTGTCGTTGATCAAATGAAACCGCATTTTTTAAGTTTATGAACATACATAATTGGTTGCCATGGTAATACTTAGTGCTGCAAGTCCCAAATGCCGCCCTCTGCCCCTGAAATTCTCCTACGAATGCAAACTTGGGCAACATAAACCAGCATAGACTGTCAGGTAATAATCCACTGTAAAGTTCACAACAATCTGGGTTCTTGGTTTGCATAATAGATGCAAAACCTTCCTGCATTTTAAAAGAATGTTTTTTTTTTGTTTTTGTTTTTTACAGTAAATTCTAAATCTAAAGCTCAATGCTAGTTTAGAATCATCTAGAGAAACGGGATCACCTTTGAACCGAAGACTGACTAAGATGAGTGTGGACTGGAGGAGTCTGAAACTACATCAGCACTTCTGTGTTGAACTCAGGCTAAGAAATGGAACAAAAAGTCCAAATTATCCAACCGAAGAGGGCACTTATGAGATCAAAACAGTTTAACGACTCAAAAATCTGCTTCACAGAATGAAACCAGCCTATTTGAGATGGACAAAGCAAACTCAAACACATGCTTTTAAAAATGAGCACTCACAGCAATTTTCCCTGAAACAGATAACCATTTTGCAAACGTTAAAAACTATTTTCATTTTCCTTTTATGTTTGGAGAATGAGTTTTGGGAGAACCTGAATCTCTTTGTTCTTTTCTACGAAATAATTCAATACTCCTTTATTTTTACTCTCATCATAGTGTGTTCAAACTAATAACAATAATCACAAAATGATTTCAGTGTTGTTTGTTAAAAAAATAGATTTAATATTGTCTGCAAATCCAGAGCCTTTGTATCTTTGATATCAGCATGAAACTCAAATTCTCTGTCTCAATTTCCTAAATGCATGTTATTGATCATTTTGTGAATGACCCATACATTCCTACTTTTAATTTTTCAATTTTGACCTAATATTTAATCAAAACAACAGGCTTTTTCTCTTGTGCTGGACTTTTCTGATCATTTACTCCCTCTATTACAAATCGACTGCATCCATTAGCATCCCCCGACAAATAGAACCAAGACCCAAACATACATTTTTTTCTTTATCAGTAATTTGTTTCACTCAAATGCAAGTCACAACACAGAATAATCTGTTGCTACCTTTGTTACATTTTCAGTTTTAGGGAAAACACATAGGAAAACAACAACAAAAAATGCTCACAAAAGTTACAAGGATAGTTCACTCAAAAATGAAAATGAACTCTTGATTTGCTCACCCTCAAGCCATCCTAGGTGTAAATGACTTTCTTCTTTCACAAAAGAGTTACATTCAAAAATGTCCTTGCTCTTCTAAGCATTATAATTAATGAATGGGTGTAAAGATTTTGAAGTCCAATAAAGTGCATCCATCCATCATAAAAAGTACTCCACACATCTCCAGGAGGTTAATAAAAACCTTCTGAAGTGAATCAATGTGTTTTGTTAGTAAAATATCCATATGAAAAACTAATCTCTAGTAATCTCTCATTTTTGAGAGATCATCGTCTCTTTAAATATATATGATATATCGATCATTACAGAGAAAGTTTTTTCATAAGAAAATTAGATCCGAAACACAGCAGACATAGTTGCACACATCGCATTGAGGTAAAAATGTACATTTAACACACAGTTCGTGTTACAGCCACCATGTTGAGCAGGCTGTAAAATTAGCTGTAGAACAAGTAACAGCTCTGCCAGGCAATGTTCAAGCTAGAAGGTCAGAAAAGAGCTCTTCTCTTCTAATTGAACCTCTGGAGGATCGTTTCTTAATCTAGCCACATCCAATGCTAAAAATACACTTGGATGTGAAACCCATTAGACTGCCTTTTCAGAACTAAAACGGGAATAATATGAGAGTGTGAAATTCCTGTTGAGTTGGTGTGTGCAGTCTGGCATTGATGTTAGCGCCGCGGCATACCGCTGTGAATTAATCCCTGCAACAGGTTGCGAGTCATTACTCAAACCTACAGCAGCCAGACTACACACCCACCCCCATCCATCATCCCAAACTCACTTTATTCCAATTAGCCGCTTACTAGTCCGACTCAATGCCAACAATGGACTCCTGGTCAACCAACAAAAAACCTGAGGAGATCGAAGATTTTGCCCTGCAGAGATGAAGCCAAGAGAGAGATTTGAAAACAATGAAGATGCCAGGGGGTAGATGGTTTACTTCATGAATTTTGGGAGGGTATTACAGTAGCTTACGCCATTACTACCAAGGTAATGTCATGGCTAGAAGTTTGTGTGGATATTCACAATTAACACAGGCTGTTGAGTACAAAATGTCTTACTAGTATGCAGAAGACAAAAGTTCTACCACAATCTTCACATCTACATCTATAACAATGCATTTCAAATTGAATGTAATGAATATATTAGTAAAATTAGGACCCTATGACTTCCTATGACTTTTTTTTGGAATGAATAAATCAAAAGTAGGTCTGCACACTTAAAGGAACACTCCACTTTTTTTGGAAATAGGCTCATTCTCCAACTCCCCTCGAGTTAATAAGTTGAGTTTTACCGTTTTGAAATCCATTCAGCCGTTCTCCTGTTCTGGCGATATCACTTTTAGCATAGCTTAGCATAGATCATTGAATCCTATTAGACCAGTAGCATCGTGTTCAAAAATGACCAACGAGTTTCGATATTTGTCCTATTTAAAACTTGACTCTTCTGTAGTTATATCGTGTACTAAGACCGGTGGAAATGCAAAGCTTCAATTTTCTAGGCCGATAAGATTAGGAACTACACTCCCATTCCGGCATAATAGTCAAGGAAGTTTGCTGCCGTAATAAGGCTGAAGCAGGAGCAGTAATATCACGCAGCACATGTGCAAATGCTAAACTAGCTGGGAACTCATTTCTGATAATACTCCGCCTGCTTCGGCCATATTACGGCAGCAAACTTCCTTGACTATTACGCCGGAATGGAAGTGTAGTTCCTAATCTTATCAGCCTAGAAACTCGCAGCTTTGCATTTCCACCGGTCTTAGTACACGATATAACTACAGAAGAGTCAAGTTTTAAATACAACAAATATGGAAACTCGTTGGTCATTTTTGAACGTGATGCTATTGGTCTAATAGGATTCAATGATCTATGCTAAGCTATGCTAAAAGTGATATCGCCAGAACAGGAGAACGGCTGAATGGATTTCAAAACGGTAAAACTCAACTTATTAACTCGGGGGGAGTTGGAGAATGAGCCTATTTCCAAAAAAAGTGGAGTGTTCCTTTAAAGGAACCGTATGTAGAATGGTGTATCCCCTCCCCCTCCCCCCTGACTCGAGGTTGCCAGCTAAGCTGCAGGATCCAGCAGGAACCTAGGCTGCTACAAGGAGCTTCCAATGGCAAGTGACGAGTCCTACACAGTAATTTTTTTTCTTCTGTTAATTATGTTTATGCTTCACGAGAGATGTTTTGCGAAGTAATTATGTATCGCAAAAATGTACTAATGGCGATTATTATGACCACATTTCAGTCGGAACATAGATTGTTTTCATACACTGCTAGTGCTGCGATATAAAGCTTTTTATGAACGCCGTCTCCATCTTTCAAAGGCATCTCCTATACAAATCCTTGTTTTATTTCGGACTTTGTCGTGACGTATTTCGGATTCATAACGAGGCTTTTAGGTTTCGTAACGTTATACATGTTTTATCCGACACATTCATAGCTGCAGCTGGAACAGAGCTGGCAACCCGGAGGACGAAACTCTACTGACTTCGTGATTAGTCGATAGCTGGAGGGTGGAGCCTCAGACCAAAACACAAAATGACAACAATAACATCAGTCGTGGGCTGCAACTCTCACTTTTAAATGACAATATCCTGGCCGGACCACTGTTGTCAGTGATATAAGTATTTGAAATGAACATGATTTCTTAATGTCTAGTGACATGTCAGGGCCATTCTATGATTAACTGAAATAAATTTCTTACATACAGTTCCTTTAAATCAAATTGGGATATGGATTAGTGTCTGTGAATATAAATGGCAAAAATACCATTTAAACATGAATCCTGTATGTTCTGCATGTCTCTGTGTGAATGAATGGTGCAGACACACGGTTTTGTTTACGACAAACATACTGAAGCCCGGGTGATGCTCGGATTTCTGCCTATGCCCCCTCAATATATGAGTACATGAACACAAACTATAGAACTGCTCTGAGAGTCACTGGGCACTTCAGTTTCTTTTGAGAAAGAACTATCAAGAACTCTCTATGTATACACACAGAAACTTAAAGCCCTTCTTTGCAAATAGTCAAAATAAAAGTTTAGTTTAACTTGAGAAAACTGTGACAGAAATGTATGATTTAATGTAATAGTACTATTATTACTACTACTAATAAAATTAATATTAAAACATTATTTTTTAAGGAATATCAACCAGAAAAAAAATATTTACCGTAAAATATATTTAATTAAAAAAAAAAACAGTATTTCTGGGGGAAAATAAATAAATAGATAAATAAATAAAATAATAATAATTAAAAAAAATAATGAAAAAAATATATAGCAATAAATTAGAGATGCTTTTGTTTATTACAATTTAATGAAACCATTAAAAAAATTCAGAAAATTAATGGAAAATTTTGAATAAATAAAACTGCATTTGAAAAAAATAAAAAATAAAAACAATTCATAGGGCCTTAAAGTGTCATTTTTGTCACTTTTTATTAAATTGCTATTAAATTGTGCAAGTTTCAGTATTTCAATTAATTTGATTTTTGGATTAATACAATTTAATTTAAGCAATTTAGTACCAAAAAAAAAAAAATTCTCATTTCCCCTCTCTCTCAAACTTACTGTCCTAACAAAAAAAGGCAAAAAACTCAAAATATAAATCTTCAAATAAATAAATAAAAATGACAATGAACTAAATAATAAAAAGAATATACAGATGTTTTACTCACTGAAAATAACAATATACAACTGAACCAATAACAATAGGTAGATATTTCTCAGCTAAGTAGGCCTGAAGTTTGGAGGAAAACAAACTCAGGTTATGACAAAAAAAACTCGAAATGAATAGAAATAAAATAACAAACAAAATATAGAGAAATAAATAAGAGATAAAATAGGAAATAAAAAGATTTTTTAAAATACATTCAATAATGACTACAATTATATATAACATTAATTACTTTACGCTATTTTATACTAAATTATTTACCTTTCTTATAACTTAAAAGAAAAAACAAATACAAAAACTTTTTTTACTGGAATTTCAAGTTCATCATACATGCGTATGCATTTTCTTTTATGAATATTATCAGAGGTAAAATGGTAAAAAAAAAAAAAAAAAAAAAGTAGTTAATATATCTGTTTGGCCTGATGAGAATGTTAGTGATCATCAAAGTCTTCCAAAGCGCAAAACCATAATGCAAGCAAGAATGAGGCCCACTGCTTCTGGAATATAGCCTTGAATTTGCTCTGCTGAATAAAAATGGGTAAAAAACGTAGTGTACTAAAATGTTTAGGGTCTCATGTTACACAGACCATGCACTTTTTACACACAGCGAGTAGATTACACAAGATCTAATGTTATTATGTGTATTGTGAGCGATATGGAAATGGATTTAGTGCAACACTCTAAAAGCACCTTTTCAAGGAAACAAGTATTCTGTGAAAAAAAAAAAATACGATTACAAGATATTTTTCAAACGGGGGAGCAGCATAACTTAAAACCGATAATAACTTCATTATTCACACAAAAAGAGAAGCATATAGAGAATCACGAAATCAAAATAAAATACCAAACATGGCAAAATAACTCCTGAACATAAATGAATTATCAGTGTTTTTTAAAGTGGATCGTTACTGAATGTTCATGTTTCACCCAACTCATCCAACAGCTGTATGAGATCCGTCGTGAGGCCGGCGGTTCTGCTTCATTTTGCTGACTCTCTGCTGATTTATGCAGACCCTCTAGACAGAAATTACAACGGCCCAATGGTGCACATCTTATCTTACAAGGCTGACTGGTTTCTTTTTGCTTAGCGTGTCTATAATCCTGTGTGAAGTTGAACAAGTAGCAGCAGAGTTTTTATTTGTATTTTACTCCACCATTTCCAAAAACAGACCAAGCACTGGCGGCTCAGAGGAAAAGATAAGTCACTCTTTGAGTCTGAGTATATTAATGCATGTGGATCTGTGTATTGGGGTATGGGGGACACCATTTGGTGTCCGAGCCCCAAATCCCTCCTAAAACAGATAATTAGAGAACAAATTGCTACCGAACCAACTGCACCTGGCAGAGATACCGATAAGCTCCCAACTGCGAGCGCCCACTTAACACGACAGCCAAAGCACACTGGATTAATTCCAGTAAGTGTGTATCTGCATTTATGCAAGTGTGTAAGACAACTGTCTCAGTATCTTCAATTACCTGCTGGATCTCAATGCCCATCAGAATAAGCTAAAGCACAGTGTGTTTAGAAGAGATTACCGGATCAAACAAAGCATCCGGCATTCAGAACGGCGACACGAGAGCGAGCGAGTGAGCGTGCATGTGTGCGTGTGAATACAGGACCTCGTAGCACTCAGAAACATCAGTGCCAGCTGACGCCAGCCCCTAAGTTCTAGGAAAAAAATAATCCAGTAACTGAACGGAGTCTTGTTTTACTCACTTGGCTTTGGAGATGGAAAATGAAAGAACTGTCAGATTTGCAAATTTCTTTGGAGTCAAGCTACTTTCTGAACATTTTCCTCT